>NC_045439.1:114348787-114633679 GCF_002776525.5 Piliocolobus tephrosceles
TGTGTGTGTGTGTTGTTTTCCATTTGCTTGGTAGATCTTCCTCCTTCCCTTTATTTTGAGGCTATGTGTTTCTCTGCACATGAGATGGGTCTCCTGAATATAGCACACTGATGGATCTTGACTCTACCCAATTTGCCAGTCTGTGTCTTTTAATTGGAGCATTTAGCCCATTT
The DNA here is from genome assembly GCF_002776525.5 of Piliocolobus tephrosceles. Lineage (NCBI taxonomy): Eukaryota > Metazoa > Chordata > Mammalia > Primates > Cercopithecidae > Piliocolobus > Piliocolobus tephrosceles. The sequence continues at coordinate 114,348,961 of NC_045439.1, forward strand.
ACATTTAAAGTTAATATTGTTATGTGTGAATTTGATCCTGTCATTATGATGTTAGGTGGTTATTTTGCTTGCTCGTTGATGCAGTTTCTTCCTAGCATTGATGGTCTTTACAATTTGGCATGTTTTTGCAGTGGCTGGTACCAGTTGTTCCTTTCCATGTTTAGTGTTTCCTTCAGGAGCTCTTGTAAGACAGGCCTGGTGGTGACAAAATCTCTCAGCATTTGCTTGTCTGTGAAGGATTTTATTTCTCCTTCACTTATGAAGCTTAGTTTGGCTGGATATGAAATTCTGGGTTGAAAATTCTTTTCTTTAAGAATGCTGAATATTGGCCCCCACTCTCTTCCAGCTTGTAGAGTTTCTGCTGAAAGATCTACTGTTAGTCTGATGGGTTTCCCTTTGTGGGTAACTCGACCTTTCTCTCCGACTGCCCTTAACATTTTTTCCGTCATTTCAACTTCGGTGAATCTGACAATTATGAGTCTTGGAGCTGCCCTTCTCGAGGAGAATCTTTGTGGCATTCTCTGTATTTCCTGAATTTGAAAGTTGGCCTGCCTTGCTAGGTTGAGGAAATTCTCCTGGATAATATCCTGAAGAGTGTTTTCCAACTTAGTTCCATTCTCCCCGTCACTTTCATGTACACCAATCAGATGTAGATTTGGTCTTTTCACATAGTCCCATATTTCTTGGAGGCTTTGTTCATTTCTTTTTACTGTTTTTTCTCTAAACTTCTCTTCTCACTTCATTTCATTCATTTGATCTTCAATCACTGATACCCTTTCTTCTAGTTGATTGAATTGGCTACTGAAGCTTGTGCATGCATCACATAGTTCTCGTGCCACGGTTTTCATCTCCATCAGGTCATTTAAGGTCTTCTCTACACTGGTTATTCCAATTAGCCATTCATCTAATCTTTTTTCAAGGTTTTTAGCTTCCTTGCAAGGGGTTTGGACATCCTCCTTTAGCTCAGCAAAGTTTGGTCATCTGAAGCCTTCTTCTCTGAACTCGTCAAAGTCATTCTCCATCCAGCTTTGTTCCATTGCTAGTGAGGAGCTGCGTTCCTTTGGAGGATAAGAGGCACTCTGATTTTTAGAACTTTCAGCTTTTCTGCTCTGGTTTCTCCCCATCTTTGTGGTTTTATCTACCTTTGGTCTTTGATGATGGTGACGTACAGATGGGGTTTTGGTGTGGATGTCCTTTCTGTTTGTTATTTTTTCTTCTAACAGTCAGGACCCTCAGCTGCAGGTCTCTTGGAGTTTGCTGGAGGTCCACTCCAGACCCTGCTTGCCTGGGTATCAGCAGCAGAGGCTGCAGTACTGCAAATTTTGCAGAACAGCAAATGTTGCTGCCTGATCATTCCTCTGGAAGTTTTGCCTCAGAGGGGCACCTGGCCATGTGAGGTGTCAGTCGGCCCCTACTAGGAGGTGCCTCCCATGTTAGGCTACTCAGGGTCAGGGACCCACTTGAGGAAGCAGTCTGTCCGTTCTCAGATCTCAAACTCTGTGCTGGGAGAACCACTACTCTTTTCAAAGCTGTCAGACAGAGACATTTAAGTCTGCAGAAGCTTCTGCTGCCTTTTGTTCAGCTATGCCCTGTCTCCAGAGGTGGAGTCTACAGAGGCAGGCAGGCCTCCTTGAGCTACAGTGTGTTCCACCCAGATTGAGCTTCCTGGCCTCTTTGTTTATGTACTCAAGCCTCAGCAATGGCGGGGCCCCCTCCCCCAGTCTCGCTGCTGCCTTGCTCAGACTACTGTGCTGGCAATGAGTGAGGCTCCATGGTAGTGGGACCCTCCAAGCCAGGTGCAGGATATAATCTCCTGGTGTGCCTTTTGCTAAGACCATTGGAAAAGCACAGTAGTAGGGTGAGAGTGACCCGATTTTCCAAGTGCCGTCTGTCACAGCTTCCCTTTGCTAGGAAAGGGAATTCCCTGACCCCTTGCACTTCCCGGGTGAGGTGATGACTTGCCCTGTTTCAGCGCATGCTCCTTGGGCTGTACTCACTGTCCTGCACTCACTGTCTGATAGGGCCCAGTGAGATGAACTCGGCATCTCAGTTGAAAATGCAGAAATCACCCATCTTCTGTGCCGCTCACGCTGGGAGCTGTAGACTGGAGCTGTTCCTGTTCAGCCATCTTGGAACCTCCCGCCATCACTCTTAAGTGCCATCTACTGTACTGATTCACAGCCCTAATTAAAACACCAAAAATATTTTGCCAGTATACAGCACCTGTGAACCTAAGACAAGAATGCAGCCACAAATAAAGATCCTGTACAGAGCCTTGGCCCTCTGAAAGCAACCAGAAATAAAGCCAACTAACTATACTCGACTTACACCACAGTTAAAGGAACAACAGCCCTCTCAGATGAGAAAGAACCAGTACAAGAACTCTGGTAATTCAAAAAGCCAGGCTGTCCCTTTATCACCAAATGAGCACCCTAGTACCCCAGCAATGGTTCTTAACCGGATTGAAATGACCAGTGGCTCACATCTGTAATCCTAGTACTTTGGGAGGCCCATGTGGGTGGATCACCTGATGTCAGGAGTTTGACATCAGTCTGGCCAACATAGTGAAATCGTATTTCTACTAAAAATACAAAATTTAGCTGGGTGTGTTGGCACGTGCCTGTAGTCCCAGCTACTTGGGAGGCTGAGGCAGGAGAATTGCTTGAACCTGGGAGGTGGAGGTTACAATGAGCTGAGACCACACCAGTGCACTTGAGCCTCGGTGACAGAGCTAGACTACGTCTCAAAAAAAAAAAAAAAAAAAAAAAAGAAAGAAAGAAAGAAAGAAAAAAAGAAATGACTAAATATCAGATATAGAATTCAGAATCTAAATGGCAAGGAAGTTCATCAAGATCCAGAAGAAAATTGAGACCCAATACATAGAATCCAAAGAATACAGTAAAAACAATCCACGAACCAAAAGGTGAAATAGCCATTTTAAGAAAGAACTAAACTAAACTTTTGGAAATGAAAAATTCACAACAAGAGTTTCATAATATAGTCAGAAACATTAACAGTAGAACCAACTAAGCTAAGGAAGGAATCTCAGAGGTTGAAGACTGGGTCTTTGAATCAACTCAGTCAGACAAAAATATAGAAAAACTAATTTTTAAAAAATGAACAAAACCTCTGAGAAATATGAGATTATGTAAAATGAACAAATCTATAACTCACTGGCATTCTTGAGAGGAAGAACAGAGACAGTAGGCAATTTGGAAAACATTTTTGAAGATAAAGTCCATGAAAAATTTCCCACTCTTGCTGGAGAGGTTGATACGCAAATTCAAGAAATACAGAGAATCCCTGTGAGATAATATACAAAACAACCATCACTAAGGCATAGGTCATGAGATTCACCAGGTGAACACAAAAGAAAAAACCTTAAAGGCAGCCTGTGAAAAAGGTCAGATCACTTACCTAGAGAACACCATCAGGCTAGCAGCAGACCTCTCAGCAGAAACCTTACACACAGAAGAGATTGGGGACCTGTTTTCAGCATCTTCAAAGAAAAGCAATTTCAACCAAGCATTTCATATTCCACCAAATTAAGCTTCATAAGTGAAGGAGAAATACGATCCTTCTCAGACAAGCAAACACAATGGGAATTCATTATCAGCAGACCAGTCTTACAAGTGGTCCTTAAGAGAGTACTAAACAGGTAAGCAAAAGATTGATACCTCCTACAACAAAAACACACTTAAGCACATAGCCCACAGACAATATAAAGCAATATACAATAAAATCTACAAAACAACCAGTTAACAACATGATGACAGGATCAAATCTCACATATCACACATCTCACATATCTCATTACTTATGCAAATTTCTGCCTTAGGCTTGAATTTCTCCCCAGAAAATGGGATTTTCTTTTCTATTGCATCATCAGGTTGTGAATATTTGAAACTTTTATGCTCTGCTTCCTTGTGAATGCTTTGCTGCTTAGAAATTTCTTCTGCCAGTTACCCTAAATCATCTCTCTAAAGTTCAGTTCCACAGATCTCTACAGCAGGGGCAAAATGTCACCAGTCTCTTTGCTAAATCATAGCGAGTCACCTTTACTGCAGTTCTCAACAAGTTCCTCATCTCCATCTAAGACCACCTTAGCCTGGACTTCATTGTCCATATCATTATCAGCCTTTTGGTCAAAATCATTCAACAAGTCTCTAGAAATGTCCCATGCTTTTCCACATTTTCCTGTCTTCTTCTGAGTCCTTCAAACTGTTCCAACCTCTGCCTGTTACCCAGTTCCAAAGTTGCTTTCTTGTTTTGGGGTATCTTTATAGCAGCACCCCATTCTCTGTAGTACCAATTTACTGTATTAGTCTGTTCTCATGCTGCTATGAAGACACACCTGAGACTGGGTAATTTATAAAGACATTTAAATGACTTGCAGTTCCACATGGCTGGGGAGGCCTCAGGAAACTTACAGTCACAGCAGAAGGCACCTCTTCACAGGGCGGCAGGAGAGAGAAGAGAGCTCAGTGAAGCTGGAAGCTCCTTATAAAACCATCAGATCTCATGAGAACTGAGTAACTATCATGAGCATAGTATGGGGGAAACCACCCCCATAATTCAATTGTCTCCACCTGGTCCCTACCATGACATGTGGGAATTATCAGGACTATAATTAAAGATGAGATTTGAGTAGGGACACAGCCAAACCATATCAGACCTAATAGATATCTACAGAATACTACCCAACAACCACAAAACATACATTCTTCTAATCTGCACACAGAACATATTCTAAGAGTGACCACGAGCTCAGTCATAAAGCAAGTCTCAATAAATTAAAAAATACTGAAATCACACCAAGCACACTCACAATTCACAGTGCAATAAAAATAAAAATCAATACCAAGAAGATCTCTCAAAACTACACAAAAACATGGAAATTAAACAACTTGCTCCTGAATAACTCATGGGTGAAAAATTTAAATTTAGGCAGAAATTTAAAAATTCTTTGACATTAATGAAAACAGAGCCACAAATTACCAAAATCTTTGGGATGCAGCTAAAGCAATGGTAAGAGGAAAGTTTATGGTGCTAAATGCCATCATCAAGAAGTTAGAAAGATCTCAAATTAATAATCTAACATTGCACCTAGAAGAACTAGAAAAAAAAACTCTAAAGCTACCAGGAGAAAATAAATAACTAAAATCAGATAAGAACTGAATGAAACTGAGATGCCAAAATCCATACAAAAGATCAATGAAACCAAAAATTCGTTCTTGAAAGAATAAACAAGATTTAGACCACTATCTAGATTAACAAAAAAAGAAAAGAATCCAAAGAAGTGCAATAAGATATGACAATGACGACATTACAACTGATCCCATAGAAATACAAAAGATCCCCAGAGACTATTATGAACACCTCTATACATACAAATTAGAAAATGTAGAGGAAATTGATACATTCCTGGAAATACACAACCTTTCAAGATTGAACCAGGAAGAAAGTGAAAACGTGAACAGAACAATAACAAATTTCAAAACTGAATCAGTAACTAAAAACACCTACCAACCAAAAAAAAGCACTGGACCAGATGGGTTCACAGTCAAATTTTACCAGGTGTACAAAGAAGAACTGGTACAAATCCTACTGAAACTATACCAAAAAATGGAGAAGAGCCTCCTCTCTAGCTCATTCTATGAAGCCAGCGTCATCCTGATACCAAAATCTGGCAGAGGCACAATAAAAAAAGAAAACTACAGGCCAACATTCTCTGTGCTTGGAGATTTCTCAGAGAACTTAAAACAGAGGAACCATTTGACCCAGCAATCCCATTACTGGGTATATATACAAACGAAAACAAATCATTCTACCAAAAAGACACATGCACTCATACATCCATTGCAGTGCTATTCACAATAGCAAAAACATGGAATCAACCTAAGTACTCATCAATGGTGAATCGGATAAAGAAAATGTGGCACATATACATCATGGAATACTACACAGCCGCAAAAAACAATGAAATCGGCTGGGCGCGGTGGCTCACGCCTGTAATCTCAGCACTTTGGGAGGCCGAGGTGGGCGGATCACAAGGTCAAGAGATTGAGACCTTCCTGGCTAACACGGTGAAACCCCATCACTACTAAAAATACAAAAGATTAGCCAGGCGTGGTGGTGGGCACCTGTAGTCCCAGCTACTCAGGAGGCTGAGTCAGGAGGATGGCGTGAACCCAGGAGGTGGAGCTTGCAGTGAGTGGAGATCATGCCACTGCACTCCAGCCTGGGCGACAGAACAAGACTCTGTATCAAAATAAATAAATAAATAAATATTAAAAAAAATTAAATCATGTCCTTTGCAGCAACATAGATGCAGCTGGAGGCCATTATCCTAAGTGAAATAACGTAGGAGCAGAAAACCGAATACTGCATGTTCTTACTTATAAGTAGGAGCTAAACATTGAGTACACATAGATGTAAAGATGGGAACAATAGACACTAGGGACTACTAGAGAGGGGAGGGAGTTGGGTGTAGGCTAAAAACTAGCTACTGGATACTATACCCACTACCCGGGTGATAGAATCATCTGCACCCCAAACCTCTGCCTCATGTAATATACCCATGTAACACACCTACACATGCATCCTCTGAATCCAAAATAAAAGCTGAAAAAAAAGTGAATATACTATCCATAAGAGATCAACCTGAAATATAAAGACAGAGATAGGCTAAAAGTGAAAGGATAGAGAAGACAGATACGTAAATAGTAAGCATAAGAAAACAATTGTGGTTTATTAACATCCGGAAAGGTAAGGAGATAAAAAAAGGACATTTTTTTTTCTTTTTTTTTTTTGTGAGACGGAGTCTCGCCCTGTCGCCCAGGCTGGAGTGCAATGGCACAGTCTCCGCTCACTGCAACCTCCGGCTCCCAGGTTCAAGTGATTCTCCTGCCTCAGCCTCACGAGTAGCTGGGATTATAGGCGCATGCCACCATGCCTGGCTAATTTTTTGTATCTTTAGCAGATCTTAAAAAAGACAAATGCACTTAGCAGATCGAGACCACGGTGAAACACATCTCTACTAAAAATACAAAAAATGAGCTGGGCACGGTGGCGGGCACCTGCAGTCCCAGCTACTTGGAAGGCTGAGGCAGGAGAATGGCATGAACCTGGGAGGCGGAGCTTGCAGTGAGCTGAGATCGTGACACTGCACTCCAGCCTGGGTGACAGAGAGACTCTGTCTCAAAAAAAAAAACAAATAAAAAAAAAAAACTCCAATTGCCAAAAGAAAAAGAAAAATAAAGAGAAAAATTTTACTAGTCTTGTGCCTATTAAGGAAATTGAATTTGTAATTTAAAACTTTTCCACAAAGGAAACTTCAGTCCCAAGTAGGGCCTGAAATTTTTTATAAAAATTTATTTTAAACATTTAAGAAAGCAATCTTACAACCATCAAGGACTTTAAAGATACAGAGTAGTGATTCCTACTACATCCCCACTCAACTTGCCTATTTGTACAGAAATCAGGTGGATCTTGGATAATGACACTCAATTACCATAATCTTAACCAGATGGTGATTCTAATTGCAGTTGCTGTTCCACATGTAGTTTCATTGTTTGAGCAAATTAATACATCCACTGGTACCTGGTATGCAGCTATTGAGCTGGCAAATGCCTTTTTCTCTATTCCTGTCAATAAGGACAACCAGCAGCAGTTTGCTTTCAGCTGGAATGGTAAACAATATACCTTCACTGTCCTACCTCAGGGATAGATCAATTCTCCAGCTCTATGTTATAATTTAGTACATGGGTAATGTGATTATCTTTCCCTTCCAAAACATATCACACTAGTTCATTACATTGATGATATTATGCTCACTGGATCTATTGAGCAAGAAGTAGCAACTATTCTAGCCTTATTGGTAAGACATTTGAGTGTCAGAAGCTGGAAATAAATTTGACAAAAATTCAGGGACTTTCCACCTCACTGAAATTTCTAGGGGTCCAATAGTGTGGGGTATCCTTCACCATGTAAGGTGAAAGATAATTTGTTGCATCTAGCCCCTCCTACAACAACAACAAAGGCATAACACCTAGTGGGTCTCTTTGGATCATGCAGGCAACATATTCCCCATTTCAGTGCACTACTTTGACCCATTTACCAACTGAAACTGAAGAGCAGCTAGTTTTGAGTGGGACCAGAACAAAAGAAGGCTCTGTAGTAGTCCAGGTCACTGTCCAAGCTGCTCTGCCACTTAGGCCTTATGATCTAGCAGATCTGATAATACTTGAAGTGTCAATGGCTGATAGAGGTGCTGTTTGGAGCCTTTGACAGGCCTGTATAGGTGAATCACAACAGACTCTTAAAACTTTGGAGTGAAGTCTTGCCATCTCCTGTAGATAACTACTCTTTCTTTGAGAAACAGTGTTTGGCCTGCTACTGGGCCTTAGTAGAGACCGAATGCTTAACCATGGGCCACCAAGTTACTATCTATGCAACCTGAGCTTCCCAGTATGAACTAGGAGTTATCTGACCCACCAAGCCATGAAGTTGGGTATGCTTAGCAGCACTCCATCATCAAATGGAAGTGGCATATACGAGATCAGGCTTGAGTTAGGCACAAGTAAGTTATGTGAAGAAGTGGTGCAAATGCCTATGGCCCCAACTCCTTCTATACTACCTTGTCTCTCCCATCCCACCTCTAGGACCTCATGGGGAGTTCCCTACAATAAGTTGACTGAGGAAGGGAAATCTCAAGACTGGTTTACAGATTGTTCTGCATGAAATGCAGGCACCACCTGAGAGTGGACAGCTGCAGCACTACAGGCCCCCTCTGTGACATTCCTGAAAAACAGTGGTGAAGGGAAATTCTCCCAGTGGGCAGAACTTTGAGCACTGCACCTGATTGTTCATTTTGCTTAGAAGAAGAAATGGTCAGAGATAGGAATCTATACTGATTCATGAGCTATGGCAAATGATCTGGCCGGATGGGAAGGGACTTATAAGTAACATGAACGGAAAATTGGTGACAAGAAAAGTCTGAGGAAGAGGTAGGGGAGTAGTCTTCTCTGAATGGGCAGAGAAAGTGAAGACATGAGTGTTCCACATGAATGCTCACTGAAGGATGACCTCAGCAGAGGAAGATTTTAATAATTAAGGACATAGAATGACCCTTTCTGTGGATGCAAGTCGGTCTCTTTTCCCAGCCACTCATGCCATTGCTCAAAGGGTTCATGAACAAAGTGGCCATGGTAGCATAGGAAGAGGTTATGCATGGAATCAGCAACATGCATTTCCATTCACCAAGGTTAATCTTGATACAGTTACGGCTGAATACTCAACTGGCCAGCAGCAGAGTCCTTGATACGGCACCATTCCCTGGGATGAGCAACCAGCTACTTGTTGACAAGCTGACTTCACTGGACTACTTCCACCATGGAAGGAGCAGTGATTTCTTCTTACCAGAATAAGTAATCTGGATATGGATTTGCTTTCCTTGTGTACAGTGATTCTGCCAAAACTATCATCCATGGTCTTACAAAAATGACATATCCACCATCATGGTATTCTACACAGCATTGCTTCTGAACAAGAAACTCACTTCACAACAAATTAAGTGTGGCAATGATGGTGGTGGTGGCTCATCTGGAGGGGCCGCTGTGGAGATGCCGGCTACAGCGGGGGAGCCGCAGGCCAGGGCTGTACACTCTGTGGAGCCAACAGGGTCCAGGAACAGACGGTCCACCAGGAGCCCCACACCCTACTGAGTTGGTGGGGCAGGAGCCCATGCTCCTGGGTGCAGCTGCAGCTGCCCTTGCCCAGCTGCGGCCCATGACCCAGGCATCCCTGCACTCTTGGAGGCCCAGGAAGCTCTCTGCCCCTGCAGGTTTGAAAGTGCCTGCTCCTGCTCCCTGGCCTCTCCCCACTCTGGGTGCCTGCTCTGGTGCAGAGCATGGTTGTAGCCGAGCCCGGGCACTGTCACGACCCAGCTAAGTGTGCGTACACTTGGGGTGGCACTGACACACCAGCGCCCCCCCAACCCACTGCCTTATCCCCTTTTGAAACTTTGGGTGCTGATGAGCTCAAGGAGAGAGGTGGGGGGTGCTGAGGGCAGCTCGGCAAGGGCCTGCAAGTGCCCCTCAGCACAGACAGCCTGGGCACTACAGATGGCATGTTATTGGAGGTGGGAGGCAGACAGGTTCTTAAGTGGGAAGGGGCAGGTCCCTGGTGAAACCCCATCTTCAAGCCAGGGACCGCCTAAAGCATGGGGTCCAGGCTGCCAGTTCCTGCTGGAGTCCACCACCCAGGTGAGAATTTCATCAATTCCTTTAGGCCAATTGAATAGTGCTTTTTCCAGGCCCTCCCACGGCTGCCCATGGACCAATCAGCATGCACTTACTCCATTCTGAGCATATTAAAACCCCAGTCTCAGCCAGACTCAGACACTCCTAGGGATGACCCGCCTTTGGGAAGGAGCTACCCACTTCAGGTCTCCTGAGAGCTGTTCAGTCGCTCAATAAAGCTCCTTTCCACCTTGCTCACCCTCCAGTTGTCTGCATAACCTCATTCTTCCTGGTCATGGGACAAGAGCTCAGGACCCACTGAATGGCAGGAGCGAAAGTGGCTGTGACACATTCCTGACTAGCTCGCTGAGCTGCAGGCAGTGACATCCTCCTGAACTGCAGGAGTGAAGAGTGGCAACCCTTCTGGGGCCCAGACCTCAGGGTTCCCCAAGCCAGAGCTACTGTAACACTATAGCCCTCCCACCCTTGGCCAGTGCTGGCCAGGGCACCCCACATAACAGGAAGCAGTGGCGGGGCCAGACCAGTCCAGGAGCTGCGTTCTGGAGCAGGGCTGCAGGACTGAAGGAGCTGTAACACAAAAATGGGCCGAAACATGCCCCCCTAAAAACACACCCCTGCACTGCTCACTGTGCTGTAGGCAGCAAGAAGGAGAGAAGAGTTGCAGCCCTTTCTGGGGGCCCAGATCTCAGGGCTCCCCGAGCCTGGGATGTGACATGCTGTAACACCCACTTTGGGGTTCTGAGGTTCCAGGCATCTCTGAGCTTTTAGGTGCCAATGCATTCCCAGGTGCCTATAGTGGAAGCCGCTTGTGCATGCCTGGTCCAGCCACAGCCTTGCTCAGAGATGGGCACCTGTGCTGGCACCTGGAGCTGCCCACCCTCCCTCAGCCATTGTGCCTGGCTGTGCACAGTGGCTGGATGCCATGCTTGCTCACTCACACACCCCTTGTCGTTCCATGCCTGGCTCGCCCTTGGCAGGCATGAGATCTGGGCCAGTAGCACAAGCCACTGCAGCCTGCCAGGCCAAGTGAGCAGAATGAGCCCAAGGGGGACGAGCAAAACCCAAGCAGAGACACCACTGGCCACAGAGGTTTCTGGCTGGCAGAGTGACACCCTAAATATCCTGTGACAGCAATGGGCCTATGATTATGGAATTCACTGGTATTACTATGTTCTCCACCATTCTGAAGCACATGGCTTGATAGAATGGCAGAATTGCCTCTTGAAAACTCAGTTATGGTGCCAGTCAGGTGGCAATACCTTGTAGGACTGTGGTAATGTCCTCCAGGAGGCTGTATATGCTTTTAATCAGCAGGCAATGTATGGTGCTCCTCCCACAGTCAAAATTCATAGATCCAGGAATCAATGGAAGGAAATAGCACCAGTCACTATTACCTCTACAGCTCTACTTGCAAGACTTCTGCTTCTCATTCTTGTGACCCTATGGTCTGCTGGTCTAGAAATCTTGTCTTCAAAGGTAGAAATGTTTCCACCAGGAAACACAAGAATGATTTAATTGAACTGGAAGTTATGACTGTCATCTGGCCACTTTGGGCTCCTCGTAACTCTGAATCCACAGGCAAAGAAGAAGATTACTGTACTGACTGGGGTTACTTGTCCTGACTATTAAGGAAAAATTGGACTGCTACTACACTATTGAGGTAAGGAACAGTATGTCTAGAATAAAGGAGATCCTTTGGGATGTCTCTTAGTACCACTGCTATAGATGGAATGTTTGCGTCCCCTTAAAATTCGTATGTTCATAATCCCCAAGGTGGTGGTATTTGGAGGTGGACAGTTTGGGAGGTAATTAGGTCATGAAGGGGGAGCCCTCATAAGTGGGATTAGAGCCTTTATAAGAAGAGAAGCAAGAGAGATGATCCATCTCTCTCTGCCATGTGAAGGTATAGCAAGGTGTCTATCTGCAAACCAGGGCAAGATCCTCAACAGGAACCAAATCAGCCAATCCCTTAACCTTGGACTTCTCAGCCTCCAGAAATGTGAGAAATAAATTTTTGTTCTTTACGCTACCCAGTTTATGGTATTTTGATTTAGCAGCCTCAGCTAAGACAACTACCATTCCCTAAGATTGAAGTCAGTGGGAAACCACAACAACTCAACTCAAGCGGGACTGCTAACGTCCCAGTTCCTTCAGGAATGACAGTTTGGGTCACTTCACCAGGCAAAGACTACAACCAGCTGAAGTGCTTGCTACAGGTAAAAGTAATACAGAAATGGTCATGGAAGAAGGTGGTTATAAATAACAGCTATGACTATGTGATAACTTGTAGAAACAAGGATTGTAATGGTTATATCTCTTTCTTATATTGTCATAATAAACATGTATGTATACATTTAATTTAATATATATTTTAAATATTTTTGTTTTCTTCCCTGTCTTAGCCCTAGATCATCTAATATAACATGTATTAGTAATAGTTAACATTACACCATAGTATTTAAGTTATTGGATATCATGGAGAAGACTGAACATCACCCAATGCCTTCACATCTTCACTGGAGGAAAGATCTGTGCATTATCAGATATATACATATATATAGGATAGATGTATAACGTTACATGGAAGTATGGCTTTGTTGTTGTCTTTATCTGGAAACTGACTATGGTTTAGGCGTTATGGGTGCTAAGCTGACAAGGGGTAGACTGTGATGGTGTTTTATGTGTCAACTCTACTAAATAATGGTTCCCAGTTATTCAATCAAACACTAATCTAAGTGTTGCTCTGAAGATATTTTGTAGATTTAAGACCTACAGCCAATTGCCTTTAAGTAAAGGAGATCATCCTCAATAACCTGGGGGGCCTAACCTAATCAGTCAATAGACCTTAAAAGCAGAACTGAGGTTCCTCTGAGGACAAAAAAACTCTGCCAGTGGACTGAAGCTTCAGCTCCTGCCTGAGTGTTTCCAGCCTGCCCTTCCTGATGGGCTCCCCTACAAATTTTTGACTTGACTACCAATATTCACAATTGGATAAACCAATTCCTTATAGTGTACCTATCTTTCTGTCTGTCCACCTGCCTAGCTACACACACACACACACACACACACATGGATATACATATATTATACATATATACATATGTCCTATGGTTCTTTCTCTGAACCATAGGTGGAACTCTGATTGACACTCCCAGCTCCTCTTATGAGACCAGAAAACCATGAAACCAATATGCAACAAAAATATAGAGGAAAAGAAAATTTCAGACCAACATCTCTCATGAATATAAACACAAAAATTCATAATTAAATGTTAGCACACCAAATTCAGCAATAGAGAAAAGATAATACATCAAGGTCAAGTAGGTTGATTCCAGAATTAAAGTTGGTGCAATATGTGAAAATCAGTCACTGAAATTCATCACTTTAACAGAATACAAGAGAAAAGCCATATCATTGTCTCAATAAAACAGCAAAAGCACTTGACAAATTCTGCATCCTTATGTGGTAAAAATTTTCAGCAAATGAGAACTAGAAGGAAACTTTCCTGAGTGTGATAAACAACATTGTAAAAACCTACAACAAACATTATACTGAGTAGTGAAATGCTGCTTTCCCCTAGAGAACAGGAACAAGGCAAGAATTGTTATCATTCCAGGCATCACTGAACATAGATATTGTAACCAGTGTAATAATGCAAGAAAAGAAATAAAAGGCATAAGGACCTGAAAAAAAAAGTAAAACCGGCTTTATTTCATATTATGAATTTGTGGCATAATTGTTTATGTTGAGTCATGACTCTACCATTTACTAGCTTGATCTTGGGCTAATTACTTAGTTTAACAAGCTTTCTTGTCCTCAACTGTAAAATGGTGATACCAAATTATGAGCATGAAATGAAATAATACACATAACGTGCTTAGCTACCATGACAGGCTCTTGAAGTATTAATGCCGATAATGACAGTGATAGTGGTGGTGGTAACTTAAACAATCCAGGACTTTATCCAGAGTTTTCACCTCTCTATGCCTTAATTTCCTTATGTGTTAAACAGTGACAATAATATTGCTTGCCTCAGATGTTTTTAAATGAGGATTATAAGCAAACGCATATAAAGTGCTTAGAACATTGTCTGACACAAAATAAGTGCCAAAAAGCACTGCTACTTTTATTATTTCTCTAATTTTATGTTCCACATGTAGAATGATGTAATAATTTGAAATTGTTCTCTGATAAGCCACCCTAATAGAAAAGACTTGGAGTTCAATCTTCTTGGTGAGAAATACAGTGAAACTTCTCTGGAACCCTAAAGTAGTTTGGAGCCAAAGAAATTTAATCAGATTCAGCACATATTTATTGAATACCTACTCTATACCAGACAGAGCTAGGCATATTTTATTCTCCTTTAAAATTTTAATCTCTTTAATCCTTAAATAAACTTTCAGTTGGGTTCCATCCTCAGGCTCATTTATGGGAAACTGAGACACAGAAAGCTTAAATAATTTGCCCCAAGTCCCACTGCTTGTAACTGGCAAAGTTAAATATCTCTAAGGCCTCTAAATCAGGCGTTCCCATAGCTTCTTAGTCATGTACAACATGAATAGCTCCCACTAACCTCACCAGATTGTGTTTATTCTTTGTGTACAGATAAAATTAGTTAGTCCTGAGCATTTATTCTAAATGTCCAAATTAACACTGCAAGTTATGTCAAATGAATCCAAACTGTTTCTGGGGGCGGGGAAACAGGGAGGGAGAAGGTTTCTCTCCATCCGGAGTGATCTGGATCAAGACCAGAGTTTCTGCCCCAGCTTTAAAGACTTCATGCTATGAGAAAGAGAAATCAGGGTCTATAGTAAATGGAGTCTCACCAAACTCCATTCCCAGTTCTGGCCAGGAAAAAAAAAAAGCAGCAGCTAAAAATGTAACCTGTACTGGAGCTTGCACAAAGTCAGCTTTCATTACTTACTGCTACATGTTGGTCTAGAAGAAATATTTCATTAACTACACTCTTGCTGTAGATGTTATCTAGTTGCCATAGAAACTTTGGAAGAAAAGCTTGTTTTTAACCCTTGGACTAGGTTTGCCACCCAGTTTTATAGCTCCATTTAAAGAGCCCCCTTGTTATTTTAAACGCTTCCCCTTCTGCTCACCTGTTTTCTCCTCCTGTTAGACAGCTGGACAGAACCTGTTCATGACCTTCAAACTGCCACTTACTGTGACTTCCAAGGCACAATTCCTGAGGGTGGATGGCTACAGCCAACAGTGCTTTTCTGTGTTTATCTGTGAGATGGGCTCTGGTTACAACAGCTTTTTTTTAAAGCTGAAGTTTCACTTTATCCAAAATAAAAATGAACTATCTTGTTTGTATTGCCTCAGCCAAGCAAACCTCTCCACTTAGCCCAAGTCTTTATAGAAGGCATCACGAGTCCCCACCCAGCTCCATCAGATAGCTTCCAAATTGGAAGTGTCTGGTTTCTAGATGCCCTAAGTACTCCTGTCCTTCCACTGGCCTGTCCTCACTTCTGGAGTTCCCAAATACAACACTAGGACTGTGCTTGCCTGTACAGCTTTTTCTTCCCTGGAGAACACACACATATCTCAGAGCGGTTTACACCAGTGGGCCCCCAGGATGTGGGCTCCTGGCTGTCTCCCTACTGGGTGACATCTTTTCAACACTGTCTCTTTGTTCTCCTGCCTGGGGGCTCATTTGGCGCATATGGAAATTCTCATCTGGTTGCAATTGATTTTTCTCCCCCGCAGGAGAGAGGTGGGTGTTGAACAACTGGGTTACATTTAGTGGGGTCATTCAGGGCCTGGCCTTGCTCTGGTTGGAGGTAAGGTTGAAGAACAGATGTTGGACATTTCCGGAAGCTAGAAAGTGTTAACCTGTGGAGGGCAGGATTCTTCCAAGCTCTTTTAATTTTGGTCATGATGGAGGTGTGGTCAGGTCCCATGGCTGAAACAATTTCATGCAAATAACACATTGCCCCTGCAAAGGCAGATCCAGTCTCCCAGACAGGAAGTGAAAGTAGGGCCTCATTGTGTCCAAGTCATGACTGGCACTCAAGTGGACTTAACCCCTCAAGGTAAGGATGAAAATTAGGTCCAATGACTAAGGAGCTTGAAACTGCCAGGCAATTTCACCTCGCAGGAGTGCTATCCGCTCAGGAGGACGTCTCATTGTAGAGCTCTCTCTACTGAATTTCTGCATTATGGAGCTCCAGAGAAAAGCTTGGATGATTCCCACAAGAAGATTCATTGCAGCCAGCGCTGTTTCTGTGATTATCAAGTAACCACTGAGATAAGCCAGCTCATCAATAAAAGACTTCCTGAAGATGCAAGGGCTTCAGGGTTGCCAAAGATAGGCAGTGTCTCTCTGCTAGGAAGTCCAAAGGCAGTAACTGTGGCCCACATCTGGTTCTAAACTGACACAATTCCAGGTAAGCCTTAGATGTGGGCAAGGAGGAATTTCAGTGCATCTCTGAGTCAGAAACTTCTTGTTTGCCTTATTTCTGAATGCCTCTCATGCCTCCGACAAAGCCTGGTGCATAGTAGATGCTGAACAAGTGTTTGTTAAATGTGAATTAGGGTTTTTTTTTTTTTTTTGCTATAGAGCATAGATTTCTTTTTGAAAACAATGACTTTATTGAGATATATGTCACATAACATAAAATTTACCCTTTTAAAGTGTTCAGTTCAGTGGCTTTTAGTATATTCACAGAGTTGTACAGCCATTACCACTATCTAATTTTAGAACAGTTTCCTCACCCCCTCTAAAAAACTCTGTACTCATCCTCCCCTTCCCCCAGACTCTGGTAAACATTAACCTACATTCTGTCTCTGACCATAGATTTCTGACCATTACATTCAACAGTTTTACGGATCTCTATATGAGCACACAAAGCAAAATTTCTACCAGGGTCATGCTCTTCAGAAAGCATTGCTTGTATTTTCCTGGTTCTAGCTAATTCTGTCTCATCCTTTCTATCACTTAAAAGAACAGATGGCTTAAGCCTTCTCTAGGCCAAGGCTGTGTCTCTGTATTGCCAAACATGTTGATGAGCACTGAAATTCAGCCCAGAATCACAATGAAAGCAAATGTGAAATACCTGGACATCGCCAAAGTAATTCAGGCATTTCCCCACGCTCTGGCACTATTTAGCAACTGCATGGGTGACCCATTCTGGTGCAATGGCTCTTACCAGACATGAAATTTGGGCATGCCAGGTCAATAACAGCATGTCAAGCTTAGCCTCAGAAGGCAGCATTGAGGAGGCGGCAGCAGCATTAATCATGGAATTCACGTCAAAAAGCCCCAAGCGCTGTTTTGGGAGGAAGTTCCCAATCTGAAGCCCGGGGGGTGAGTAGACCTGGGAACAGGGGGCATAGCCTGAAGGTCTCAAGCCCAGGGCAGAGGTGGTCCAGGAGCCATGGTGGTAGTCAAGTACTGAGCACTAGAATCTGAGGAGGCTGAACAGGGTGAACAGGATTGTTCTGAGAATTGTTGCCAAATAGCCTGTTGCTACCTCAGTCAGACTTATTAGCCCAGTTTGGCAGTTTTTGCCTGAGAGCATTTTAAAGGCACTATGGGATCTTTGATACAGGGAACTAAAAATCACTGATAGGAAAATAATCTGGAGGAAGTAGTTCTTCCTTCAACAGCTTAGCCTCTTCAGAAAATGAAAGTTGGTAAGAAGCATTCTCCAGTTCCAAGAACATCATGGAGGCTTCCATTAGAGAAAGTGGTGACGCTACATGTCATGTCTATAGTTGGTGGTTAACGTGGTTTTTCCAGACTAGAACATCGGCTTCTGCAAGGAGAGTCAATGTCATTTTCATTTTGGTATCCCCAGTGCCTAAAAGTGCCTGGCACATAATAGCCACTCAATAAAGACTTAGTGAGTAAATGTTTCTAGGCCCTGTTTCCAAGATTTCCACAGAACTCTGTGGCATAAAGAGTACCCTTCCTCCAAAATTGCTATATTGAGGAGGATAATTATGATAAAATGTAAATGTGTACTTTTAAATATGCTACTCTTATCAGGGGAAAAATGATACTGCACATCCAAAGGGAAAGTGTGTGAGCTGAATAAAGATTAAAAAAAAAAAAAAAAAAAAAAAACCTACTGAAAGCTTGACATAAGGCCAAGGAAACAAGCTTACTGCTGGTGCAGAGACAGCAAATTCCCTTCGTGCATGTGGGCTGTCTCCCTCCCAAGTCCGTGAGGACACTGCTAATCACGTCTAGGCTACTCTCTCCCGCCAAACTGAGGCTGAACCTTAGACTCCTTGTCAATGTTGTATTTCATGGGGTTGCTACTGGCTGGTTGGTGTTGATACACTCAATGTAACCTATTAGCTGTGGCTGAGCCAGGGTGTAGGAAGGACAAGGCCAGTGACAGGTCATCTAAGCAAGATGAGGAAGGGACCTGGGAGGAGCCTATTGGGCTGGCTGAGATCATCAGGTTGGCTCCAGCTTTCTATGCAGATTGTTGGGTGTGTTCAGGGCAGTTTCAGTCGCACTCAAGGAAGAGCCCTAGGGCTGGATCTGAGATCCAGTCAAAAGAAAAAAAGTCTGGGTTTGTAGATAAGAAGACCTGAATTCCAGCTTTAGCATTACTAGCTGTGCAGTCTTAGGTGCTTACTTTAACTTTCTGAGCAACTGTAAATCACTTAAATTACAGTTTCTGAGCAACTGTAAATTTGGGATAATAGTACTTAAGTGTCGTCCTGAGAATTAACAGTATACGTAAATAGCTTAACATATCAAGCATAATCAAATAATGCTAAATCCATCCATCCTAGGCAAAGATGGAGGCTGGTGGCTCTGTTCCTATAAAGTAGGCAACACAGGAGAAGTCTGTAAGAGACCATTCTGGACTCCTAGGTTTCTAGATGTCCAAGCCAAAGCCCATTCCTCTTCTTGATCTCTCTGCTGTCTCAGCTTCCCGCAGGCTCAGGAATGGGGTAGGGGAAGTGGGTGGAGGCAGAACTCAGCAGGCTGATGGCCCTTCCGACTCCCAAGGCCCTAAATGGAGCCAGAGCCTTGAGAATCGGAAGGCCCAGCCACCAGCTGCGCCCTGCCCTCAGGGCCGCTTTTGGGGTCACTTCAAATGAAGCACAATTTGGAGAGAATTACAATCATTTTGTTGGGAGGTGACAACACCATGAGAGTCTGAGGGAGCGGGAAGAATTAAGGAGAGCCTGGCAGGAAGCCATACCACGTTGGTGACCCTCGTCACTGGGACTTCTCCAAAAACAGTCTAAGCTGTTTGCTTCATGAATCCTCTTCCCGACTCAGAAAGCACGAGTGTGTTTCAGAGTCCCTTCCCAACCTCCTCCCCGTCCTCATGAGCTCTGGGAGCGCCCCTCTGCTGGGCTCAGCCTCTGGCAGCTTCCTCAGCCAAGCCTTACAGCTTGCCAGGAGGTAAGATCCAAAACACAATTGCAACAGCTATAGCAAAGGCTGAGCAAACAGTCTCGAAATGAGAATGAAAAGCTGAACCGGGGGAGCAGGCAGGCTGTCTGGGAATGACACCAGAATGATAAATCATGGCAAGGAGGCCCCAGGTTCTCCAGACCAAAAGCTTAGCTGGGAATGATGGTGCCCAGGAAATGGTTAGTCTCCCTGAGCACATACTTGAAGAATGGCTCCTTCTCTTTTAAAGTAAGGTGTTGATGTCAAGGTCGTTAAGACCACAATGAAACACCACTAGAAGAAAGTGTGAAAACGGGACCATGAAACCGTAGAGTAGGCGGTCAAAGGCTGGTATATTTAAAAAAACAATTCTTCCTCAGCAACCACTGGTACAGTCTGCTGTACCCTGCTAAGCACCTGGACTTCAGGTTCTAGTTATGTTACTGCATGTTCTAAGCCAGCGTCATTACAGCTGAGAGTCTCTTCTCACCCAGCTTCGATGGTGGGGCAGCTCCCATGGCTGCAGCTGTGGTCCAGAGGATGTCTGTGCTGAATACAGAAGTTGCCACAAGACTGGGCACAGCCATCTGTAGCATCTCTTTCTTCTTGAAGCATCCTTCTTTTGAGCACCGGTATATACACGAGCAGTTCCAGTACAGACAGGCATGAGGATGCTGTGGTGGGGGACAGCATGCCATGGGAGCACATAATGAGGGCAACTAACCTAGTCCTGGGAGACAAGGAAAGGTTTCCAGAGTTGGTGTTTCTTAAAATAAGGCTTTGATGAGTTAGCTGGTTAGGGAGTCTAGGGAGAATGAGAGAAGAGTAGCTTAAAAGAACTGAAAGATTTAGTGTGCCTTGATCATTTGGTAGGAATGTCACCTTGCTTTCTCTCTATTTATTTAAAATAGTTTTATGCCATAAATAGTAAATGATCATGTAATTATCTGTATCTAACGATTTATCTATCCATCCATTAATCTATTCTCTACCTTGTTCCAAAAGGGATATAAGCTGACTTAAAGACGCTTAACTAGAAGTCAGTAAAGAAAATGAGTTAAATGGAATAAGGGTAGGAGTTTGGAATGGAGACAGAGGAAGGTGAATTAGCTAAGTGTATGCCACGAAGTGCCACGTACTTGCTAGACAAAACCTGGGTAAGAGTTGTGAGGATGCATCTTTTGTAAGATCTCTGTCAGTTTTCATTCCTGCCTGCCTATGATGTTTGAGATCACATTGCCTACAGATGGAGGGTAGGGAGGAAGAGGGAGAGAGGAATGGATTGGATGCTCACTCACAGTACACTCCCGTCCACTGGTTCCACATGCTCTATTGCTATTCACACTATTTCTTTTTCAACCAAAACGTAGGAATAATCTGACTGCCAAGCTATTATGGATAAAATGAAGAGGCTGCCTATGTACAAATCAGTATTCCCTTCTGTTACTGAGAGCCAAGGGGCTAAGGCCTATCCCAGCTGGGTGTTCACATGTGCAGATTAGCAGGGCAGTTTGTTCCTTGAATAGAAAGAAGACAAGATTTATACATCACCCATTCCTCAGAGCATGGAGTCACAGTCTGGATGTACTGGTGTTTTATTATGCTGCTTCTGGATTATTTATTTAATATTGTTCCATTAAATTTTAAAGAACACAAGTGGTTTTACAAATAAAACATGAAATGCCAGGGTACAAAAATGGATGGTTAATTTCAACAAATATTTTTAAGTTTCTGAAGGAACTGAAGTATGACGCCTGTGTGTTTATGCAGGAGAACAGATAATATTTTGTGACTAAAGATCCTTCTAGTCACGTTGAGACCTGTGAATACAGAGGCATGGTGCTGCCTAGTAAACTGAGCTCTACCCTAATTTGTCTAAATACCACAACCTTCCATTCCCGTGCAGAGTAAACGGCTAGACTTTAGCATCGTATGCTAAGTATTCAGGGCACACACATCAAACTCGTCTTTGTTTTCCATGGGGATGGCAAAAGGCTGTGAAACACACTCAAGGGCCCACAATTCTATTGACTGGTTTGGAAACAGGAAGGCCCTGGCTGTGATATTCAACCACATTAAATGACCAGCATTATCCAGAGCCCTGCAACATGAGTTAATTGTGCTTGCTGGGCTTTGAGGCTGAGAACACTGGAGAAAGGCTGTGCGTAATTAGGAGCTGGCCTCATGAAAAGGACTTCGTTCACACCACATGCCCAGTTTTTGTCCTCAGAGGAGGGTGCCAATCTGAGAAAGGGTGAGCCCCTAGGGATATCCATTTATAAAGAATTTTGAAGATGTGTGACTATCTTGTTACAGTGAATTTGGGGCGGGGAAAAGATTCCTAGTCAGAATTTAGGCCATGCCACTTGCAGGTGATAGACTCATAGAACTCTGCTGGTGACCACTGTGCACAGTGAGATACAGGCCCCTATGCTGAGGGATTGAAATGTGTTTTTCTAAAAAATTCTTCCCAGTCTAATGTGAATTGTTTCCAGGTACTTAAATGACTCAACAACTTAATATTTTATTTTAAGCCATGCTTTGTACAGGAAACAAGGTTGACATTATTAGGATTTTCAGATTTAACATATGCCTCATCCTGGTTGTTTTCAAACCCTGAGGTGGCATTACAGAAATTTTTTTTTTTTTTTTTTTTTTTTTTTTTGAGACAGAGTCTCACTCTGTTGCCCAGACTGGAGTGCAGTGGCATGATCTCCACTCACTGCAAGCTCTGCCTCCCGGGTTCACGCCATTCTCCTGTCTCAGCCTCCCGAGTAGCTGGAACTACAGGCGCCCACCACCAAGCCCGGCTAGTTTTTTGTATTTTTTTAGTAGAGATGGGGTTTCACTGTGTTAGCCAGGATGGTCTCGATCTCCTGACCTCGTGATCCGCCTGTCTCGGCCTCCCAAAGTGCTGGGATTACAGGCTTGAGCCACCGCGCCCGGCCAGAAATATTTCTTATAAATGCTAAATAACTCACATTGTTCTTTAGAAAGGGAGAATCAGTCTTTTCAATGGCTTGAAAAAGCCTTGAAATGAGGAGAGTATGGAGAGTTTTAGCACTCTTCAGACATAAATATAATCCCTCTGAATGGGGTGCCTCCTGCCCATTTTGTCAGCTTTCATTTGCCAGACTGGAAGTTCCCCTTAATTCCTGGAACCCTTTAGTTTGTAATTTTTCAGTAGCCAAATATATTCCCTTTTATGAGGATCCCAATAATCTGAACAAGCTAACAAGCTTTCAGTCCCTCTCTAATCTTGATGTGGTTGTGCTCTCCAAGCAGACTCTATTATCTACCATACAGTTCCACCAATCTGACTGTGGATTCCTATGCTCAGAGCTCTAAGCAGGCATTGGTATGCTGAGACCAGCTGTTGTGGCTTAACCATGAGCAAATTCAGGCTTAAGCATTTGAAAGGTCCATCTAGTTCAATATTCTTCCCTGACAGACAGTAATCTCCACTCTACTTGAAATCCTCACTGCTTGATAAGCGAGTCTGCGAAAGTTGGACATCACTAATTGCCATACAGGTCTCCCACCCCTCACCCAGTGGCTCTCCTCTGTCATCTTATATTCCTCACATATCCCTGGTGCAGCTCTCTCCATGATCATCAGAACTAGTTGTTTATATATATATTTTTCTCTGCTGAACTCCTGAAGGCAGGAGCCCTGTCTTATTCATCTTGTATCTCCATTGTCCCTGACAAATGCTGAAAAGAAATGAGCAATTCTTCTTTCTACTTCAGCACTAATCCACCTCACTCTATCAGTCGGCCAAACCAATCTACTTAACTATGCCATAATTCAATATACATTTCTCCGACTTATCTGTAAACATATCATAAAATATTCTGTCCAATAGCCTCCTTTAACCTGAATGTACCCCACTGATCTTTGGGTGTAATATTTAATATGGTTTGGATGTGTGTCCCCTCCAAATCTCATGTTGAAATGTGACCTCAGTTGGAGGTGGGGCCTAGTGGGAGGTGCTTAGGTCATGGGGACAGATCCCTCATGAATGGCTGTGTGCCCTCCACACAGTAAAGAGTGAGTCTCACTCTACAACTTCACATGCCATCTGGTTGTTTAAAAGAGTAAGCTAAAAATATAAAAAATTAGCCAGGCATAGTGACATGTGCCTGTAGTCCCAGGTACTTGGGAGGCTGAGGCAGAAGAATCGCTTGAACCAGGGAGGCAGAGGTTGCAGTGAGCCGAGATCACGCCACTGCACTCCAGCCTGGACAACAGAGCGAGACTTCATCTCAAAAAAAAAAAAAAAAAAAAAAAGAGTAAGTGGCTGGGCACGGTGGCTCATGCCTGTAATCCCAGCACTTTGGGAGACCAAGGTGGCTAGATCACTTGAGGTCAGGAGTTCAAGACCAGCCCAGCCAACATGGTGAAACCCCTTCTCTACTAAAAAATACAAAAATTAGCTGGGCATGGTGGCATGGTGGCACACGCCTGTAGTCTCAGCTACTCAGAAGGCTGAGGCAGGAGAATTGCTTGAACCCAAGAGGCAGAGGGTGCAGTGAGTCGACATCATGACACTACACTCCAGCCTGGGTGACAGAGTGAGACTCCATCTCAAGAAAAGAGTATGGCACCTTCCCCTACTCCTTGCTCCCTCTCTCACCATGTGACATGCTGGCTCCTCTTCACCTTCTGACATGATTGGAAGCTTCCTGAGGTCTCACCAGAAGCATATGCCAGCAACACACTTCTTGTATGGTTTGCAGAAGCATGATCCATAATAAACCTCTTTTTTTTTTTTTTTTTTTTAATAAATTACCCAACCTCAGGTATTCCTTTATAGCAATGCAAACAAACACACACAAAATTTCAATAAAAAGTAAAAATGAAGTTAACTTGTGATCATTTACTTTTGGTGAATGCATATTAGAACGTGATAATCATGTTTCCCTTTTTCACATATTTTAACAAACTATTTGATAATCTGTTCTAGAAATTTGCTGGTAGCTAATGTGAAGATTATCAGCCTGTAATTTCCAGAATCTACCTTTGAAATGTGAGGTAACAATTTCATCTCTGATCTGTAGATATTGATTCCCTGGCAACTTGTTCAAAGACTGTTAAAAACAATTCCTCAGTCATATCTTTAAATTGTTTTGGTTCTCTGGAAAGTGAATTTATCTGATCTTAGAGACTTGAATGCATTTCAAATGGCTAGCTGCTCTCTACATCTTTGCCCTCAATTGGGGCTTCACCCCACCTCTTCAGGGCATGTCCCCATTGATGAAGGGAAACAAAAGTCAATTCATTCCTGCCCACTGGGACAGTGTGACTCTGGGATGTGGTGTGTGGTGATTGCTAGAAAGAGGGCTGCTGGAGAGTCCTGCCAGGTTTTGGCAGAAGTGGATTTACTGTGAAGCTAAGGAAGTTTAACCTTCAGATTCCTCATGAGTTTTGTATTCTTTTTCTGAAAATTGGTCTGCCAAACTGTGTCAGGGACCTGGATCTGTCCCTGACTCTTGTGTAAGCTCAAACATTATAACTCCACAGGAGCAGTTCTTATGGGCATTATGATAACCAGCCTATCAAAGCAAGACATGAAAATCTAGGGGTGCTTTATGGGCTAACCAGGAGGCTTAAAATACCCAGTGCTGATACCAACATTTCACCAGGCATTTAGGAAATCCACTTAACCTCACGATTCTGTCTTTCATTTTTTTTTTTACCCACAACAGTGAGGATGATAATTCTTATTTTAGTCTTAGTTGACATCGAATATTGACCCATTATGGGGTACATTATGGGTGTATGCCACCTTATAACAACTTGGTAAATAAAAATAAGTACCTGTTGACATTACATACACACACATACAATAGAAAAATTAACTTGGCAGAATGACCATTTATTCTATGAAGGAATTAATTTAACTAATGAGTAGAGAATAAGCAAAAAAATAAGATTTACAGTCAGGAGAACTGATTTCTAAATACAAGCCAGGAAGCAGCAGCTGGCTGAGCACATCACTCAATCCCTGTGAGTCTTAGTTTTCTCGTTTGGTAAATAGAGATGACAATATCTCCTCACAAAGACATTATGAAAACTGAGATTCTATATACTATAATGTTTTGTAAATTTTAGAAGTAATTTATAAATGTATGGTGTTACTACTACCCTTTAGTCATTAAAATTATGATTGACTTACAAAAGTTCAATGTACACACAATTTTCTAAAGCACAAACCGTACATATTATCAGCATTCATGCAAGGCAGGAGTTAGAAATTTAGTGAATGACAATGCAAATATCACATGCTACACAGGCTGGGAGCAGTGGCTCACACCTGTAATCCCAGCACTCTGGGAGGCCACTCTAAGCCAGGAGTTCGTGACCAGCCTGGCCAACATGGCAAAACCCTGTCTCTACAAAAAAAAGACAAAAATTAGCTGGGCATGGTGGCACATGCCTATACTCCCAGCTACTTGGGAGGCTGAGAAAGAGAATCACTTGAATCTAGGAGGGGAAGGTTGCAGTGAGCCAAGATTGTGCCATGGCACTGCAGCCTGGGCGACAGAGCGAGACTATCAAAATATATATATATATATACACACAGATAAATATCAATTTTAAAACTCAATGAAATATCCTTTCTGTAAATCAAATCTCTCCAGTACAGACCACACTTCTCCTGCTTTGCAGAGTAGAAATGTTAGTAATGTTGGGAGTTATACTGGGAGTCCAGGATCATAGATTTGTTATCTGACCTTGTCAAAAGATAAACATTCCTGGCCGGGTGCGGTGGCTCACATGTGTAATCCCAGCACTTTGGGAGGCCAAGGTGGGTGGATCACCTGAGGTCAAGAGTTCAAGACCAGTCTGGCCAACATGGCGAAAACCCGTCTCTACTAAAAATACAAAAATTAGCTGGGCATGGTGGTGAATAACTGTAATCCCAGCTACTCAGGAGGCTGAGGTGGAAGAATCGCTTGAACCTGGGACGGGGAGGCTACAGTGAGCCGCGATCCTGCTACTGCACTCCATTCTGGGCAACATAACAAGACACCGTCTCAAAAAAAATAAAAAAGATCAACATTCCTCCAGTCCCTTTTTTAATGTGCCTCAAAGTCTGGGATATTTTGTTGATACCACCCCAGACCAGAAAACATCTCTCTAGATTCTCACCGAAGTGCTTAAGGCTGAAATTCTGTCTCCTTTTGTTTGCCCCATAATCTTACAAGCTTCCAATTTAAGGATGTCCCTCCATTCAGAAAAACAACCTTGAAGTTGTCAGTTGCCCTTGAGATGCTTAATCTCCTTCACGACAGAAGGAATTTTGCACCTGTTCCCTTTCAGAGGTTGCCAGATTTGAGAAGCCTTCAAGCCTCTTAGAGTTTTCCAAGCACCTAGCTTGCAGGATTAATCTGTTGAGTTGGAAGGCTATTGCTTGACTTTTCTTAGCTCAGTGTAACAGCAATTTAAACATAGATTCCTCTCCTTACAATCTGTTGTTCTACAAGGAAGGCCTCATTTCACAAAGTCCCATGCATAGTGGAGCTTCTGGGCTCAGCAGAGACAACTGCATTCATTATCGCCAGCCCTGACTTTCAGTTCAGAGAAGAATCCTGTTTCAGTTCATTATCTCTCTGAGTTCCGGCTTCATCAGTCTCCATTAGGAAGTACCTTGCCTTTCTACCAAGGGGCACCAAAGGTGAGTGGCCCAATTCCCTGCCACAGGTGCTGGCTGCCAGCAGCCTCCTCTCTGCCATGCACTTCCCCCTCCACCACCCTGTCTTCTGGAGGCCAAAACCCCATATTCCTCTTTAGGGATAATGTCTTTTCTTCAGAAATCACCCTGACATCCTGGGCCTGAACAGCAGGCTCTTTCCATACCTCCCCATTCCCTTTCATTCAGTGGGCCCTAACCATTTGGCACCAGGGACTGGAAGACATTTTCCACAGACAGGAAGTGGGGGCAGTGGGGAGTGGGGAATGGTTTGGGGATGAAACTGTTTCACCTCAGATCATCAGGCATTAGCTTCTCATAAGAAGACTACAACCCAGCTTCCTCACATGCACAGCTCACAACAGGGTTCATGCTCCTATAAGAGTCTAATGCCACCACTGATCTGACAGGAGGCAAAGCTCAGGCAGGAATGCTCCCTCATCTGCCACTCACCTCCTGCTGGGCAGCCCAGTTCCAGACAGGCCACGGAACTGGTCCCATGGCCTTGGGCTTGGGGACCCCTGCTTCCATTCATTTGCATATTTTAAAATTCCTGCCTTTGAATGTTACCTCACCATGTCTCTTGTTGCCTCACATAAAACCCTGGTTTCCCAAATGATCCAGACTTGGTGTTTGAGTCTCCTCTCTCAGCATCTCTTCCTGATTATTCAACCCATGTCTTTCAAAGAAGAAAAAAACAAGGAAATAAGGAAATTAAGACCAATTGTGGATAGAGAGGAAACAATGAGAGGGTGAAAGAAAAACCAAGATGTGGGGGGAGAATCTTAGGACACGGTGAGGGGTAGGCACTGGAAGCTGAATCAGGAACTGCCCCAAGCAGGGCAGAGACTATCAGCTCACGGACCAGAGACATGTTTTTAATTGGCATGAAAATTAGGCTCATCGATCCTTGATTTTATGTAATAATTGAGAAGGTGGAACTAAAATATGCTTGTTTGTGGACTGGTGGGGCTTTCTCTCCTCTTCACTTTTGTCATTTCCCTCCTCTGAGTTTTCTAAGACAAATTAAAAAACAGACCCTGTTTAGTCCAAAACACATCAAAGATTTGCCAGGAGAAACAGCACACATACATGAGTAGTAGAAAGGCATGTTTGTTTTGTAGATTCTCCAGTCTAAGAATCTAAACACTCCCTCAACCTTGCATGGGACAGACTTTATGCCATCCCTTACCGGGCAGCATCAAGAACTAGAATCTTCGGGATTCATCACACAGCCAGTGGAGCAGATCCCCTTCCCCTCTCATACCAGCTTTGGCTGTGCTTTCCCTTCCAGCAGGCAGCCCCTGTTCTCCTGTTAAAGGATCACCTTCAGGCCTGCACAGAGAGCTGAAGTATCTGGGAATTTCTATCTGGGGGAAGAAGACAGGAGTCTTGCCTAAACAACAAATGACTGTTGGTTGCAGGGGTGTAAATGACTTCAGTTCTTTGTTCACCCCTTCCCAATGATGATGACTCTGATGTGTGATCTTCTCTGTCTCCAAGAGTGCCTCTGTGGGACTTTGCTTGATACCTCTCTATACTTCCCCTCCCGATCCCACTCCACCACCAAATTTTCCTAGAAATGCTTCCTAATAAATCACTTTCACATGATTCATTTTCTCAGAGGCAGCCTCTGAAGAACAAGACACTCTAGAATGGAGCTAAGAGGTTGCAGGGAGGGAAAAGAAAATAATCTCCAAGAGGTGGCAGGACAGGATACGTAGAAGGAAAATGAGAGCGAAGGGCTTGACATATGGACTGAAAGGAGCCTTGTTGGACATTAAAGAAACATTTTGTACCATCTTCCAGATCCCTTGTGTCTTCTAAGAAGAAGCTGTGTGTGCATACACTCACATGTGGGTGTATGTTTTTCCCTCTCTCTGCTAAAGGTCTGCATTGCATGCCCTTCAGATACAGGCATAACTGAAGAGTTGCATATTATTTTATTCTAAAATATATATTCTTTATACTTTCCTAATTTTGGTAAAAAACAAATACAGGCCTACCTCAGAGACATTGCGGGTTTGGTTCCAGATAACCACAGTAAAGCAAATATTGCAAAAAAGCAAATTTTTTGGTTTCCCAGTGCATACAAAAGTTATCTTTATACTATAATGTAGTCTATTCAGTGTAATAGCATTATGTCTAAAAAATGTACATACCTTAAATTTAAAAAATACCTTATTGCTAAAACATGTTAACAATCATCTGAGCCTTCAGTGAACCATAATCGTTTTGCTGATGGAAAGTCTTGCCTCTATGTTGATGGCTGCCGACTCATCAGGGTGGTGGTTACTAAAGGATGGGATGGTTGTGGAAATTTCTTAAAATAAGACAATGATGAAGTTTGCCACATCAATTGACAATTGACTCTTCCTTTCAGGAAAGATTTCTCTGTAGTATGTGATGCTGTTTGATAGCATTTACTCACAATAGAACTTCTTTCAAAATTGGAGTAAATCCTCTCAAACCTCGTCACTGCTTTATCAAATAGGTTTATGTAATATTCTAAATACTTTGTTGTCATTTCAACAATGATCACAGCATCTTCACCAGGAGTAGGTTCCATCTCAAGAAACCACTTTCGTTGCTCATCCTTAAGAAGCCACTCTTGGCTAGGCGTGGTAGCTCACACCTGTAATCCCAGCACTTTAGGAGGCCAAGGTGGGCAGATCACCTGCGGTCAGGAGTTAGAGACCAGCCTGACCAACATGGTAAAACCCTGTTTCTATGAAAAATACAAAAATGAGTCAGGGTGGTGGTGCACACCTGCAGTCCCAGCTACTCAGGAGGCTGAGGCAGGGGAATTGCTTGAACCCAGGAGGCAGAAGTTAGTGAACAGAGATTGCGCCACTGCATTCCAGTCTGGGTGACAGAGTGAGACTCCATCTAAAACAAAAAGAAGCCACTCTTACCTTTCCAAGTTTGTAGCAATTCAGTCCCATCTTCAGGCTCCACATCTGCAGTTACTTCCTCTAGCTATGAATATCCTAGATGCCATCTTGTTTCAATAGATGGCTGTTTCATCTACATTGAAAATCTCTTGTTTGGTGTAGCCACCTTCATCAATGATCTTAGCTAGATCTTCTGGAGAACTTGCTGCAGCTTCTCCATCAGCACTTGCTGCTTCACCTTGCACTTTTATGTTATGAAGATGGCTTCTTTCCTTAAACCTCGTAAGCCAACCTTTGTTAGTTTCCAACTTTTCTACAGCTTCTTCCTCTCTCTCAGTCTTCATAGAATTGAAGAGAGTTAGGGTCTTGTTCTGGATTAGGCTTTGGGTTAAGAGAATGTTGTGGCTGGTTTAATCTTCTATCTAGACAACTAAAACTTTTTCCATATCAGCAATAAGGGTGTTTTGCTTTCTTATCATTCATGTACTCATGTTTAATTTCCTTCAAGAGCTTTTCCTTTATATTTACAACTTGGCTAGCTGTTTGGCACAAGAGGCCTAGCTTTTGGTCTTTCTGGGCTTTCGACATACCTTCCTCATAAGCTTAATTATTTCTAGCTTTTGATTTAAAGTGAGAACATGCAACTCTTCCTTTCACTTGCACATTTAGAGGCCACTGTAGGGTTAGTCACTGGCCTAATTTCAATATTGTTGTGTCTCAGGGAATAGGAAGGCCTGAGGGAAAGGAGAGAGTTGGGGGAATGGCTGATGGGTAGAGCAGTCAGAACATGCACATTTCTCAACTAATTCACCATCTTATATGGATGCAATTCACAGTGCCATAAAACAATGACAATAGTAGCATCAAAGATGACTGATCACTGAAATATATATAATAATAATGAAAAAGTTCAAAATACTGCAAGAATTACCAAAATGTAACACAGAGACACCAGGTAAGCACATGCTGTTGGAAAAACGGCACAAATAGACTTGCTCAATGCAGGGTTGCCACAAATCTTCAATTGTTAGAAAGAGAGAGAGAGAGAGAAAGAGAGAAGAGAAAGAAAGAAGAAAAAGAAAGAAAAGAAAGAAGAGAGAGAGAAAGAAAGAAAAAAGGAAAGAAAGAAAAGAGAAAGAAGAGAGAGAGAGAGGAAGGAAGGAAGAAAGGGAAAGAAAGAAAGGAGAGAGAGAAAGCGAGCAGTATCTGTGAAGGGCAATAAAGTAAAGGACTATAAGACAAGGTATGACTATAGCTTTGACGGGAAATAAAATAAGTGAAAACACAGTTTAAAGAAATACCATTAAATGACCTTTTAGCCAACTAACTTTAGGATATTAAGACAGGACTAGGGGACAGGAATGGAGAAGTACCTCCCTTCTGGCATTGCATTTGATCTTCCCACCCCTGAGCTGTGAGGGCCAGCCCCAGCTCTGTGGTGGCTGTGGGTGCCAGTGCTTTACAGTATTAATGCGTTTGACTCATGCAACAATCCTCTGAGTAGATATCATTACTATCCTCTTTTCACAGATGAAGAAATGGAGGCATAAAGACGGAATACAGCAAAAATCTACTTTTCCTACTTCACACAGTTATTGTTAGGATCAAATAAAATAATGTATGTGAAAATGTTTTGACAACGCACGACAGTAGTATACAGTATGATTTGCTCAGTGTAATTATTATTGACCACGTTCACATTTGCTTTCAGGGCTATAGACCAATCCTTGGTATAAATGATCTTTCCCTACAAATCTTACAAAACAGAAAGACTACATTCCTGCTGACACCTTGATTTTGGACTTCTAACCTCCAGCACTGAGACAATGCATTTCTGCTGTTCAAGCCACCTAGTGTGTGGTACTTCATTACATCAGCCCTGGCAAACCACTGTAGTCTCCCACTGAGAAGCTGCCCCACTCCCAGCCTAATAAGAAAGCAGGGGACCCTTGTAGCCACCAGCTTGGGTCCAAGCTATGGGGGAAGAGAGTGGGAAGGAGTTCTGAGCCAAGGACAACCAATCCACAGAGAGAAGACTCAGCACCATTACATTCTTAGACAATAAGAAGCTATAGTGGGTGGTGGGTGCTAATTTAGAAGTTCATGTAGACCCTGGCACGTGGCTGTTATTCTGGGTTGTATACAAGATAAGTAAACAGAGGATGCTGGTTGCGAGAAAGCAAGGAGGACAGAAAGAGGCAAAGTGGCCAAGAGGGCGGGGTGCAGCCGGGCCCTAGTATTGTCTTGGTTTCATCCTTCCTGAAGCCAGACTTCTCTGGGATCCATACACACATGCACATCCTTTAATAAGTGCCCCTTCTTTCTTTCCTCTGGTAATGACTTCTTTTCCTTCACTAAAGTGGTCTGAGTATGACAGCTCAAAAAGAAACCTGCAGAATGATGCCTAGTAAAGGAGTGACATGGACATTTCACTTGGTCCAGCTTCCCAAGTTCTCATTTTAAGCTGAGAAATCGTGGCGGAGGTAAATTCAAAATCTTAAAAATTGCTTTATCTAAAAGCCCTAAGATATTAGGCACGAATTAGAATTGTTTTGGAACCCTGTGACAAAGTATAACCCCAAAACAGGGAGGAAGAGAGAGGTAGGAGAACGAGCACATTGGTGGTCTGATGCTTGAAATGGTTCTGGGGGCATAGTCCTGAAGAGCCTCCTAGACCATTCTATTAAACAGTTTGACCTTTTCCTAGAGAAGGGGAATGACCCAAACTGCTATGCATGATAGAGATGAAGATATCAGCAGGGTGTTGAACAGGTTAGGAGGAAACAAGACGGGAGAGAGGGAGTATGATTAAGAAGCTGTTGCAGGAATCCAGCCATGGGATGATGACGACCTGAGATGAAAGCGGGACCCTGGAGGGGGAGACAGGAAGAAATGAAGTGAGAAGACATTAAGGTGGTAATGTTCAGGGAGCCTGGGGCATGTGGCATGGACAGGAGGGAGGCATGGGGGAGGATATACTCTGTGAGGGGACCGGAGGGAGAGGCAAGCCCTGAAGCCTGGGGTGTAAGAGCCAGGCTGCTCTTCCCTTATCACTACAAGAACCAGTCCCTTACAGTGTGGTCCCATCCCTAGGGGTTGATCACATAAGCCATCCCCACAAGAGCAGAAAAGCTGCTTCGCCTGCTTGAAGCCTCACACTAGAGCTCTGTGTTTACACATTCGAGAGAATCGAATCTCACATAATCATATACGTGCCAAAGACCTCCACTATAAGCAACATTAATGAAGACAAATGAATCAGCCAAATGCTGCAGCTTGCACAGCAGCACGCAGGGAGGCTGCTTTGTGGGGGGAGCTCATTTCTGGCTGCGGCTCTTGCCTTTCCTGACAGAGATGTATGAGGAGCCTCCCACGGAGGGGGGTGCCTCAGCCACTGCCTCCACAGCCCCAGCTAGGGGGCAGGCGGTCAGGGGGCTTTGAGGGAACTTTCAGAAGACTCTCAGAGCATGTTTACACATTTTTATGAAAGTTATCTTAGGGGAGACGTGCAAATAGAGATTAGTTGGATCCAGTGGTCTCATAGTGTTAACTAAACAAGCTCCCTGCATCCTGGCAGTTGCTGACTGGGTAAGTAGTTATGAGAATTCTCAGCCCAGCCAGTGGGTAACCGCGCCCCATTCAGGCTTACTGAGTGCCTGAACCAGGCCTGGATGGGGCTTGGCTCTGCAGAGTCCCCTGCTCGCCTTTAGGCCATTTGTATTGTTCTTCCCATCCATTTCTCTTTGTGACAGAAGAGCAAACACTCAACTTTGAGACTTTTACTCCAACCTCTCCTGAGGGGATGACAGCCAATTAAAAAAAAAGGCATTTATAAATCAAGTGGCATGAGACTGGAGCTAGTGAGGTGGCCATGGCTCTGTCCTGGCCCTGGATGGCTATGTTTTGATGCTTACCAGCAGCTCAGACAACCTCTAGAGGTGGAAAGATGGCATTCTCATGTGTTTCTGGTGAGAGGACATAAAAAACTGCCCATGAAAGGCAGATCTGCTTGTTGTGGAAGCATTTGACCCTGGCAGCAGGAAATCCCGCCATCCTTTCGGCGTTTGCTCTGCGTAATTCAAGAGATGGCAGGAAGGACAAGCTCTCCCTCCTAAGGGATGTCTCTAGCAGGACATTAAAAAAAAAAAAGTACCTTATCCGAGTCTAAATGAAACATTGTCAGAAAATTCCTGACACAAATTAAACAAGCCAATCTTATTAGGTCAATATGAAGGGCCTTGAAACTAATTAATCAACGTAGAGATCAGATCAGCCAGTGACAGTGAGACAATGGAATGAAAACTCGGTAGGTCAGTGAAAGGCCTGGATTCGCGCAGGGAAACACTAGGTTTCATTCCCCATGGAAGAAATTCTGATTGCTCAGGAAAAGACACTGAGTTGGGGACAAATCCACTGTCATCAGCAATCTTCTTCAGGTAATATGCTCTTAATGACACTCAGACTGATTTTCCATTCCTGGGAGGAAGAGAAGGAAGTAGAAGTGATCAGAAAACATAAATATTTTTTAATAAACCCAGGCATGCTGTTGGAAGGATACATGTATACAAGAGAAATAAACAATAAAAACAATGCACTTGGGGAAATGAGTTTCCGGCATAAATAGAGTAACTATGAGTCAGTAAAATTGGAATGAAAACAGTGTGGGGCATCTTCTGATAGGACTTAGCAGCCACACCCTCTCAATGGAGGCAGAGGGAAACTCACAGGTAGCCTTGGGGCTCACCTCTCAGGCTCCAGTTTCCTCCTTCCCTAAAACAAAGGGTTGAGCCAGATGAACTCGTGGTCCTTTCTTTCCTAAAGATGCTATTATTCAATACTCTTCCAGAGCTACCCTGAGAGGTGGCCAGGTCAGCAGTAGCTAAAAGCTGGTGATGACTGTGTTGTGGGAGTACACAGAGTAGGGACTCCAAAATCAGAGCTAGACCTGGCCTCATACACACTCATCACTTCATTTATCAGAAGCCCCTCAAAACCTAATCAAATTGTAGCACATTATTTTATACTTGCATAACACCATGCCAGCCACGTGATAGTTCAAAATGTACTCATCCCTCATGTCTCCTGGAATGGTGAAAAACACTCAGCTTTTGGAGTCAGAAAAAAACTGAGTTCAAATCCCAGCTGTCCCACTAGCTGGTGTTGTGATTCTACACTAGTCACTGTCATACAACAAACTATTAGTCAGCCATTAAGAAGAATGAGGTGATCTACAGGAATTCACATGGAAAGATGTCCACAATATATTACTTAAAAGTAAACAGCAGACAACTGCCTCTGATGATGGATACATAAACAAAATGTGATATATGCATACAATGGAATATTATTCAACCATGAAAAGAAAGGAAATTTTGACATCCTACAGCATGGATGAACCTTGAAGACGTTCTGCTAAGTAAAATAAGCCAGTTACAAACAAATACTGTGTGATTCCATATATGAGGTACTTAAAGTAGTGAAATCCATAGGAACAGAAAGTGAATGGTGACTGTCATGGTCTAGAGGGAGAGGAGAATGTGGAATTGGCGTTGTAATGGGTACAGGGTTTCAGTTTGGGAAGATGAAAAAAGTTGTGGAGATGGATGGTGGTGACGGTTGCACAACATTGGAAATGTACTTAATGCCACTGACCTATGCTCTTAAAGATGGTTAAAATGCTAAGTTTTGTTATATATATTTTATGACACTTAAAAAAAGTAAATGACAGAACAGTAAATATAGCATGATCTAATTTTGGTTAAAAATTTTGAATCTATATATTGTCTATGTATAGAGGGAAGTCTGAAAGGATGTATACGACAACAGTAATAGGGGATACTCTAGGGGAGTAGGAACATGAAGGGGTGGTAATGGATGACACAATTTACAAGTTTCATGTGCCTCAAGGCATGAAGCCTTGTGTTTGATAGGGCAATGGCAATAAAGTCTGACTCTCAAAACCCTCTGCGTCTCAAAAGGAAAAGGTATTCCTCATTTTCTGGTCCCTCTTTCCCGGGATGCTATCTATGACTCTCCCTAGCATTTTTTTTTTTTTTTTTTTTTAAACCAAATACAGTCTAAACTCCTTAGCCTGGTATTTAAAGCCCTATACAACTGGATTGCAACCAGACTGTTAGCATTCCCTTTCAGCTGCCTCTGTGCACCAGTATAGCAACCATTCCATGTTCCCTGAGCAGTGTTTTGCCTCCATGGCTTTAAGTCATTCCCTCTATCAATTGTCATTCCTTCCAATCTATGCCCATAGAGATCCTGTGTACTCTTCAAGGATGTAGTCTCTGAATCCCTTGGTGGAAGCGATGTCTCCTCCCTCTCCCAAGGCAGTCATCACATCTGCCAGTCTTGCTTTGCTTGTATACATGTCTTCGCTCCCCTCAGGGACCCTATGCTCCTTGAGAGAAAAGGCTATGCCTTATGTAGCTCAGGAATGCCTGTGACACTTACTACAGTGTAATTACACAACTGCAACAATGATGACGGTGCTGACAGCACCACACAGTGCCACCTGCACAACCATGAGGGTGGGTGCCTCCCTAAATTTTGCACCCTAGGCACTTTGCTTACCTACCTAGTCCCAGCCTACTATCACTCCTTGAATGCCTTCACTGAGTGCATCAGGCACTGTACTAAGAAAGGACATATATCACTTCACTTTATCTTCACAGGAGTTTACGATGTAGGTATTACCCACACTTTGCAAAGGAAGAAACCACAGCCTAGAGATTAAATAACTTGCTTAAGATCATATTACAAAAGTGGGGATTTGAACTCAGGCTTGACTGATTCCAAAATGTGTAGTTCCAATAATTGTAACCCACTGCCTTATCAGTATGCTTGAGAATGCAGTAGGCATTCAATATTTGTATGTTTAATGAGTTTAACTGGAGACAGGTCAGCATGCTGCTGGAAGAGCACAATGACTGTTGCCCTGGTCCTGTCACAAACCTCACAGTGCTCTGGACTCCTTTGGCAGGGAGGGGTAGGCACCAGAAGTATCAGCGTCACTTTTGCTTGCAGCATTCAAAAGAAACTCCATCCTTGTTCTACTGTTCGGCCCAACTACAGCTTTCCCCTCACTCTTTTCCTCAATCCATTTCAGACACCCACTTCTCTCCAACAAAAACCCGGCGCTCAACTCATCTCTATAGATAGTGAAGTCAGGAAAGAGAGTGGGAGTGGCTATGAAAACCTCTCGGATTCTGACCTCAGATGCACAGACATGAGGGAACAAACCCTGCAGACCCGATTAAACCCAGTTAACCTTTTGTGCTGTCCAGAGCACTGATGGTAAAGACTGCAAGAGGGATTCTCAGATGCTGAGAACAGATTCCAGGAGCCCTGAGAGGCACGAAAGGAGGAGCCATGTGCTGCTGGGAGAAGTGAGGACCTTTGTGATCAGTCCTACTTCAGGGGCAGACGGCCCCAGTACTTAGGTCTATCCAGGCTGTCACTGTCCACGTGTGGCCATTGAAATGTGACTGGTGTGAACTGAGATGTCCTGTAAGCATAAAACACATGTATGATTCCTAAGACTTAGCATGAAAAAGGAATGCCAAATATCTTATCAATCATTGTTTATGTTGATGACTGCTAAAATAAGATTTTGGAGGGTTAAGTTAAATAATATAGATTATTAAACCTAATCTCACCTGTTTCTAGTTTTTTCAGTGTGGTTATATGAAGTTACATAAGTGACTCACTCTTGTGACCTGTATTATATTCTCACTGGACAGAGCTGGCCTGTAGCCCCAGACTGTTTCAGACCATGCCTTACCCCATCAATCAGGGTCTAGCTGCTGGGGCTCAGCTCTATCCCAGCTTGGGTCTCCGCACAGTGGCAGCTTTGGTGACCAATATACTCCGTAACTGCTGTAATTTAGGGGTGTACCTGCCTCTGAAGCCAACTGCAGAGGCTGAAAACAAGAAATAACTACATTTTCATGCATTCACTCACATTTCTCCTCCCAGCCCACCGCTCTAGCTTTCTTTTAGCACAGCTGTTCTAAATACATGATCCCCAGAACAGCAGCATCACATCACCTGGGAACTCGTTAGAAATGCAGATTACCAGGTACCATCCAGAAATCTGAATCAGAAACTGCCCAGTAATCTATGCTGTAACAAGCCGCTCCCCACAAGGACATTATTCTCATGAATTCTAATGTTTGAGAGCCAGGGTCTTAGGGTACTGAAACTTTGCAGCGTATTAAACTCATGTGGGCTGCTTTAAAAAATTCCAATGCCCAGGCCACACCCCAGGCCAAGTAACTCAGGTTCTCTGGGGGTAGAACCCAGGCATTGGATTTTTGGAACTCTCCACTTGATTCCAATGTGCAGTCACAGTTGAGCCCCATTGCCTAAGGGTGAAGAACTCAAGCATATTAGTCAGTCATTTCCCCTATGGTGGAGAGCCTGTAGCTTTGGGCCCAGCAGAGAGAAGCCTTCCTGTGGGAGGAGAAAACTGTGTGTAAAATGAAGAAAGGGGCCAAACTGGGCATGCCTAAGCTTCGAAGGCCTCTTTCATTATAGGCTGGCTGCTGTAATGAAACAGGCAATTGCACCTGAGATTTTTCTGAAGTTGAAATGACAATGTGGAAAGGGAAGAGCTTCTCTCCACAGTCCATCAAGAGGGGAGTGGCCAGTGGGCTGCTTGGAGGACAAAGACGAGGGACGCGTTCATTCTCTGAGGTTTCAGGTATATTAAAATGAAGAAATGCCCAAATAGGGTTTCAAAAATTGTGATATCCTATATTTTAGAAGTTTACATTTAATAAATTAAGGCTTTAACACGTGTAAGCTTTTTAAAAAAAAAAAAACACACACACACACAGGGTAATATAACCATCCTATTCACAGGATAATAGCAGGATTAATTTTAAAAATTCATGGGCCTGGTACCAAAATCAGGCTTAAGTTTAAAGCTGATGATCATTTCCATCTTTCAGTCTTATTAGCATATCTTCAGAGATAAATTTTTAAAAATCCAAATGTGAAGTCTCTGTGTGAGATCCCTGGATGAAAGGCCCTCCTTTGCGTGCCCCTGGGGCAGACTAAGCGGACCACTGGAAAGAGATCCTAAGTGTGGCCCTGGAGCAGCTGTGAATGATTAGGTTGTGGGAAGATGACTGACATCTGGGTGCCTTGCAGCAGCCTGCCCAGGGAGGTCTCAGGGAAGCCAGAGGACCCCCCACCCCCTCTGTGTGTTCCAGGGCAGTATAATACCTGCCTCCCTACACACAATCGCTGCCTGCCCACCCTCTGTCTCCAGGCACGCTCGGCTGCTGACAACAGGAAGTGAAACAGCCACACCCTCCTTTTACCCTATTAAGGTAACTCCTAGTTTGATAGGCATCCAGGGAGGGAAAGACATAAGGGAGACACCCCCCTTATGCAGCACCTGCAGTGCTGTTGGTTTATAAAGCACGAAATCTTCTGTCCCAGAAGCTGGACTGGGCTCAGGACTGCATGTGAGATTGTGCTTCGGGAAGAGAAAGCAATCCCAGACTGAACAACAATTTTCTGGTGGCAGGTGCATCCCTGAGGAGCTGCAGTCGGTCCCAGCAGCATATGCTTTCTCCTCTGGCAAAGATGTGCAGACTAATGGGACCACCGGCTGCAAGCCTCAGAAACCTCTCAGGAGGCCCCTGGCAAGGCCTGTGGTATCTGAGCAGTGCAGGCAGCCTGGGCATCATAGGATAAAGGGGTGGGGAGTGGGGCACGGAAGAAACAGCACAGAGGAAACAGCACACCTTGTTCTCATTGACTTGGAGTCAATGGCTGCCCACAGACTATTTCCTGGAGATTCGAGCCTCACACTCTCCTGTCCTCTCCCCTGAGTAAGGCTTCCAGAGAGTAAGGGCCACACCCAGACAGAGGTGGGTGAGGCTGGGGTTCAAAGTACAGAGCCAGCCCTTTCATCTCACAGGCAGAGGGAATCATCCACTGTGAACCCACAGCGTCCTCCACCAGAGCAGCATTTGATTCCTCTGTCTCATATCTC
The DNA here is from genome assembly GCF_002776525.5 of Piliocolobus tephrosceles. Taxonomy (NCBI): domain Eukaryota; kingdom Metazoa; phylum Chordata; class Mammalia; order Primates; family Cercopithecidae; genus Piliocolobus; species Piliocolobus tephrosceles. The sequence continues at coordinate 114,389,207 of NC_045439.1, forward strand.
CGCTTGCCTTCCCTGTGGGTCAGTAGTTCCTGACTTTCTCTAGCCTATAGGAAACATGAGGAGGAGGGGGAGACATGGAGGGGGAGGAGGAGGAGGAGAGAAGGGAGAGAGTGAGCACATGGGCTGCCCAGCCCCAGCCCCAGCCCCATGGCACCAGCATGGTAAACACTTGGAGGGAGGCCAGCCGTCTGGCGCCTCCAGTCTTCCACATCTCCCCAGCCAAGATTTAGACCTGTATATTCTGGGCTCTTTCTGCCCCATTTCACCCAGGCTTTAAATTACCCAGACTTGGGTCTGGGTTATTCTATCCAAAGCTTTCCTCTGAAATCTAGATTGTGATGCAATGTATACATCCTCTAAATCAGATTTCTGAGGACTAAATGCCAGACTGTGTAGCGTAGCAGTCTGGCTGCAAACCATTTCAGTCAGCCCAGCGGAGGAACACACAACAAGGTGCTCATCCCTGCAGCCATGCACAGGAGACAGCAACAGTCCAGGTAAATCAGAAAGGCCTAACTTGAGCCAGCTAGTTTTGGCAATTTGGGGAAAGTAAGGACTACACAGAGGCTCTGAGACGGCTTGTGGAATCGATGCCTCCGTTGCTGGATTGCTCCTTTAGTTATGAAACTAATGGTTCCAAAATGTACCCCTTGATTCCATAAGATGGAAGACCATTTAGACAAGCTGAGCCAAAACCCAGAGTCTTGGAACAAGCCTGTAGCAATAATAGTAGCAGTAATGACAATGATTTTTAATATTCCTTGCTTAGCAAGTGCTGGCCACAGTTCTCATGCTTTACATGGATTTACTTGGGGAATTTGATCGCTGGATCGAGGTGAGGACCACCCTCACTCCTCAGCTCCCCGGAGGACAGTCCCTTTCCCTCTGCTAGTCTGGGCTTGTTTCTTCTCATCACAAGAAAAGAAACAGGGCTACAAAGAGTAGCAAGCCCCTGACTGCTGCCCTTAAATGAACTAGCTTTAGGAGAAACACAGGTCAGGAGGCAAGCATTGTCTGCTCATGGCTGTTGTTCTTCTGGGGAGTTGTGAGGGTGGGGTGAGTGGGGAAGGGTCTCTCATTTTGTGAATACACAGTATATAAAAAGCTGAAATGAAAATAATTCAGAAATTATTGTTGTCTTTACAAAGTAACCTGTTCTGGGGTACCTTTCTGTACTTCCCTAAGTATATATAAAATACAATTTTAAAATTCAGTTTAACAAAGCCCCATCAAGACACACGCATTGCATTGTGCACATCTGTGTAAGTGCTCTTAAAGTGCAGGTTTGCATGAACCTCAGTTTTCTAAAGGAGTGCGTCCTGTTGGGGAAGAAGGGAAAGAAGGCAGTAAAAATAGCATTGTGCAGCTGCTGACTGTGCACTGGCCACACAGCTAAGCACAGAGTGCCTAGAGAGTTTTGGCAGGATCATCACATGTTGTCCTCACAACAGACCCACGAGGGAGGTACATCATCCCAATTTACAGATGAGGAAACTGAGGCTCAGGAAGACCAATGACGGCTTCATTATCACACAGCCATTAAGAGCAGAGCTTGGTGGGCACTCAGGCTTCTATGACTCTAAAGACTGGAACTACAGACAAGCTGTAAAGCAAGATCAGGTCAAGATATTCTCCAAAGTTACATCCCGTGGCTCCTCAGTTACAGACGTGATTGCAGAATACTGACATTTCTTTTCTTTTTGGTCTCCTTGTTTTCTCAATCCAGTCAGAATGAATTTTAGATGTGTCCCAAGTGCAGTCTGCCTTCAGTTGTGAAGAGCCACTCAGACACTTGGAGCTAGCCCAAGTGCCCAAGTAGTAGGTCTGTGAATAAACGTCACTTCTGGAATCATTCTTCAACAAGTACAGCTTGACTAGAAAGACTCAAATGCCTGCACTGGTCCCAGAGAGCCATCACCCAGTGCTGCCAAGTCTGACCAAGAGGCATCCTAGGTAAGGAACACAGTCACACCACTGGCTTTCACGCCACACCTGAAAGGAGCACAACAGGAGTTTCTCCAGGAAGCTTCCCAACGTTCAGATGAGTTGCTCTCCATGTGGATTCAGAATCCTGATGAGCTGACACCAGTTCCAGGCCTGGCATGTCTAACAAATGCAGCATTCAAGCCCAAGACACTGAAATTGTTACCTCATGTTATAAAGGACCTGAAGCTGCATGCAATTAGCACTGCATCTGTGAGACTTGGGAAAGACAACTGAGAGAACAGGGGCTTAAAAAGACTATTTTGGTCCATATGGAAAATTGGTGTGTTGCATGCATGGTAAAATCCTTTCAGATATGTTTTTAAACCTTACATTTTAAAATTGGGGACTTAAATATTATTATAGGAAAAGCCACATGATTCCTTTAACATCAGAAGGAGATCTGTAAGTTAAAAAACTGTTGGAACCTTGTAAAGAAATTAACATTGTGAATGAACTCGGGCATTAGTGCAAATTAATCAAACTGCATACATTACAATTTTTAATCAGTCATGGAATCTTAGTACTTGAAGGGACCTTGGAAATCATCTGTCCCAAGAGCAAGAGTTATGGAAGATAAACTGGGCAGGTGGAGAAAAACCTCCTGACTAGAGAAAGGCACAAAAAACAAAGTCAGGAGGCAGCATGTGCAGTGGTTTGAAAGCTCAGGGGTTCAGGGGCAAAGACAGCCTGGGTTCAAAGCTCAGCTTTGCTTTTTGATGGCAGTATGAACCAGGCTGAGTTGTTTGACCCTCCTAGGTGACAGTTTATAAACAAAAGGTTATTCTGAGTCTTAAGAGAGAGCATCCATAGAAAGGGCGTAGTATGGTCCCTGGGATACCATATGGTGCCTGGGACATCAGTGCTGAGTAAATATTAGCTCTATAGAAAAAGGAATTTCACAAACATAATCTGAGTGAGCCAGACTGACACACTATGTATAACTGTGGTCTTTCTCTTTTACTTGGCCATGAAAGAAAAGCAAAATACAGTATATCGAAGCATTCAGATTTCTGACCATGAGAACAGGACATAATACCCAAGGTCTTTTCTGGAATAAAAAACGATCTTCATAAAAGGGAATCACATTTCAGCTGTAAATAAAGTCAGACCTGATAATCGAGAAAAGAAGACCCCCATGGAGATGGTGAATCACGTACGTATGTGGGTAAGTGAAAGCTGCCTCCAAAGGTCTTGATGCAAAGCTGTCCAAGGTTTAGAACTCTGGGCACATTTCTGGCCAAAAGAGGTTCTACACCATCATCCACGGTGTTCTGTTCTGACCTTAAGATGGAACTAGTGCTGCATTAAGTGTCTGATTGGGAAAAGCTAATGGTTAACAAATAAGATATAACTCTCTGGGACATCTTGATATAAATTTAGTTTAGCCTTATAATATAAAAATTATTAATTATGCTGAGGGAGGGAACATAGATTGGTGGAAGACTTGTAGGCTGTGGAATAGAACAAATCCTAGAACTGTCAATTGGTACTGTGAGATCTTAAACAAGAGATACAATATCTTCAACCTCAGTTTCTTCATAATTGCTGTGAAGGGCCAGCACAGTGTCTGCCACACAGGTGGTACCCAAGAGGCATTCATTTTCTCTCTGCATTCATTCTACATTTGTTATATTAAACAACTCTCTTTTTTTTAAATTTAAGTCGGTTTTTGGGGAACAGGTGGTGTTTGGTTACAAGAATGGGTTCTTTAGTAATGATTTCTGAGATTTTGGTGCACCCATCACCTGAGCAGAGGGGGTGGGAGGGGGTGAGGGATAAACAGCTCTATTTTTGGGTGGAAAAAGAGGGCTATACTTGCTTGACTCAGTTTCCAACACAGATAGGAAGCCCAGCAGTTCAGACCAACACTAAGAATAGACAACACTCTCTATTTAGCAGCAACACACCTGAATTACAGACATGGCGTTTGTGTGGGAATCAGCTCTGGACTACTAATTTCCCAAACCCAAACCTACAGTGGCAGAAAAGACAGCTGAACTCAGAGCAAGAGACAAGTCTTCATCCTATTTCTGTTACTAGCTTTTTTTTTTTTTTTTTTTTTTTTTTTTTTACCGTAGGCAAGCCACTTAACATTTAACCTGTGTGTCTGGCTCCAAATCTACAAAATGAGGGCTTTGACCAGATAACATCCAAAGTTCCTTAGAGCTCTCAAAATTCTATCTTTGTATAGTTTGGGTTCATGCTGTTTGTTAACGTGTGTGACCACTTCTACTCCAAAAGCCACAGGACCCTGCTGCATGTCCTCCACCTTCGTTCAAGCCATGATTTGTTTCCTTGGTTAGTGGCTCCATATTAACAGCAGTTGCACAAACAGAATCTGAGTGAGCCAGGCTGCCAGCTGTCACTGCTGTATCTTCTGCTTACTCTGGAGATAGGCTGAAGCTGTGTGATCCGAGAATAAATGAACCTGTCATGAAGGTAGGATTTTACTCCGAAAATGAGTTTTCTGATAAGTTTAAAGCAGCAAAAATACTCTGAAGGCTGTTTTATACCTAAATCGTGCTATATGAATTAAAAAGTAAAACACAACCTCTGATACTTCAGGTTTTAGTTTCTTGTGGCTGATGTAAAATTCACTTAACTCCCAACTGACGTCCCCAAAAACATTTTTTTGGATCAGAATTCAAAATAAAATAGGGGCACATGCCAATTGTAGCCCCATACAAACCAATGGGGGCAAGGGCTGGTTTTATAGAATGTTAAGCGCTCATGAAACTAAGGGTTTAATTCATCACTGTAGTTTATAGTTTCCTCAACACTTAGCAGTGTTTTGTACCTAGGAGGCTGGCAGCTGTTTGCAGGCAGAGATGATACTTCATTCATATCTAGCACAGTGCACTGGTATATTGGAAGTACATGTATTAGTTTGCTAGGGTTACCATAACCAAATACTGCAGACTGAGTGGTTTAAACAATGGAGATTTATTTTCTTACAAGTTTGGAGGCTAGAAGCCTGAGATTGAGGTGTCAGCAGGATTAGCTTCTTTGAAGGCCTCTCTCCTTGGCTTGTAAAAGGCCATCTTCTGTCTGTGTCTTCTCGTAGTTGCCTCTCTATACACACCTGTCCAAATTTCCCCTTCCAGATACTAGCAAAATTGGATTATGGCCCACCCTAATGATCTCACTTTAATTACCTCTTTATAGACGTATCTCCAAATATAGTCACATTCTGAGGTACTGAGGGTTAGGACTTCAACATATGAATTTGGAGTGGTAGGGGGATAATTCAGCCCACAACATATGCTGAGTAAGTAGTGTATGCATAAATGGTGGCTGGATGGGTGGATGAACAGGTGGACAGATGAATGGATGGATGGATGGTGAATAACCAGGTGATCAACAAATACCTGATGCATTGAGTAAATTTACACAATCACTTGTGGAGACTGGGTTTTACTATAATATCACCCCAAAGATTTTAAATTATACATTTTAATCAGCCTTACAAGAAAGTTTAAAAATCATTGCCTATCAAATTCTATCAAGCTAACAAAAAATAGCCACACCCAGATTTACTAACGCCATTTCCCCATCCTAATCATTCCCATCTTTAATGACTTCCTCTAGCTGAGAGAATATCAGTATTTGCCTACAACAAATAACTACTACTTCTCCCATGAATACCTACATACTTAAAACCTTCGCATTAAGAAAACAGGAGGCCAGGCATGGTGCCCCATGCCTGTGATCCCAGTACTTTGGGAGGCTGAGGCGGGTGGATCACTAGGTCAAGAGATCGAGACCATCCTGGCTAACACGGTGAAACCCTGTCTCTACTAAAGATACAAAAAATTAGCTGGGCGTGGTGGTGGGTGCCTGTAGTGCCAGCTTACTCGGGAGGCTGAGGCAGGAGAATTGCTTGAACCCGGCAGGCGGAGGTTACAGTGAGCTTGAGCTGAGATCGCACCACTGCACTCCAGCCTGGGTGACAGAGCAAGACTCCATCTAAAAAAAAAAAAAAAAAAATGATTAAGAGAATAGTTTTAGTTAAATCTGTTGCCTGATATTTCATTGTTTGTTTGCTTTTAACCAAACACGACTACTACTTAGTTTGTAGGTTGCCTTAACACTTTGATTCCATTCAACAAACTACAGAAATGCCCCATAGAATTGAAGGTAAGAGGAAATATCCCTACCAGGGACCTCAAGGAATCTTCCTTCTGATTCATCTGGTCACTGTGAGTGTTTGTTACATCTCTAATGATACAGAAATTCATAAGCCAACCCTCCATCACCAACGTTCCTTCTCTATTTTTCTGTCTATCAGATGAAGTTGGTCATATGTACACCTATCAAGGGAGTTGTAGGTGCACATCTAGACAAGGGTCAGAAGAGTGCCTGAGCTCCCCTGTCCTGACCTTGATGCCGTGAGTCATGTTGCTGGCTGCAGTTCTGACTCAGAGCTGCCATAGTATCAGCCTACATCATGACAGGAAGTGCTACCAGAAATCATGCTCAGCTCTACTGAATGAACTGTTTGTCACAGCTAGTATGAAACTGATTCACTGCTGTCATGGGACCATGTGGGCACTCATTCATTCATTCGTTCTTCAGTCATCCATTTCCTACCGGAATCCTGTCTAACAGAAAAGCCATAGCATAGCATCTCTTGAAACAAGTGTGATACTTTTAAAAGTTCTGTTATGATTTATACCATTTTTGTCCTTAAAAATTATAACAGAGCAATAGATGGGTTGTATGAGTTCTATCTGTATAATATATGATTTAGGTATTAAAATTTAAAGACAAATTTATGGAGGTCTTTTGTCTGTGACAATGATGAATTATCTTGGCTCTGATCCTTGGACAAACTGGCTACACTAAACTTAGAGTTAACACATGCGGTGGTTCTTCTGCTGCATTCCCTGAGGCTTCCTGGGACAGATACTATGAATGAATATTTTCACAGGCATTGCTAGGCATGATGTCACTTGATTTTGACTCCAGGTGTAGGATGGGGCCCATGAGGTTCTAGGTTCTCCTTCTGCAGAGTTCCTTCCTCATTCCTACACACCCAGACATTTGTATCAGGAATTGATCAAAATGCATTCATGTGCTATAACTTCTTGTCAGGGATTCAAACCAAGTGATTTCTGACCTCTCTCCATCTGCCTCTCTTTTTAAAATATGTTTTAATTGTCTTGTTTTAGACATGTTTTATTGTAAACTACTTCACATTCTTTTTGAGAATAGGTGGTATGTAAACCATAGTGAAGAAAAACCTTCAAGCCAGCATAATATTTCCAGAGCACAGAAAGCTCAGTGAGGAGGGGGCAAGGAGAGGTTGGTTGCCCTCGAGCCTACCCACTAGGTGTACCTGTCACTCCCACCATCAGGCTGTGTCCTCTGCAGGCTGAGGGATGATGGAAGACAATCCAGAGGTCTGTTAGGAGCCCCACTCTGTCAGAAGCGGAGCATCCAGTTCACTCAGGCCTTGCTCTACTGACAACTTCATGTCGCAGAGGGACAAGGATGTTGTAAGAGAGCTACTGCTTGAATCTAATTTTGGCCATTGAAGGTGAACTAGGTGGATAACACAATAGAAGTGACTGGCACTTAGACAGAAAAGGACCTTGTCACCATATGATTCTCAAGAGCCAAAGAAGTGAATGCGAGCCATCTATGTTCCTGAGACTGCAAGAATAAAGAACTCTGCAAGCCCAGAGAAAAGAAGGTGATGCAGTGGATTAAATCTCAGAGGGCAGCAGAATGTGGAGGCTAGAGTACATGCTCAGGAAGCTGGACAGACCTGAGTCAGGCTCTTGGCGCTGTCCTTACGGCTGTGCAAATGTCACCTCTCTGTATCTCAATTTCCTTATCTGTAATTGTGAATAATAAGACCTACCTTATATGTCAACAGTGAGAATTAAATGAGATCACATATATAAAGCCCCTAGTATGGTTTACAATTATGGTGAACACTCAATAAAGGTTATTGTTGTTGTTATTGTTACCATTATTGCAGACTTCCTGTGTGTAAGACATGAGGCTAGACGCTCTTTGATTCCATGGTCAGAGACTCTAATCATGTAGAACTTGGTTCTAGAAAGATTGGAGGCTCCATCTAATTTAATTCTGACTCTACTCTGGAGAGGAGGAAGAGAGGGAACTACCCAAATAAATTACTGTCTCCAATGAGCTTATATTTTACAAGGAGACTCACAAAGGCAGGAAGTAGGAATTTGCAGCTGACAGCAGATACAAAGGAGTGGCATAAAAAGAAAGAATCAAGTCACGGAAGTAGAAGGCTGGGGCACAAGATAATGCACACATAAAATACAATGAGAGCCACTGGGGTGGGTTCGGAACAAGAAAAAGAACAAGAGAAGAGTTGGCCTCCTGCTTGGGGCAGATGATACAGTTAATTTAGAGATGATACAGTGAAAACAGAATTACTCAACTCCTAGTTTGCTTCCATCTTCTTTATCAGGAATGACCTTTGAGCCAGAAAGAAGAGCAAAAACATGGCCAAGAGGAAATTAAAGTCTGTGATAGTGAGAAGATAGGAGGAGAGCACCTGGCTGCTGCATTTAAGTCTCCAGGCTCAGATTAATTACATCTCAACACCATCTACATGTACCCCAATACTCACTGCAACAGGAACAGTAAAATAAGAAGCCCTAGGACCCTAAAATAACAGGAATTCATTTACAATATCTGACATCTGAAAAAAATGGAAATATCATAATATATGAGACTTTATGAAGCACGGTAGAACTTACAGAAACTTGCAGAGGGGCAAATATCTCAATTTTATTAACGGGGACTTTTAGCAAAATTCTAATGCAGCTTAGATACTTTGTGTTGACAAGGAAAATGAATGCTGGTCAGACTAACCTCATCTCCTCTCTGACAGGGTTCCTCAGGTAGTAACTGTTCCATTGTCTAGTTAGAAAATGGTGACAAACAAGTCTGTACACTTTCTTTGTGGACAAGGTAGAGAAATACAAGCTCCATGATAATATAATAAGGAACACTCAGAGGAGCTCAACTATAATCCCTCAAAAGGACTGGAGAACAGGATATTATTCTCTACAAAGATGTGAATGGGCACATGACTTGGTCTTCAGTGCCTCTCTATACAAAAACAGTAATGACCTGCAAGACAAAGGAAGTTTGCTGACATCTGCTGGGAGAACGATCAGGAGGCAGCTGGTGAGGTGGAGGAGGGGTTGAGAGCTCAGGCTGCAGAAGTGGAGAACTGTTTGAATCCTAGCTCTACCACTTACTAACTGTGTGATGTTAAAGAGGTTACTTACACTCTTGGACTCAATTTCCCTATCTGAAAAATGGGGATAATGATTGTATCTACCTCACTATATGAGGTAGATTAAATTAGTATGTAAAGCATTTAAAACAGTATCTGATTATAGAAATTGTCATTATAAATAGGATCCCAATCACTTCTGTCACGAAGTGATGGAATCTCACAAGATGAAAGCTATACAAATAAGATATTGACTATAACTTATACTACCCCAAAAGGAAAACAACCTAAAAGTCTAACAACAGGAGACTTACAGTACATATATATGATAGAACATTACAGCCATTAAAATCATGTGGCAGGCAACAAAAGCAAAAATAAACAAGTGGGACTACATCAAATTAAAAAGCTTCTGCACAGCAAAGAAAACAATCGAAATGAAAAGGCAGCCTACAGGTTGGGAGAAAATATTTGCAAACCATATATTTGATAAGGGGTTAATATCTAAAACATATAAGGAACACACACAACTCAAAAGCAAAAAAATGAATAACCAGATTAAAATATAGGCAAAGGACCTGAATAGACATTTCTCTAAAGAAAGTATAAAAATGGCCAACAGGTATATGAAAAGGTACTCAACATCACTAATCATCAGGAAAATGCAAATCAAAATCACAATGAGATATCATCTCACACCTGTTAGGTTGGCTATTATAAAAAGACAAGAGATCAGTGTTGACAACGGGATGGAGAAAAGGAACCCCTTTGCAATGTGGTGGGAATGTAGATTGGTGCAGCCATTGTGGAAAACAGTATGGAGGTTCCTAAATAAACTAAAAATAGAACTATAATATGACCTGGCATCCTCTTCTGGGTATATACCCAAAGGAAATGAAATCACCGCCTCGTAAAGACAACCGTGCTCTTATGTTCATTGCATTATTCACAATAGCCAAGATATGGAACAACTAAAGTTGTCCTTCAACAGATGAATGAACACAGAAATTGTGTTGGGACACACAATGGGATATTAGTCACCCTTAAAAAAGGAGATCCGGCCATTTGTGACAACATAAAAAGGACATTATGCTATGTGAAATCAGCCAGACACAGAGAAAATATTGTATTATCTCACTTATATGTGAAATCTTAAAAAAATCAAATACACTGGGCGTGGTGGCTCACACCTGTAATCCTAGCACTTTGAGAGGCCAAGGTGGGTGGATCACAAGGTCAGGAGTTCAAGATCAGCCTGGTCAATATGGTGAAACCCTGTTTCTACTAAAAATACAAAAATTAGCTGGGCTTGGTGGCGGGTGTCTGTAGTCCCACCTACTTGGGAAGCTGAGGCAGGAGAATCGCTTGAACCCAGGAGGCAGAGGTTGCAGTGAGCAAAGATGGCGCCACTGCACTCCAGCCTGGATGACAGAATGAGACGCCATCTCAAAAACAAAAACAAAAACAACAAAAAAAATCAAATACATAGAAGCAGAGAGTAGAACCGTCATTACTCAGTGGCCAGGGGTGGGAGAATAGGAAGATGTAGATCACAGGGTACAAATAAATAAGCAAATAAATATGTACATAAATAAAAATATAGTCATGTTACAGAAGAATATTTAATTACTCTAAGAAGGAAAATGAATCAGGGAAAGGGAAAGGAGAATGATGGAGGCAGAGGTACTGTTTGGGCAAGGTGGTCCCTGAGAGAGGGTATGGGATCAGGTGCTGAAATGGACTGAGCCATGTAGCGCTGGGAAGAGCAAAGGCTCTCAACAGGAAAGAGCTTGAAGTGGAAAGAAGCCCTCGAGATGGAGTAGGTAAGCAAAGGAGAGAACAGAAGGAAACGAAGAACGAAGTTGGAGAAGGCCCATCACACAGGCCCCTGCAGGCCAGAGTAAGGAGCGACTGGGGTTTCATTTTATGTGATATGGGAAGCCCTTGGATGACTCTGAGCAGGAGACAGTCAGGATTTTAAAGGATCACAATGGTTGTTTTTTGGAGAATAGAGTGTAGGGGAGTGAGAATGGAAGCAGGGAAACCAATTTTAAGGGATAGTAGTTTAGTAGTTTTACAGTAGTTTAAGAAAAAGATAGAGGTGGCTTACGTTGGGAAAAAATGGTGAAAAGTGTCAGGCTCAGGATATATTTTGAATGGCAAACAGCATGATCCTAATTTTATAAAAAAGAAACATATACACATATTGGAAATATATATATGCAGATATTAATAGAGGTTATCTCTGGATCATGCTATTCATGGTAACTGATTTCCTTCTTTGTATGTTTCTGTATTTTCAAAGTTTCCACAACAAACTTGTAGTATTTAATCAGAAAAAAAGAAGATATTTTTGGAAAAAATATCTTCTTTTCTTTTCTAAAAGGAAAAATCAAAGGCAGGCCAAGTGAAGTATGGACGAGCAACAGCCTAAGTAAAGAGATGTCAAGGATCTGACTTACTACAATTTCAATACTGACAGTGTAAATGACTAGCAGAAATAGTAATGTCTCCTAAGACTGTAGGTAATCGGACATCATGCACCCTGGGGAGGAGGTGATTGTTCTCTTCCACTCTGCTTTATTCAAGCCCACCTGGTATAGCATATGCAGTTCTGGGCACCAACATCTAAGATCCAACTGAGGCTGGGTGTGGTGGCTCGTGCCTTAGCTGGATCTTAGATTGGATCTTAGATCCCAGCATTTTGAGAGGCTGAGGCAGAAGGATCACTTGAGGCCAGGAGTTCAGGACCAGCTTGGCAAACATAGTGAGACCCTGTTTCTACAAAGAATTAAAATAAAAATAAAAAATAAAAAAAGCTGGGCATGGTGGCTACTTTAGTGGCTGAGGTGGGAGGATTCTTTGAGCCCAGGAGTTTGAGACCTTAGTGAGCCATGATTGCATCACTGTACTCCAGCCTGGGTGACAGAGTGAGAACCTGGAAGGAAGGAAGGAAGGAAGGAAGGAAGGAAGGAAGGAAGGAAGGAAGGAAGGAAGGACGGATGGAAGGAAGGAAGGAAGGAAGGATCCAACTGAATGAGAGAACAGTCAGGACTGGTAGGGGCCTTCAAAGCATGCACTGTAATAAGGAGGGTAGTTACCACCCACTGAGCACCCACTCTGTGTCAGGCACTTAAAAAATGTGCAGTATTTAAGATATGAGATGCTCACTTGAATGGAAGGAAAAGGGTGGCAAATGAACATTTTTTGAACACTTACAGAGCCAGGGCTAATCACTTTTCATATTTTAGTCCATCTAATTCTCACCACAACACTCTGAGATAAGCATCTCTGTTCTATAAATTTGAGTTAGGGATACAGTATTGCATCACTGTGGGCTCTGGAGCCCGAGAGCCTGTGTTCAAATCCTAACAGATATGTGACCTTAGGCTTACTACTAAGCCTTCCTAAATTTCAGTTACCTCATCTACAAAATGGTGGCCTTTTTGTAGACGGGGTTGTTTAAAGACTAAATTTGTTAATATATTACAGCACTTAGCACAGTACTGGGCAAATAGTAAGGTCAATAAACATCAACTGTGATTGTTAAAAATGTGACTAAGATAAACCAATGAGTAAGCTGGGAGTCAGTGGAGAACAAAATAATCTGAGGTCCCTGGGTATTAATTTGATGAAGTTTTGTCATAGGGAAGAGATTCCTACTGACATCAGGAAGTAGAACCAGGCTGGGTGAGTTGGTTCATGCCTGTAATCCCAACAATTTGGGAGGTCAAGGTGAGAGAATCACTTGAGGCCAGGAGTTTGAGCCCAGCCTGGGCAACATAGAGAGATCTCTTCTCTAAAAAAATAAAATAAAATAAATAATAAATTAGCCAGACATCGTGGCATGCACCTTCTGATATCATGGCATGCACCTTCCAAGTCCTAGCTACTTGGAAGGTAGAGGCAGGAGGATCACCTGAGCCAAGGAATTAGAGGCTGCAGTGAGCTATGCTCTCACCACTGTACTCTAGCCTGGGCAACACAAGACCCTATGTCTAAAAAAAAAAAAGTAGAACCAGACTCAGTGAACAGAAGTGTAACAGGGAATCTGGTAGGAAGCAATCTGAAATTAAACAGTTACTTTTCTGCCTAAGTGGACACCGATCTTCCCCATTTGATGAAGAGTCATTAAGTGGCCACTCTTACTTATGATGCTGTAAGATATTTAACACCTTGTTGCCCTGGAGAGGAGAGTCTAGTAGAAGCTAAGTGTGGCCTGACAAAGCCTGCCCCTCCAATACCCCTGTTATGCAGAGCTGGTCTCTGATGAAAGATGGAACAATTGCAGGGAGGTCAAGGAGCCTCCCAGGGGGAGACATTTTTAGAATCTTCCTGATGGGTTAGGATAGACCCCACAAGAAGCCCGGAGGAGAAAAGGACAGTAAAAATTCCAAAAGGGGAAACTCACCATGAGAAAAGGGACAGTCTAGACTGATGATCCAGTGTTACCAGCAGGATTAAGGGTACCAGGGGTATGAGGAGGCTGCTCCCATGTATCCCATGGCTGAGACTAGAAACCCTTCTGGTTGTGGGTGTGATTGGAGAACAATGATTGAGCACTGTGAACTAAAAGAGCTGTAACCTTGAGGTCCAAGTCCTAGATCCATGAAGAAGACCTAGGTCAGTGAGAGAATCCCTGCAGCAGTGGGGGAAGTAGCTGCTGGCCTGTGTAGAGCCAGTTTTCAATATTACCCCACAGGAAGAAGCAGCAGTATTGGTAGACCACTTGGACTCCTCAGTTTTGTCTCTGCTTGCTTTTAGAACTGGAACTGGCCCTTTTGGAATGAATTAAGACCAGACTGTTCTTGGCAATCTCGGATGTTTAGAAGAGGTGAGGGGTGGTAGGGCCTTAAGAGAGATATTGGGCTTCCTATTAGTATTATCAGGAAGATGTCCTGGCAACTAATAGGGGAATAAAAGATATATCTATTATTTGTACTCCCCAGGTCATTAAAGTGGGTTATATCATGGGTTATATCAGTTGTATATAACTTAATAAAGCTTAAATAAGCTTAATGTTAAGGGCTTTCTAAAAACCAGAATTAATAATAATAATAGCAGCTAGTATTTATTTGCTGCTTACAATATGCCAAATTCTACCTCCCTTAGCTCATTAATCATCACAAAACCCTATGAATGTCAAAGCAACACAAGAGTCCATGGATGGATACATGGATAAACAAAATATGGCATATATATATATATACACACACACACAAAGGAATACTATTCAACCTCAAAAAGGAGGGAAATTCTGACATATGCTACAAAATGGATAAACTTGGAAGACATTATGCTAAGTGAAATGAGCCAGTCACAAAAAGACTATATTTTCCACATATATAAGGCACTTAGAGTATAAAAAATCATAAAGACAGAAAGTAGAATGGTGATTCCCAGCGGCTGGGAGGAGGTAGAAATGGAAGTTATTGTTTAAGAGGTATAGAGTTTCCATGTTGCAAGATGAAAAGAGTTATGGAGATGGATGGTGGTAATGATTGCAGAACATTATGAATATATTTAATATTACTAGACTGTTCACTTAAAGTTGAGTAAGATGATACATTTCATATGTATTTTACTACAATTTTAAAAAAATGTTAGGGAAAAAAACGGCTGAGTTGTTTTTATCACCATTTTACAGATGAGGAAACTGAGGCAGAAAGAGGCTAAAGTATCTTGTTCAAGGTCACACAGTAGACATGGGTGGGACAAGAATTACATGATAGGGCCTCCCGATCACAGAACCTATTCTTTTACCTCTGTCCTCTTCTCCCTTTCTGTAAAGACGGAGAGATGCAATGCCCCATGGGGATGCAGTTGATGGGATTAGAATAGATGGGTGGTTGGACTACAACACCTATAAAATCTATTTCTTCGTTGCAGCACTTCCTTCCAACCTTAAGAATTTGTGTGCTTCATTTAGCTCTACAGAATTACTATCAAAATGAACTGTTTGCTATGGTTGGAAAACAAGCTTAGGAACTACTGCTAAGGAATATAAAGATAAACCACACATTGAGATGCATTCTAAGTCTACAGGTCAAACCTATTACAACAACCTTTAGAGAAATAGCATTTGTTCGTCCAATAACTATTTATTACATGCCTTCTACATGAATTGTTCTAGGTGCTTGGTATATAGCAGTGAACAAAGTGAAATGGACAAAGATCTCTGCTTTTGTGGATTTTACAGTCTTGTAGGGGAGAGAAAGTAAACAGTAAACATAGTAACTGAGTAAGTAATGCAGTACATTAGGAGGCAATAAGTACTTGATCACAGCTGCAGTTTTAAATTAGGTTGGCAGGGGAGACCTCATTGAAAAGGTGACATCTAAGCAAAAGCTGAAGGCGTCAGAGGCAGCCACATATGAAAGAAGAACATTTCAGGCAGAAGAAACATCCAGTGCAAAGGTCTAAGACAAGAGCCTGTGCAGCTGGAGTTGCTACAGGGAGGCCTATGTGACTAGGGCAAGGTTGGGGAGGGGGTGAGGAGTGGGAGGTCAGTGCAAGCAGTGAAGGAGAGGTTGATTATACAAGTCTTCCAGGCCACTTTAAAGACCCTGGCTTTACACTGAGTGAGATGGGGAAGCACTGCAGGGTTTTAAGCAGAGAAGTGACATGATCTGACTCACATGGGATATATTAAAACACACCGTATTTAACATTGTTTTGACTTGAAAAGATTCTTTATCCCTGAGATCACTGCTCATGAGGAAACGGAGCTTACATCTAAGCAAATGTCATCACGACGTGCTGAGAACCCCACTGATTCTGTGAGTGCAGTGGAAGGAGAAGGAGTTGGGGGAGTTGAGTAAAAATAGTTGTGTCACTTTGTTCAAAGAACTGCTGGGAGGAATAACTAATAACAATAGCTGTAAAGGTCACTGCAAATATTAAGTGCTATCAAATGCTAACTACTATTTAAAAATAGAAAGCCTGTCATTATTCTTTGGCCCAGGAGTCAGGACCTCTGGCAGCCTGCACGCCTCGGCCAGCCTGTTAATGTTTCAGTGCCTTTAAAGGACTTTCCCATCAGACTATGTTATCTGATGGCTCTATCTCCCATCTACAGTTATGGTGGAAGGAACTGAGCTATTTACCACATATACTCTGCAACAAAACACAATCCTGGGGGTAGGGGTTGATGAGCATTTGTTCTTTGTTTTTGCTTCTTTAAAAAATTATTAATTCTTAGGCTGCACTTACAAAACTCCCTGAAAGCACTGAACGTTTGAATGGATGACATGGGTTTACATGTAAAAAGTTCTTGCAGCAAGTTGTTTACATCAAACTATTGGGTCATGGAAATTTTGCTCGAGATTTGTTTGTGTGGGAATAACACTGCAATACTAGCTTGTCAGTGCCAGCTTTGAAACTAACACAATGAATGGCTATTGTTCTGACAGAATATCCGGCAGCTCATGTCTACATACACTGAAGATGACCTTCCTCTTTAGAAATAGTTCCAGTCATTATATATATATTTTAAAATGTTATTGGTGTACCCAATGTTCTAGGTACTTGGGGAGAAGGGATATTGTATAAAGATATTTCAGTTTCTCTCCTAAAAGGATTCCACAACTACTCTATTTGGTTAGTCAGGTTGCCAATATTACTGCATTCCTGGTATAAAAAGATATGTTACAGAGATAGAAAATAAAGAAAGGAAAAGGTAAGCTTGTCATTTAACACCAATTAAGTACCAGGTTCTATGATATGATATTTCACTTCACCAGCACAACCTAATAAAAATAGATACTGTCCACCATTCTGCAGATGAGGGACTAAGACAGATTATGTCACTTGCTAACTTTAGTTAAGTGATACTCACTAAGTTAGTAAGTGTCAGAACTGGGATTTGAACTTTGTGCGGTTGACTCTAAATCCGCGCTTTCCCACCACACAGACCTGCCGTCAAGAAGACTGCCACCTAGTGGGTATGACAAGACTCAGGTATATAAATCAACTAGAGAAAAACAAGCAGCACATAACCAAATGCTTAATCCACATGACTCCAAGACGCCTGGGTTTAATTCTACAAACAAGTACAAAGGCCTACAAAAAGCAAGGCTCTAAGCAAAGTACTTGCAGGGACATTAATGGAGTAGAAGAACTAAAGGAGGTAAATATTTTTCTATCAATGACATATATGCCTCAGATAATCCAAGATGACTGAGAAGAGAGGTGCGATGTAGGCCCAAGATGACACTGCTCACCTTTTGAAGTGCTAGGTCCATTCTTGTCTTACACCTGAAGTTCCATGGTCTACAAGCCAACAGACTTGAGGGGTGGGATGTGAATAAGTCCTATACAGTAAGTCTTCACACATTAAAGAAAATGAGAATTAGAAGTCACAAAGACAGCTGTAGCATCCATAGATAATGATGAAAATAAGTCTAAAATGTGATTGATTATCTGTTAATGTTTAAGGCATTAACAGTGAAACACTTTCCTTTTAGCTGACGGACACTTTCCTTTTAGCTGAGATCCTGGAATGCCATGTTAACCTTTAGTTCCTAGGATGCCTGTCCTGTTTTTTGTAATCCACTGATATCCACTCTGTTTGGAATGGCAATTGTGCTAGTTACGAAACTATAATCTCTCAGCTCTAAACTTCTATGCTCTGACTTGTGCTCTGGGCTGGGACTCTCTGGCCTGCTGGCTCCAGAGTAGGCTCTATCAAGGAGTGCTAGACAGAGACAGCAAGGCTGGAAAAGGAAGAAGGAACCTGCCTTTTTCTGTTTCCTTTCTGTTTGCTTCCCACTTGTCACTGCCTCTGCAGTCTACGTCTTCACCCTGGCAGAGGCAGTTCATTTGGTATCAACAGTTGATTCTAGTTTGCAGTTTCTCTAATACTCACAAACTTCATAGCATACAACCTCCCACCACCATCCTCACCATCCCCAAAAGCTTTTTAAGTTTTAATAATTCTGACCTATTCCCATGTCCCTCTAGTCCTAGGGCTGTCCTTCAGTTACTACCAACATGAATACTGTAATGTACTCTTAGTCTTTTCAGTTCTTCCACACCTAGTTAACAATTCTTTATATTGAATTCTCTGTTAAAATAATTGATGTGGTTTCTGTCTGTTGACTGACATACAATTAATTTCACTGTTATTTAAATTAAAGCACATTGGAAAGCTATTTAGTGTATGCTAAGGTACAATACAAATGTTTGGAAAAGGAATATTCAGTTAATCTCCTGCACACAAGGCTGATGGTTCACATCCAACTGATCATGTCCCTGCCTGGTTTAAGACCTCATAATGACCTCCCCATTCCATAATGGATAAAGTCCAAACTCCTAGCACCCAGGCTTTCCATGACAATCTCTGCTCTTCTCCAGACCCATCTGCCTCAACCATGCCTTCTCCGAACCGACCATGCTCTTTTTCATACTCCATACCTTTGCCTAAGTTGTTTCCTCTGCTAAGAATTTATCTGTCAAAGTCCAGGTCAGGTATCACCTCTTCTAAAAAGTGGTGTCTTCCCTGTTTTCACTCTCCTTCTAACAGCTAAACACTCCCTACTCTGTACTCCTGGTGCTCCTAAGTCTAAATGTGCTCTCCTATCAGACCACAGGCCTCTTGAGGCCAAGGTAGACATCACATTCTGCCATGTTTTAGTACTTGGTATAGTGCTGGGGACTCGGTAGGCTCTTAACTAATGTTTGGTGACTTACAATTATCTGTAACTTTTTCATTATCCAAGTTTCTTGCTACCCAGCTGAAACATAGAGTTAAACAACAACTCAATGTTCAGAAAATTTTAAAACTCATTTCTTTTCCTCTTCCACTGGGATGAAACACTTCTCCAAATCCAAAGTTGTATATATTTGCACTAGGTTTTATCCTAGGAGGTAAGGACATTATAATCTCCTTAGTGCAGTACAAGAAGAGCTGACAGCACCCTGAGTGCAAAAGCTGTAGTTGACAAAGGAGTAGAAATGGCATTCCAGGATCTCGGCTAAAAGGAAAGTGTCCCTCTGGCCAGGGCAGGCCACAGGAGTGCTGAGTAGTCCTCACAAAACTCTTCTTAAGTCAAATATGATAGCCATCTTGCAAGAAGTTATGTGATTTGCCTAACTGGAATCTATAACTCAGCTCTCTTCTGTCATCAGAAATGGGGATACGAATGGTACTCCTGGGAGGCCGGGGGTGGTGGATCACGCCTGTAATCCCAGCACTTTGGGAGGTTGAGGTGGGTGGATCATGGGGTCAGTAGTTCAAGGCCAGCTTGGCCACCATGGTGAAACCCTGTCTTTACTAAAAATACAAAAATTAGCTGGGTGTGGTGGTGCACCCCTGTAGTCCCAGCTACTCGGAAGGCTGAGGCAGGAGAATTACCTGAACCCAGGAGGCAGAGGTTGCAGTGAGCTGAGATCGTGCCATTACACTTCAGCCTGGGTGACAGAGCGAGACTCGGTCTCAAAAAAAAAAAAAAAAAAATTTACCCCTGGGAGTAACTGGTCCAAACACCCCAGTGTGGTCAAGGGTCCCTCACGGATTAAGGGAGTGGCAATATTCCCAAATTAACTATATCATTGGGGCAATAGGATTTTTTCTGTCCCACATCTTGAAAGTCATTTCTCTTGCTGCTGGCTAGCCACACATGTGCTCCACTACCTTGTTGCTTCCTCAAAGTCTGAAAGTGCCAAAGGAGTGTACGTGGCAATAGATCATCGGAACCTGGAGGCAAGTAGCAGGCAGCACAAATCTACTCTGACCAAGGCTGCTGGATGCTCAACATTTTGAAGGTGGGGCTAGAAAGGAACAAAGGCAAAAAGAAGCACAGTTTCTCTTTGGCCTACAATCTATCTCTTGGTCTTTCAATATGTAATAGTAAGCATCTGTTCTTGTATGGGGACGAAACATGAGTTAGTATGGTCAGAAATAACTGTGAACTCTCCAAGACAAATAGTATGTTTTTACCCACAGAGATGTATTTTCACACTTGCAGACATCACAAGGACTCAATCTTATGGAGAATAAATTATTTCACTGCCTACCTCAGGAGTAATTACATCTGTCAGTTTCTGTGACTTTATTTTCAGGAATCTCTGCTGAACAATTGCATACCTATTTGTTCTCTAGCACGTTAATATCGAAACTTTGTGTAAATCTGTGAAAAATCAATTTGAGAGAAATGCATTTGGTGTGGTATTAAGTATAATATGCAGAATGAACTTAGTTAACAAAACAAAAAGATAACATTTCCTAGTCCAATGTGATACACCTAAAGAAACGAGTTAAATCTTTTAATGTTTCATCCTTGTGAGATGTTGAGCACTTCAAGTGGGATATGAACTATTTAAAAAAATTCCACAGGAGAAGGGCAATGAATGGATGGTGGGCTGGGTGTCTTCCCTTTGCCTATCCAGGTCCATTCCCCACCCTTTCCACTCTGAGCACTGCCCCAGGAGCCACAACCTACTCTACAGACAATGTCAATGAGTTATCATACTTCTTAGCTTCCCATTGGGTTCTGCCAATGGGGATCTTAAAGGAAATAGGCCTCCATATTGTCCATGGCTAATCGCAATCCCTGCCTTTAGAGTTGCTTCAGGTTGACTGTCCTTGATTTAAGGTCACTTCTCTCAAGGCAGCCTTCTCTAGGTTATAGCAACCCCTCCTCCATGCACTAGGGCCCAGGGTGAGGGCAGCTTTGCTGCTCTTGCCCCTGGGTTACTGCGCTACCCCTGTGGTTCTCCCCTGCCCCAACCACACACCCAGCTGCCCGTGAACATCTTGTAAATAGTTCCCTTATAGATAGACTCTGATAAAATTATATTAATTTCAGTGTGCACCCCTTTCCTGTTAGGAACTTGAATGGATAATTCTATACTGCTCAATATTGAGGGGTAGAAACATTCCAGTCTTTTACTGGAAGTCTCCTTCCCAGAAAGTTTGGTAATATGCAGGGGTGCTATTCAAAATATTGAACATAATGCTCCAGCAGGGTCCTGGAGTCCTTGCTGCACCAGGCATTATCCCTTTAGTGGCTGGATTATAGTAAAATCTAGAGGGTCCCAAGGGAGGAGCTGAGGCAGCCAGGGCAGATTGCACTTGGAGGCGTCAGGATCATCACTATTTACTGAACAACAGGAAAACGTTTAGTGTTTCAGCAGCTGTTGCATCCCAGCTGAACATTAGCCCAAGTAACATGCCTACCTATTTTCACCTTTACCTTAGTAATTTCAACCAGAAAGTTCATTTCTATGGTTACTTAACATACTCTAATGGCAGAACCGCAGCCGAAACATTAGCAGGGAACAGATGTTGCCATATACATATAATAAATGAGCAACACATTTTTCATTCCCTCCCCCGCCCCCCACCCCAAATGAACCACAAAAGAACCAATTTTAAGCCTGTGGCAGAACGGGTAGTGTACTGACAAGTGCGACATACGAACCAAATTTCAAAGGCTGCCCGATGCTACCAAGTGATTTTTAGAACTGTGACATTTGTATCAAAGATTGTGTCTGTACTAAGCATTTTGTATCCCTCATGACAGTCCTTTTAATCCTGGACTTTGGTTTTGGAACTTATTTGTTTGAGCATATAAAATAAAACACTGTTTGGTCCTAGCCACATACAAGACATTTCTCGATTCTTTTAGAGCTGATCCTGTATAATATAATTGGTTATTCCTCTTCTGAAATATAATTATATCACATATTTTTATATTTCCTTCTGCTGCTTCTATGGTGACACCATTTACATATCTCAAGTGATTAGTCACGAAAAGGGGCCATATGCTTATAACACATACTATCTGGGTTTTTAATCCTGTTAGCTTAAGCCATGGACAATTAAATAAACTCCTTTCTTATTCACTGTGTTGCAAATGCTGAATAACTAAACTATCTTGCTAATGAAGCATCACATTTAAGAAAATGAGACATCTAGTGATTTTACCAGAATTTAACGGTGGATCCTTAGCTACACAACAATGGTTTAATGAGAAAGAACACCCATTCCAAGAGCTGGTGTTTCAAATAAGTAACAGGGTAACGTAACAGGGTGGGGCAGCAAACACAGTATGTATGCATATATGTCTGAGATGCTAAGCGATACAGGACAGGCTAAGCTACAGAATAAAATATTCTGACTATTACAAATTATACAGTGCTGTATACAAGTCATGTATTTAGTATGAATGTCTAGGTTAGCTAATATCTATAACATAATTCATACATTGTACTTTTGTTTAGGTTTCTATTCCAAGGCTAATTGAGGATAAAGGAGGATGTCCTGTCTTAATATGAAGATATGTTCTTCAAAGTTTATTTGTTGAGTATGTTTCCTTAGTGTAATATATGAGATTCATGAAATCAAACAGTTTTCCTTATAAAGAAAAATATTATGCCACAAGCCTTTAATTAAACAACCACCTCTGGAAATAGAAAGGTAAATAGAAATACAATTAATTGTGCTAACTATTCTTTCCTGAGGACATTAGCCAGGTCTTCTGGAATTATTTAGAATAATATTAATGAAACAGAATTATCAAGCTACATCTGGTACTTTTCAATCTTATAAAACATTTCCAGGAAAGATGGGTACTTGGTTCAGTAGTGAGTAAATTCTTTCAACATTTCTAAATATATTGTGTCAAAATTCTCTGAGAACCATGGCAACTCCAGGGTCATTGTTAGTTTCCCCTGCCAGTACATTCGAAAACACACCATACAAAAGATCCCAAGACAGGGAAATAAATAAGCAATCTTTTGGTTTCTACTAAAAAGTTAGTTGTTCTGGGAATAAAATGTACTTTTACCCAACCTCCAAGTGCGAAAACTCAATCAAAGTGCAGTAAAAGCTTAAGGTAAAATAGGCAGCAAAGTAAGCCCTTGAGTTCTAATGCTGCTGACAAGTAGCTGCCGACCACCCAGAGACCATTACAGAAGCCCCCACAATTCATCACCTCAGTCAAGTGAATTCCCATTTATTCCTAAGGAGTAGAAGCTATAAATTTTCCTATAAATGTGCTGCCCTAGCAAATCTGTGACCAGAAGACGCCAACACTGCTTTGGCAACAGCCTTGGCTCCCCCATCTGACAGCACTTCAGTTCTGGGACTGCCTTTCTAAAATAGCCTTAGGGGACTTTCTTTAGTTAGAAGCACACAACACCAATTCAATAAAATAAAAGCATCAAACCAATTCATTTTCCAGGTTAAAAAAGATACTGCTGATATTACAGTCTCAAAAAATTCAGATACTGAGCCATCCGGAGTCTCAGTGTGGACTGCTTGCAATGAAAACAGATCAGGAGGTGCAAAAGTCAAAGGGTCTTCGGAGGGGACAGCCAACCCCACAGAGATCACTTCTATGTTATTCCTGGCAAATGATTCCACTGCCTTTTGCAAGGCAGTCCACGGCTGCTTGGGTCAAATTGACAGTTGTTCAGATGGATCTAAAACATTCATCCCTGTAACATACCTTTTGGGTCTCACTTTTTGTTTTTCTTGGGAAATAGAACAAGTCTAGCCTGCTTCTCCCTTGGAGCTCTGCATGAAGTTGATGCCTACCATAATGTCCTCTTTAAGCCTTAGCTCTTCAATCTGAAAGAACAATGCTTATTGGCTACCTCTATCAGGTTCAACATAGGGGGTTCAAAAATCCCGTATGTGGCAGACACACATAATTAAACTTAATACAAGAAGATGACTGCTATATCCACATACAAAGCCCTTTAGACACTGCTTTTTAAAGTATTTTTAAATTTTTTCCCATAGCAATATAAACTTTTTCACAATCTTATGGGAACACAATACACATATTGGACTGAAGCAGAGCTGCTCTGGTTGAAGGGGGATGATGAGGCTCAGAACCTCACCTGCTCAGCCTTCCTCTATTCCATTTAGAGGCTCTAGAAACACCCATGGGACCCCAGGGACCCACACAACGCAGTGTAACAAGCACTGCTCTAAAACTTGACAGGAAGGTGAAAGTAACTGCTGGTTAGATGTAGAGTGCTGGGGAGGGGGTGATGGTATAAAGAGCAGGTAACAGAGAAAACCTCCCTAAAATTAGTGGCATTTGGTGATACAGAGTTTATACCACAGAATGGAACAAAATTATATAAGTTTATAATGAGATTATTGCAACAGGTGAGATGATGCGAGCTTATTGGCAGGCTGTTTCAGGGATGGAATTAGTAAAAGTTGCTGGTTATTGGATTAAAGTAGAATTCTAAGATAATGGCAAAATTTCTTGTTCATTCATTCATTTAATGGGCATTTGCTGAGAAATTAATATGTGCCAGGTGTGATTTAGAGATGAATAAGAATAGTTTTTGCCTTCAAACAGGTTACAGTCTAGTCAAATGAGAGGGATACGTAATGAAGCAGGTAGTAGAACATGAGTGGTAGGTAATATTATGAAAGGTGTACATGATAGTATGAGAGCATAAAGAAGTGGGAGGCAGACACATGTACTGGCTCCCTGTACTTTATTCCAACCTCCTTCTAGCATGTCTTTCTGCTTCTTTGGGACTGGAAAACTAAAGACTACACATCATAGTTTCTGTGCAGCTCCATTTCCCCTCATGGACCTAGCCTCTGCCAAACAGAAGCAAAGACTGAAAGACTTGGAACATGTGTGTGGCTACCACAAGGGAGAGACCATCTATTACTGCTGCCATTGTTTAGACTGACATGCAAGGCTGTGGAGGTTTCTGATTTTTCAGTGACAGTGGTGCCAGTGTTTGGCCCCTGGCTTTCTAGACACTATGCTGACATGGATCTCGGCAGAGGCAGATGAACCTAGAGCTAAGAACTGTGGTGGCACCTTCCTTCTTTTCTGGCTTCCTGATCACGGCAGAGGCAGTGATCCCTTGGTGAGCCGGTTCTGCAGCGTTAATTTGGGAGTCACTCCTGGAAACCCAGCCTATAGTCTGCTCCTCTAACCCTTCCAATAATTTTATAAGCACCTAATCCTCCCGACTCCCTGCCTTTTTTGTTAAAAGCTAGCTAAATAGATTGTTAGCTGCAACTAATTTCTAACTTAATCAAAGGGATATTTAACACAGGCTAGAGGTGGTCAGGGAAGGCTACCAGGAGAAGATTCCAGACAAAGTCAGGAAGGTAAAGAAGAGAGAGAATCACAGGGCATGGTGGTGCGTGCCTGTAGTCCCAGCTACTCAGGAGGTTGAGGTGAGAGGATCACTTGAGACCAGGAGTTTGAGACCAGCCTGGGCAATGTTGCTAGACCTCATCCTGAAGAAAAAGAAAAAAAGAAAAGATGGAAAATGCTGTGTTCTGAGAAGTGCATAGGATTTACAAAGGGGAATGCTAAAAGGGAGAGGCAGAAGGGCAGGCAGGGACACATTCATGAGAGCCTTGTGTCAGTCTAAGCAACTTAAGAGTTTTATTTAGAGGAGTTATTGGAATGTGTAAGCAAAGAAATAATATAAGCATATTTGCATGTTAAAAAGACATCTCTGCAGAATTGTAAAGTGTAGATTGGCACATCTGGAGTGTAAGTGGGGAGACTTAACAGGAGGGAATTGCAATAATCCTGGCAAGAAATATTGAATATTGTGAGATTAGCTAAAAGACAGTAGAAGTAGAGTGGTGGGAACAGATTTTAGAAGTAATAAGGCAGCAGAATCTTTAAGACTTTAAGACCATCTAGGTATCAAGGTAGGATGAGTAAGGTGTTGTGGAGGATGGCACTCCATTTTCTGGCTTTTGGCAACAGGTGGATGGTGGTGCTATTTATTTGTATAGCATTTGTATATGGAATAAATAAGGGGGAGTATGTTCAGTGGTGAAGATGAATAGTTTAAGTTTGGATGTCAGAAATTTTAAGGAGCCTGGGACACAACTAAGTAAAACTGTAAGTAGGCCTTGGGATAGATAAGTTTGGAATTCAGAGTTCAGTTTGACAGTCCTCTCATGTAAGTGGACAATGAAGATGTGGGTAAGATTATAGGACAATGGGTACCCTGAAAAGAAGACAGGGTTCACCTGGATGTGGAGTGTCCAGTGATAAGACAGTGAGGCTCAGAAGGGTGAGGAAGTAGGAGGCAGGTGGATGGTGAGAGATTTCTTAACGGGTACACTGTACATTATTTGGGTGATAGATACCCTAAAAGCCCTGACTTCACCACTACACAATCTATGCATGTACCAAATTACACTAGTACCCCATAAATTTATACAAATAAAAAAATAAAATAAAAAGAAGGCAGGGCTAATGACAGTCCTGAGAATAACAACCATATCAGAGAAGCATAGAAAAAGATGGGAAGATTGGGCCAGGAAGACAAGAGAAGAAAAGAAAATGGTATCTTGAAAGGCCACGGGAGAGACTTAAAGAATGAAGAAGTGGTTTAATGTCAGATGCCCCAGAATGGTCAGTATAAGCATATGCACACTTGCACACACACACAGAAATTGGTTTTTATAAGCTATAAGCAAAAGTAACTTAATGGGAGAATTGAGAAATGCATTTGACAAAGAGGAAAAAGTAAGCACTAGAGCAAGGCGAAAATATCAAAGGCTGCTTATTTTTTTCAAGAAACTCAAATGTGAAGGGAAGAGAGATAAGGGAGTTGCTAAGAGAAGGCATATGTATGAAAGTTTTTTTTTTATTGGAATGTCTCACAATAATGTGCAATTATTGAGAACTTGCTGCATGCCAGGCACTGCTCCATGTGTTTTACATTAATTCATACAATCCTTAAACCACCCTATGACATAGGTACACTGTTCTCCCCATTATACAGAAGAGGAAGGTGAGCAACAGTGAAGTTATTAAACAAAGTAATCTGTCCAAGGTCACAAAGTTAGGAAGCAGCAATGCCAAGGTCCATACCCAAAAAATCAGGATACAAGGGTACCTGCATAGTCTTGGGCTTTACTGTCTCTCACAGCTACAGGATGATCAGAAAAAGCAGAGGAGAGGAAAAAGTTGAAGATGCTGGAAAGTAAGGCATTTGCAAGGAGCCTAGATAAGACAGAGCTCTTAGGAGGAAGAAAATAGTGAGAATGAATACAAATGAAAAAAGTTATAGCTGCAGGGGTCTAAAAGTAGATGTTATATACACTAGACCTCCTTTTTTTCTGTCCAATAAGAGGTAAGAACATCTACTCAGTGAGAGAGGACATGGTAAGGTAAAGCCCTTGACATGAGCAGTGAAGGGCTGAGATAACTGCTGGGCATAGGACAACAGCAGGCATTACCGAGAGACAACTGAAGAACTGAGGATCTGCATGGGGTCTCAGCTGACGCAGGAGCTCATGAGTTTTCACTGCCCTCACTCTGCCTGATGGGTGATTTTACTGAAAAGAACTGTTGGGGCAACAGAAACTGGGAGTTTTTCAAAGTGAGAGAAAGTTAAGAAAATTAACATATTGGAGAGGCCGGGTGCGACGGCTCATGCCTGTAATCCCAGCACTTTGGGAGGCCGAGGAGGGTGGATCCCGAGGGTAGGAGATGGAGACCATCCTGGCTAACACAGTGAAACCCCATCTCTACTAAAAATACAAAAATTAGCTGGGTGTGGTGGCAGGCGCCTATAGCCCAGCTACTCAGGAGGCTGAGGCAGGAGAATCACTTGAACCCGGGGGGCAGAAGTTGCAGTGAGCCGAGATCGCACCCCTGCACTCCAGCCTGGGCAACTGGGCAATCTTCCATCTCAAAAAAACAAAAAAAAGAAAACAAAAACAAACAAAAAAAACCCAGTATATCGGAAATAAATCAAAATATTAATTTAACAAACACTAAATGGTAATTACTATATGCCAGGCATTGTTCTAAACATTTCTAAATATTAACTCCTCTAAAAATTATCATTGAGTTGTCAGCGAGATGGCCAACTAGAAACTCTTAGCTCTCTCCCCTACTCAACAAAAACCCTCCAAAAAAACAAATAAACTACATTTTGACCAAAATAACTAAAGGAGAGCTCCAGAGAACAGCAAGGAAGCCGAGAAATAATGTAACGCACGAAATCCTAGGATGGCCACATGGAGAAGGGAAGGAAACACCTTGCCTCTGCCACCCATCTCCCCGGGTGAAATCAGCTCAGAAGTAGGAAGAACTCCTTGCAGGGAAGAGGTAACCAGGAGGATCCCAGCAGCCCCCATCACCACTGTGAACACCTGCAGTCTTTACTCCTGGAGACTCCAGTAGTCCTCACAGGATCAGAGCCCAGCTTCAGGGGCTCCCTGGAGTCCACACACTTAGCTACCCCCAGAGAAACAGCCAACACTGTGCCCTGCCCCACTGTGGCCCATGCTGCTACTGCTCTGTGCCATCTTGGAACCAGAGCCACTGCTATGGTGTGTCCTGCTCTGGAGGCAAGCAGCCATTGCACCCCCCATCCCTGAGGCCCAACTACCACCGAACCATGCCCAACTAATAGCTTACCATCCCAAAGCTGAGCTGCTGCTATCTCCTATTCGCTAGGGCCACGCTACTACAGACCTGCTCCATTCCACCCAACCCAGTCATTGGTACATCCTCCCCTTACAGCCAAGCTGCAGTGTTGCCCCATTCCTGGGGACCTGGAACATTGAACTACTGGAGCAGCCACACCTCCGACCCGGTGCTACAGCTGAAGCAGTGCCCTAACCTCAGGGACTTCAGGCATCCTGCATAGTGGAACAGTTGTACTTCCCAGCACAACAGGAGGTACTGCTGAGCCACGTAGCTGTGCTTTCTGGGACTGAGAAGATGCAGTGTTTCACAACTCGGGAAATCAGAGACTTGGCTGGGCTATACCACCCTGCTCTCCAGGCTGCAGCCAAAGCACCCCACCTACATGGAACTAGATTAGCCCCATCACAGTCCCAGCTAATGAGGTACCCCACTTCTCCAGGGAGTGGTCACTGCTGTACTGCTCCCCCCCCCCTGGGGCCCAAGACACAGCAATATCTTGCCATTCCTGGGTCCTTGCTGCTGCTATACCTGGTCTCACAGAGCCTGGGCTACTGCTGTGTCCCACCATCCCAGGGCCCAGAATCACCACTACATAGTACCTCATTTCTCAGATCCCGAGCTGCCCCTGTCTATTGCTGGTTCCAGGTTCCAAATTGAAACTGTTCCCTGCTCCTCAGGGCCCAAGCCTGAGTATACCCCTTCTTCCTCAGAGCTGTGTCAGTGCTATCCCCTGGCTCCCCATGTTAGAACTACAGCTACATCTCAGGCTTCTGGGCCCAAGCTGCTGGGGTGTGGCTCACAGCAACAGACTCTGGCTTAGTGAAAGAACTCATCAACTCGTGCCTTGGAGCATGAACCTGCATGGCAAGTCCCAGGTGATACAGTAGTTTCACAAGACCTTGAGACCAGGAACCTAGCTGCACAGTCCCTCGGAGAACCTATATCCTGGATTGCAGTGCTGCTGTGGCTGCCTATGAGTCTCCCAGACCCAATATCAAGAGATCCCCTTAGCTAAGATTTCCTACTCTGAGGAAGACAAGAAAAAAGGACCCCTAAAGCCCTTTCCCTAATAACCTACTCAGCCATGATCACTGCCACAAACTCCTGTAGCCTAGGCCATTTGAGGCACTCACAGTCATTGTTAACATAAATAACAACTGAAGAAGCTACAAAGAGACTACACCAGTAACCCACAGAAAGCCAGAACCACCACACCCTGCCCAAGTGACACCCTTAGGCCCTCTGGAGGTAAAAGTCTTCCTTTACAAAAGCCACTCTGTTAAATTTGGAATAGGTAACTGCACCACTAGATGAGCAGACATCAATGCAGGGACACAAGAAACAAGGAAACATGACACCACCAAAAGAACACAATAATTGTCCAGTAACTGACCCCAGGAAATTTACACAATGCCTGAAAAGGAATTCAAAATAATAATCTTAAAGAAACTTGGTGAGATACAAGAGAACACAGACAATTCAATTAAATCAGGAAAACAACACATGGTGTGAATGAAAAATTCAACTAAGAGATAGATATCTGTATTCGTCTGTTCTTCTATTGCTATAAAGAAATACCCAAGACTGGGTAACTTATAGATAAAAGAGGCTTAACTGGTTCATGGTTCTGCAGGCTGTACAGGAAACACAGCAGCACCTGCTTCTGGGGAGACCTCAGGAAGCTTACAATCATTGCAGAAGATGAAGGGGGAGCAGACACATCACACAGTGAAAGCAGGGGCAAGAGAATGAGGGGAGAGGTGCTACACACTGTTAAATGACCAAATCTCATGAGAACTCACTCACTATCATGAAGACAGTACCAAGGGGAATGGTGCTAAACCATATATGCGACATCTGTCTTCATGATTCAACCAGGAACCACCTCCAATATTGGGATCAAGAGATTTGGGCAGGGATACACATCGAAACAGTACCAACATCATACAAAAGAACCAAACAGAAATCTTAGAGCTGAAGAATTTAATCAATAAGATAAAAAACAATACAATAGAGAGCTTCAGCAGCAAACTAGATCAAGCAGAGGAGAAAGAATCTGTAAACTTAAAGATAGATCTTTTGAAATGACTCAGGAGAAAACGGAGAATGAAAAAGAGCAAAGGTGGCCTATGGAACTTATGGGACACCATTAAGTAAAGTTTGCATTATGGGAGTTTCAGAAGAAAAAGAGATCGAGAAAGGGACAGACAGGTTATGTAATGAAATAATTGCTGAAAACATCTCAAGTCTTGGGAGAGATATGTACATCCAGATTCATGAAGCTCAAAGATCCTCGAGCAGATTCAACACAAAGAAGTCCTTTCTGAGGTACATTATAATCAAACCATCAAAAGTCAAAACAAAGAGATAATTTTTAAAGCTACAAGAAAAAAGTGTCAGGTCATATATAAGTGAATCCCCATTAGACTCTCAGTGGATTTCACAGTGGTAAGTTTACAATCAAGTAGAGAATGGAGGATATATTCAAAATTCTGAAAGAAAAATCAAAGAAAAAAGAAAACTTGCTAGCCAAAAATACTATACCCAGCAAAGCTGTATTTCAGAAATGAAGGAGAAATAAAGATTTTCACAGACAAGAAAAAGCTGGGGAAATTCATTGCCATTATACCTGCCTTATAAGAAATGCTCGAGAGAGTTCTTTAAGCAGAACAAAAAGGATAATTACTATCATGAATACACATGAAAGTATACAACTCACTAGCAGAGGTAAACACATAGTCATATTCAGAACACTCAAATGCTGTAATGGTAGTGTTTAAATCATACATACCTCTAGTATGGAGGTTAAAAGTTGAAACAGTAAAAAATGACTATGATAGTCATTAAGGGATACACAATATAAAAGATGTAAGTTGTGACATTTGTAAACCAAAAATAAAATTCAAAGCCCCCAACAAACAGATGGATCCTCCTCTTGGCCAATGGCATTCCAAAGTTAACCTGAAAAACTAGTTCAGGCTATGATAGGAACCAGGGTGGGCCATGCCTTATTATTCCCTCTCCCTTTTGGAATTCAGGCAAAGCTGACTAGCATTAACATTAAACAGATGTTAAGACTGACAAAGCAGATTCTTCATAGCAATAAGACCAAATTCCAGCCTGCCTCCAGTATAGCATCACATGACAGACAGCAGACCCTAAAATAAATCAAAATATTTTGCCCCAAACTATATTTCTTTGATATATTTTGAAATGGCCTTGCAAATCTGTCTCTTGTGAGGAAAATATACTTTATGTAGACAATCCTCATTTCTTTCCATGTCTTTTCCCTGATCCAGGGAGAATTAACTCAGTTTGGTCCCTTTTTTGGGTCTGATGAGAGCTCTGAAGCCTGCTACCAGCAGGTTTCACTTGCACGATAAAACCTTGGTCTCCACAAACCCTTCTCTTAATCTAGACATTCCTTTCTATTGATTCCAGGTCTTTAGATAACAACTTTTTCAATCAATTGCCAATCAGAAAATTTTTGAAGCCACCTATGACCTGGAAGCCCCGGCTTAGAGTTGTCCTGCCTTTCCAGATCAAACCAATGTACATCTTATACATATTGATTGATGTCTTATGTCTCCCTAAAATGCATAAACCAAGCTGGAGCCCAATCACCTTGGGCACATGTTTTCAGGATCTACTGAGGGCTGTGTCATGAGCCATTGGTCATGCATATTTGGCTTAGAATAAATCTCTTCAAATATTTTACAGAGTCTGATTCTTTTTGTTGACACATCAAAAACACAAATGGTGATGGAGAGTAAAAGTCTAGAGTTTTTTGTATGTGACAGAAATTATCAGTTTAAAGTGGTAGATTATAAGATGTTTTCTGTAAGTCTCATAATAACCAAAAAACAAACAAAAAAACTACAGGAGATAAACAAACAATAAACAGAAAGATATCAAAGCTTAGTACTACAGAAAATTATAAATTCACAAAGGTAGACAACAAGAGAGGAAGAAAGGAACAGAGGAGCTATAAAACAACCAGAAAAAAAGTACTCATCATCATTCGCCATCAGAGAAATGTAAATCAAAACCACAATGAGATACCATCTCACACCAGTTAGAATGGCAATCATTAAAAAATCAGGAAACAACAGGTGC
This sequence comes from Piliocolobus tephrosceles, assembly GCF_002776525.5. Taxonomy (NCBI): domain Eukaryota; kingdom Metazoa; phylum Chordata; class Mammalia; order Primates; family Cercopithecidae; genus Piliocolobus; species Piliocolobus tephrosceles. The sequence goes on from NC_045439.1 coordinate 114,421,940, forward strand.
TGGAGAGGATGTGGAGAAATAGGAACACTTTTACACTATGGGTGGGACTGTAAACTAGTTCAACCATTGTGGAAAATAGTGTGGCAATTCCTCAAGGATCTAGAACTAGAAATACTATTTGATCCAGCCATCCCATTACTGGGGATATACCCAAAGGATTATAATTCATGCTGCTATAAAGACACATGCACACGTATGTTTATTGTGGCACTATTCACAATAGCAAAGACTTGGAATCAACCCAAATGTCCATCAGTGACAGGCTGGATTAAGAAAATGTGGCACATATACACCATGGAATACTATGCAGCCATAAAAAAGGATGAGTTTGTGTCCTTTGTAGGGACATGGATGCAGCTGGAAACCATCATTCTCAGCAAACTATTGCAGGAACAGAAAACCAAATACTGCATGTTCTCACTCATAGGTGGGAATTGAACAATGAGATCACTTGGACACAGGAAGGGGAACATCACACACCGGGTCCTATTGTGGCATTGGTGGGGGAAGGGATAGCATTCGGAGATACACCTAATGTAAATGACAAGTTAATGGGTGCAGCACACCAACATGGCACATGTATACATATGTAACAAACCTGCACGTTGTGCACATGTACCTTAGAACTTAAAGTATAATTTTAAAAAACCCAGAAAACAAATAAGAAAATGTCAGTAGTAAGTTGTTACCTATCAATAATAACCTCGAAGGTAAATTGATTAAATTATCCAATCAAAAGACATACAGTGTCTGAATGGCTTAAAAAAAATTAAGGTCCAACTATATACTGCCTAAAAAATAAGCTTTAATGACACTTAAGCTTTAATGACACACACAGGCTGAAAGAGAAGGGATACAAGAAGATATTCTATGCAAATGGTAACCAAAAGAGAGCAGGGATAATTATTTTTATATTTGATAAAGCATATTATACCAAGAAAGAAAGAGAGAGAGAGAGAGAGAGAAAGAGAGAGAGAAAGAGAAAGAAAGAAAGAAAGAAAGAAAGAAAGAAAGAAAGAAAGAAAGAAAGAAAGAAAGACTGAGCATCCAAATCAGAAAGGAAAAAGTAAAATTGACTCTATGAATTCAGTGAACTTACAGGACACAAAATCAACATACAAAAATCAGTAGCATTTTTATACATGAATAACAACCTTGACTGAAAAAGAAAGAAAGAAATTCTATTTACCAAAGCAACAAACAAAATAAAATACCTAGGGTAAATTTAACCAAGGAAGTGAAAGATATGTACACTGGAAATTATAAAACATGGATGAAGAAAAGTGTTGAAGAAGACACAAATAAATAGATGGGAAGATATGGATTAAAATAATTAATATTGTTAAAATGTCCATACTATCCAGGCAATATACAGATTCAATACAATCCCTATCAAAATCCCAATGACATTCTTCAGAGAAATAGAAAAAAGTCCTAAAATTTGCATGAAAACATAAAAGACTAAATAGTCAAAACAATTCTGACAAAGGAAAACAAAGTTAAAGACATTACACTTACTGATTTAAAATTATACTACAAAGCTAAAATAGTGTGGTACTAGCATAAAAACAGACACACAAACCAGTGGAACAGAATGGAGAACCCAGAAACAAATCAAAACATATACGGTCAACTAATGGCGCCAAAGGACAAAATGGGGAAAGAATAGTCTCTTCAATAAATGGCACTGGGGAAACTGGGTTTCCACATGCAAAAGAATGAAATTGGACCCTATTTTTATAGTATACACAAAAATCAACTCAAAGGAGCTAAAATACGTAAATGTGAGACCAGAAACTATAAAACTCCCAGAAGAGAACATGAGGCAAATCTCCTGGACACTGGTCTTGGCAATGGCTTTTTGGGTATTACACAAAAAGCTTAGGCCACAATACCATTCTGCCCAAAGCAATCTACAGATTTAATGCAATTCCTATCAAAACACCAATGTCATTTTTCACAGAATTAAAAAAAAATAATTCTAAAATTCATACAGAACCAAAAAAGAGCCCAAACAGTCAAAACAATCCTAAGCAAAAAGAACAAAGCTGGAAGCCTCACATTACCTGACTTCAAGCTATACTATAAGGTTACAGTAACCAAAATGGCCACATCATGGTACTGGCACAAAAACAGACACATAGACAAATGGAACAAAATACAGAGAATCCAGAAATGAAGCTGCACACCTACAACCAACTGATCTTTGACAAAGTCAATGAAAATATGCAATGGGGAAAGGATTCTCTATTCAATAAATGGTGCTAGGATAACTGGCTATCCATATACAGATGAATGAAATTGGATCCCTACCTTTCAGTATATACAAAAATTAACTCAAGATAACTTTAAAGACTTAAAGACTTCAAACTATAAAAAAATCCTAGGGCTGGGCGCAGTGGCTCCAGCACTTTGGGAGGCCAAGGCGGGCGGATTCACCTGAGGTCAGGAGTTCTAGACCAGTCTGGTCAACGTGGTGAAACTCCGTCTCTACTAAAAATACAAAAATTAGCTGGGTGTGGTGGCGGGAGCCTGTAATCCCAGCTACTCGGGAGGCTGAGGCAGGAGAATCACTTGAGCCCGAGAGGCAGAGGTTGCAGTGAGCTGAGACCATGCCACTGCACTCCAGCCTGGGTGACAGAGTGAGACTCCATCTCAAAAAACAAACAAACAAACAAAAAACCTAGAAGAAAATGTAGGAAATATCCTTCCAAACATTGACCTTGGCAAAGAATTTATGACTAAGTCCTCAAAAACAATTGTAACAAAAACAAAAATTGACAGTGGGACTTAATTAAACTAAAGAGCTTCTGCACAGCAAAATAAACTATCAACAGAGTAAACTATCAACAGAACAGACAGACAACCTACACAATGGGAGAAAATATTCACAAAACCATGCATCCAACAAAGATCTAATACCCAGAATCTATCTAGAACTTAAATAATTCAACAAGCAAAAAAATAATAATCCTGTTAAAAAGTGGGCAAAGGTATTAACAGACACTTCACAAAAGACAAACAACAGCCAACAAACATATGAAAAAAATGTTCAACTTCACTCTTTATAAGAGAAATGTACATCAAAACCACAATGAGATAACATCTCACACCAGTCAGAATAGCTATTATCAAAAAATCAAAAATAACAGATGTTGGTGAGGCTGCAGAGAAAACGGAATGCTTGTACACTTTGGTGGGAAGGTAAATTAGTTCAGCCACTGTAAAGCAGTTTGGAGATTTCTCAAAGAATTAAAAACAAAACTACCATTTGACCCAGTAATCCCATTACTGTTATACACCCATAGGAAAACAAATCATTCTATCTTTTTTGGTAGATATGTTTGTATGTTCATTGCAGTGCTGTTCACAATAGTAAAGACATGGATTCAACCTAGGCGCCCATCAACTGTGGACTGGATAAAGAAAATGTAGTACATATACACCACAGAATACTATGCAGCCATAAAAAGAATGAACATCATGAAAAGAACAAAATCATGTCCTTTGGAGCAACATGGATGCAGCTGGAGGCCATTATCCTAAGCAAATTAACATAGAAACTGAAAACCAAATACCACAGGTTCTTACAAATGAGAGCTAAACACTGGGTACACATGGACATAACAATGGGCACTACAGACACTGGGGACTACTAGAGGAGGGAATGAGGCAAGGGCTGAAAAACTACCTATTGGGTACTATGCTCACTATCTGGGTGACAGGATCAATCACACCCCAAACCTCAGCATGATGCAATATACCCATGCAACACACCTGCACATGCACCCCCTGAATCTAAAATAAAATTTAAACATTTTTCTAAAAAGTTCAGGCCACAAAAGCAAAAATATATAAATGGAACTACAGTTGACTCTTGAACAACATGGATGTTGGAAATGCTAACTCTTGCACAGTCAAAAATCCACATGTAACTTCTGACTTTCAAAAAAATTAATAGTCTACTGTTGACCAGAAGCCTTACTGATAACATAAATAGTTGATTAACACATACTTTGTATGTATATATGTATTATATACCGTATTCTTACAACAAAGTAAGCTAGAGGAAAGAAATGTTATTAAGAAAATCATAAGGAAGAGAAAATATATTTAATATCAATTGAGAGTGGATCCATCATGAAGGTCTTCATCCTCATTGTCTTCACATTGAGTAGGCTGAGGAGGAGGAATAAGACAAGGGCTTACTGTCTCAGGGGTGGCAGAAGAAGAAGAAAATCTTCATGGACCTATGAAGTCCAAACCTGTGTTGTTCATGGGTCAGCTGTACATCAAACTTAAAAGCTTCTGCAGAGCAAAGGAAACAATCAACAAAATAAAATGGTATCCTAAGAATTTAGAAAAAAAAGCTTGCAAACCATATATCTAATAAGGTGATAATATCCACATTTTATAAAAAGCTCATACAACTCAGTAGTAGAAAAACAGATACTGTTCCTGACTTAACAATGGTTTAACTTACAATTTTTCAACTTTAGGTTGGTGGGAGTATAACACACATTCAGTAAGCTTCTCCACTTATGATCGTGTTCCCATACTGTAAGTGGAAAATGCACTTTTGATTTAGGGTATTTTCAATTTACAATAGGCTTATTCAAACACAATGTAAGTTAAGGAGCATCTGTAACCTGATTAAAAAAATAGGGAAAAGACTTGAACAGACATTTCTCCAAAGACATAAAAATGGCCAACAGGTATAGGAACAGGTGTTCCTCATCATTAATCATCAAGGAAATGCAAATCAAAACCACTCTAAGATACCACCTCACCCTGTTAGGATGGTTATTAATAAAAAGTCAAAAGATAACAAGTGTTGGTAAGGACGTGGAGAAAAGGGAACTCTTGTACACTGCTGGTGGAAATGTCGATTGGTAGAGCCATTATAAAGAATAGTATGGAGACTTCTAAAGACATCAAAATTAGAACTACCATGTGATCTAGCAATCCCTCTTCTGGGCATACACCAAAAGAAAATAAAATTACCACCTCACAAAGATATCTGCACTCTCATGTTTATTGCAGCATTATTCACAATAGCCAAGACATGGAACAACTTAAGTGTCTGTTGACAGATGAATGGATAAAGAAATTGTGATACATACAATAACACTGAATATTATTCAGCCCTAAACAAGAATGAGATCTTGCCATTTGCCACAGCATGGATGAGCCTAGAGGACATTATGCTAAATGAAACAAGCCAGACACTCATGATCTCATTAATACGTACAACATAAAAAATTTCAATTATACAGAGAGAACAAAACAGTGGTTGTCAGGGATGGGGCACTGGGGAGAGAAAATGGGAAGACATGGTTCAAGAGGATACAAACCATCAGATGTGTAGGATGAACAAGTCTAGAGATCTAATGTACCCTATGAGGACTAGAGGTAATACAATTGTACTGTATGTAGAATTCATGCTGAGTCAATTTTAGCTGCTCTTGCTACAAAAACAACAAAAAAAGGGTAACTATGTGAGATGATAGATATTTCAATTTGTTTCACTATGGTAACCCTTTTACTATCTATATGAATCCTATAACATCATTTGTATACCTTAACTATATACAATAAAATTTATTTTAAAATGTTTATAATTAATAGTCATTTACATTTATTGCTGTCTATGAACTTCATGATTTTCTAAATCATATGCAGTCCTTACAACCTCCCTATAAGGAAGCTGTTATTCTCATTTTATACTCAAGGAAAGTGGGGTTCAGACAGATTAATTAATTTGTCCAAGATCACATGATTTAACACGTGGTAGAGCTGGACTATGAACCTGTGTTTGGGTCTCTAAAGCCTTCGCTTTCCATCACTGAAGTGCATTTTTTCTACATAAAATGAGGTAATGAATCAGGTATTTAGGGCAGATACTGGAGGACATAAAGCCAAAAGGGGATGATTGCTAGAAAACGGAGGAGACTCAGGTGGAGGTCTTGGCATGTTTCAAGGGCAAATAGAAGGGGAATAAACTGAAAGAGTACAAGGCTGGGGTCAAAGAGTGGTATTGATAGTTTAGGATTTCAGAGCTAAAGCAGGGGCCATGGGTCTGAAGGCAGCTATGCTTACCACTATACCACCAACGTACCACATGATGGGTCTGAATTGAAGGGTGTTTGGGTAAGACCCTGGGTGAATGTGGGGTCTAGAAATGACAGCAAGAAGGCAGCTTCTCGACAGGTACCATGAGGCCCAGAGGAGGAAGGGTTTTTGCAAGAGGATGAAGAACCAGTGGGTTAGAAGTGGCTGTCCAGGGACTGGGGACAAATCAGCCAATTCCTTCCCCCCTGCCTCTTTCACAACTCCACTCCCTCACTTATGATACAGTTAAATGATGAATTTATCTAGGGTTAAATGATGAGTTCAACGCAATCCAGATGAGATCAATCACATGCAAAAGGTGTCATACATACACAATATCTTTCCATATCAGTCATAGGAAGAACAAGAACTTTGTTTAACCCAATCAAGGATGTTTCTTTATTTAATAAATATTGATTGAACTCGTATTATATGCCACTAAATGGTACTCGGAAACAGAAAATAAACAAGTAAGAAAAACAAGGAAGGTGGCAATTGTTACAGATAAAAATAAAGCTAGTTAAGAGAATAGGGAGTAAAGGAGAGGGGAGAGTGTACATATTGCTATTTTATAAGGGACGTTCTGGGAAGACCTCACTGAAAGGTAACATTTTCCCAGCCTTGCAGATATCGAAGGGAAGATACACACATGAAAGGGGTCTAAGGTCTAAGGTGGGTGCATGCTTGGTGTGTTCAGGGAACATCAGGAAGGCCAATGTAGTTGGAGCAGAATGAGTGAAGGGAAGAATAGCAGGAGTAAAGATCAGGACACGAATAGAGTATACAGAGCCTTCTAGAACGCTGGAGATTTTTTTTGCAAATCATTAGCATGATTTCACTCTTATTTTAAAAGGTTTATTCTCACTATTGTGTGGCAAGCACTGTGTGTGAAGTAGGAGTTAGGAAGGAAGGATGCCATTTAAGAAGCTATTGCAAGAATCCAAGTGGAAGAAGACAGAGGCCTGGACCAGGGTGCTTAGCAATGGAAGTGGTGAGAAGTACTTAGATTCTGCTTATATTTTGAAAGTAGAAATGACACAATGTGCTGTTAGATTGTGTGACTGGCAGCCTTTATGCTGGCCCACAGTGATCTGGTACCTCCCCCTGCATGTAGGTTTGACCTACTGACTCACTTCCAATGAAAGGAATATGGCAAAAGTGATAGTATATCAATTGTGAGTTAGGTTACAAAATGTGACTTCCATCTAGCTGCCCTCCCTCTCTCTGGCTCACTCTGGGGGAGACCAGATGCCATACTGTGATCTGCATTTGGAGAGGCCCATGTGGCAAGGAATTGTTGTCTCCAGCTAACAGCCAGCAAGAACCTGAGGCCTGCCAACAGCCACATGTGTGAGCTTAGAAGTGATCCTTTCTAATCAAACCTTGAGGTGACTAGCCCTGTCCAATGCCAGGATTGTAGATTTATAGTCCAAATGAGACCCTGAGCCTGAGATCCAGCTAAGCTGTGCCCACATTCCTGACCCACAGGAACTGAAGTGATATTTGCTGCAATAGATAATTAATATAGGTTGGATATGAGATGTAAGAGAATAGTTGAGGATGACGCCACAGGATTTGGCCTGTGTAGCTGGCACCCGGAGTTGCCATTTACTGGAAAAGGAGCAGGTTGAGATGGAGAAGAGGAAGCAGGAATTGTTTTGGGTGGGTTAAATATAAGATACCTAGTCAATGGAGATCATGAATATGCAGTTGTACATTCAAGTCTAAAGTTTGTGGGGGAGATCTGGGCTGTTTCAGCCCTTCATCCATTTTTCTATTGCTTTGTTTACCTTTTTCTTATTATCTGTGGGAGCTGTTTATATTATATAGATAGAGGTATTTTCTCAGATATATGCATTACAAATATCCCCTACTCTGTGGCTTATTTTTTCACTGTGAAGAGTGTCTCTTGATTTAGTCTAAATTTTAATGCAGTTTGACTTGTTACTTTCCCTTTAAGGTTAGTACATTTTATGTTCTGTTTAAGAAATCTTTTCCTACCCTATGTCATGAAGATATAGAAAAATATAAATTTGAGTATCATCAGCTTTCTGGATGAGAAAACCTATGGAATGACAACAGAAAGAGAAGAAATCTAGGACTCATAGGTCCAGGGTATGCCAATGCTTAGAAAACAAAGGGGTGAAGGGAACTGGCAATGAAACTGAGAAAGAGTAGATGGCCAGGTAGGCAGGAGGAGACAACTGATAGAGAGCCCCAGAGTTTCCAGGTGAGGGTATTAACACTGACTCATGCTGCTGATAGGTAGAGAGTGACTCAGAGTGGAGCACTGGATAAGCACTGTTTTAATGAGCCTGTGTACAGTCAGGGAGAGGAGCTCTAAAGTCTGACAGGAGTAGAATGGAAGAAAAAGTGAAGACAGGTACAGACCACTCTTTTGGAGGAACTATGCCATATAGGAGAAAAGAAAAACGGGGTGGCAGCTAGAGAGAGATGTGCAATCAAAGGAGGGATTTTTCCCCATGAAAGATGTTACAACAAATGTGTAATAGCTAATGTGTACAGCTAGTGAGAAAGAGCCAACTGAGGAAATAACTGATGTGAGGAGAGGTGGTTTAAGTGCTTGAACAGCATCCCTGAGTTGGCAAGAGGAGATGAGATCTAGTGTACAAATAGAAGATAGAGTCAGGGATGCAGTAGGCTAGTATATGTGATTGTGGAAGCAGGGAGTTCCTCTCTGATTGCCTTGGTTTTCTCAAGAAGTAAGAATCAAGGCCATCTGCCAAAATGAGAAGCAGGGAACCGTCAGAGTCAGTGATTTTAAAGAAATAGAGCAGAATGTTTGAGAGTCCAGACTGCGGCCACCTCAATTCATATTCTAGCTCTCCTACTTGACAATTGTGTGATCTTGGACAAGTTACTTATCATCTGTTTTCTCAGCTTCTACATCTATGAAATGCAGATAATAACAGTACCTATCTCATAGGGTTGCTACGATTATTAACCAAATTTATGTGCATAAAGCGAGATTTTACTTTTATGACAGACAACATTGAGTTTTTGGACCTGTTATATTAAAGAACTAAACACCAAAGTGGTGCCACAGGCATTTAGGCCTTTCCCTGGAATACATATTAGTTGATCTCCCATATGGTTTAGGGGAAAGGGAGGCCTAGACAACCCAGTGAACATTCCCTGTAACTCCTGTATACAACAGTCCTCACTCTGGCTGGATATTATGCTGTCCTGGAAAGCTTCACAAAAATGCCCATGCCTGGGCCCCATCTTCAGAGATTCTGATTCAATTAAGCTAAAGGGAAGCCCATGCTGGTACTTTTGAAAAGCTCCTTTTGTGAATGTGATGTGCACCTGAAGTTGGGAAGTGCTAGTCTACTAGGCTTATCTATGCTGTGGAGATGAGTGAGCCAGCAGAGTCATACTCTTGGAAACACTTTCTTCATCCAATAAACTTTAACTCCACATCTACAAAGCTCATTTCTAGATTTATTTTGGTTTTCTAAATGGTTTCGTCACAAGATGAGAGTATGTGTCAGGGCAATCCAAATGTCTACTCCAAGTGGCAGTCACCTTCTTATTCTAAATGAGGAAAGTGACTGTGGTCATGTGCAGTGGAGCAGCTCTCTGGGGGCTCAGACAAGACTGTCTCTGGACTTATAACTGAAGCCTCCTCAGTCCACGGACCACAGGGAAGGCCCTAAGGTGGAGTCATCTTCTCAGGCTCAACTCTGCACACAGGTCATCAGACCTTTCCCTGAAGACCCTTCTAACTCCAGGAAGTGAGTAGCCAGCCTTGAACACCACATTTCAAAAAAGTGTGAGAGTGAGCGGATGCTCTCACATCCATGATGTTGGCAGTGACATGGATATAATTTCTCACACCCCGGAACCATGGTTCTTAATGAATAGACCATGGACCACATGTAATCCCTGCTAAATTATAGTATCTGGAAGTAGGGCCAGAAATCCACATTCTTATAGGCTCGCTGAGAAAATATTATGCACTATGAAATAAGAGAATCTAGAGAGTTGAACTGACTGACTTCTCATCAAGATAATACATGATGGCATTACTAGTACTAATACTAGTGGCATTACCCAAAGGCAAATTCTTTTTTTTCCCCAGATGAAAGGCTTTTATTACTGAATTTCCTTCACAGTGTTTTGCTTTTTGGGTTTCTGTTTTTAACTCCTTTTCCCCCTTCCATGCTAGGAGAATGGCAATTACAATTCAGAGCTTATACCTTCCTTATTTTTATTCCTTTTAAAGTGGTAAGATTAGATTTTAATCGAAGCTTAACAAAAATACTCAGGTCTGGTTATACTACTGCAGTAGGAAAGAGGGTCCAGTGTGAACTGAACCCAACTTCAATTTGTGCACAGTAACTGGGTGTTTTTATTTTTAGGGTTATATACTTATAGGGTACCTGAGATATTTTAATACACATCTATGTGATACATACATATACATATACAATGCATAATAATCACATCATGGTAAATAGAGTACCCATGGCAAACTCTTTTAATATTTTTATTTTTATTCTTCTGGAAGTTGTCTCCACTGGATAATTTGTTGGATAAAATTAAGAAACATTGCTATTTCTTAATTTATCAGTGAAAGCAATTTTAATAGATTCCCTAATATGAGAGACAAGGATTTTGTTTATACTACCTCATTCCTTTCTCCTCTTAATGTTTTAAGTTTTTTTTTTATTGATAACCACTATAACATAAAATAACATTTAAACCTCTATTTCATTTCACACAAAATTTGACATCCTGTTTTGACTCCCTACCTTTCCTCCTCCCTTCTATATCCCACCTTGTGTCAGGCCCATTTTGACTTTAGCATTGACATTTATTTATTTATTTTTTTAAGACGGAATCTCCCTCTGTCTCCCAGGCTGGAGTGCAGTGGTGTGATATCAGCTCTCTGCAACCTCTGTCTCCCAAGTTCAAGTAATTCTCATGCCTCCTGAATAGCTGGGACTAGAGGCGCCTGCCACCATTCCCAGCTAAATATTGACAAATTTGTCAACAGATGAATCTTCAATATCTGTACCTGCCTCCCCACGTTCCTCTGTCCCCATTTTTGGTTCTACTACTCACATCTGCCTTCCATAGGACCTGTTGACTCTTAACTCAAAGCCTCCTCCACCGGGCAGGTGGCTCCCTCCTTCCCTGAAACTCATGCTAGACTGTTGTTTTTCCCTGCCTCTCATCTGTCAACTTACTGTAAACTACTTTTCTTCTTCCAGATACTTACTAAAATGTCTCATTCTTTTGTGAACCCCAATTCCATTCTTTTCCTGTTACAGGTGTATTCCTTTTGGTACTTGTATTTTTTTTTTTTTAATTTTAGTTGGATTTGGGGAGTAATGGAAGGTAAATGTGTGTGCCCAGTCCATCTTCATGAAGCAGATGACCTGCAACTCACTCTATCAAACAAGGAACTGGACACTCAGTTGTTTTGCATCTCACTGACTTCGTTCCTTCTTAATTATGTTTGTTCTGCTATTTTTCATTCGGACACTATTCTTGATAGAACATATGTTAACTTTTCTTTGTCATCAGTTTATAGCCTACTGATCTTGCAGACATGATTTAAAAATCTATCATATTACTACTGAAAGCATTTTTTCCCCACATAGCTCATCCTAGCTATAATTCTTGAATGTTTGTCCCACTCTTGAGTATTTAGCTTCATACCTCAATCTCTCCTTTCATTTTGAATCTGACCTTAAAAAAACAAAGTAAAACCTTTTTTAAAAAGTTACACATATGGTATTTCATAAATGTAAATAAGTATGTATCAGTAGGATCTATCAGCAGTATTCTTCAAACTTGAAGTTACAGAACAATGGACAGAAAATTCTAAATACTGTAATCCTAATACTTTGAGAGGCCGAAGCAGGAGGAAATCAGCGATTATAATAGATAACGTCTATTAAAATTTTAGTTTTTATAAGTCTTGAGAAGGACAAATTTCCTTCGGATTATTTTTAAAGAAATACTTCATATTTCTGGAGAAGTTTTAGGTTCATAGCAAAATTGGGAGGAAGATAGAGATTTCATGTGTACTGCCTGCCCCCACACATGCACAGCCTCCCCATTATAAAGTTGGGGGAAAGATGAACAGATGGAGCACAGAAGTTACTCTCTCTCTATATATATATATAGATATAGATATATGTCATTATACATTTGTCCAAGCTCACATAATGAACAACCCCAAGAATGAACTCTAACGTAAACTATGGACTTTGGGTGATTACGATGTGTCAGTGTGGGCCTATCAATTATAATGAATATATAACTCTGGTGGGAAATGTTAAAATTTCCTTTTTAAAAGTAAGTAGAAGCAAAAGGTTGAATATCTCATTTCCAAAGACAATGAATCTGCTGCTCTATAAGCCAATAACTAAGGGAGCCAGTTTTTAAACCTTTAGTCTTCTGCAAACGTGGAGGCAAAGCCCTGTGGTTAAGATGGTCAGCTTAGAACAGGACTGACTGTATTCAAATCCTGACTCTGTCACTTACTGGGCGTGTGATCTCTAGTAAGATGCCTCACATGGCAGAAATCAGTGAGCTGTTTACCAAATCCTTTTCTCTTTTCTTCTAGACTCTCTTTCCTAGCCTTCTTGCAGTGAGGAGTGACCACATGATTGCGCTCTTGCCACTGAAATGTAATTGGAAATTTTACCAGTTTCAGGGCTGGTCTGTAGAAACTGCACAGGCCTCCAGTCTCTTAATTGTGCTGGCGGCTGGCTTGATAGGAATGTCCAGGGCAACCCTGGAAGCCATGTGTTAAAGACAGCAAGGCTTCCATCAGTGCATGACATGGAAAACCCCCACCCCTACTGGTGCTGCCAATAGAATTTCACACAATTACAAAATAGCCTTTACAAGATGAAGAAATAATCTTCTCTTTTGTGAAATTTCAGGTTTGTGTTAGTCTGTTTTAACCTAATCAACATACTTAACTTTTCTAAACTTCAGTCGCCTCTTCAGATAATTCCAGTACATAGTGCTGTTAAGAAGACTGAAAGAGAAACAATGAATATAAAGTGTGCTAATGCATAGTGCCTAGCAAATGGTAAGTACACAATAAAGGTTCATTACCTATTATTCTATGAAACCTGTTGTTAATTACTGTTGCCTATTATGTGCAATATCATAGAAGGCTCTTACATACACATTAAAATGCCCACACTGGCTGGGCACAGTTTCTTATGCCTGTAATCCCAATACTTTGGGAGGCCGAAGCAGGAGGAATTCAAGACCAGTCTGGGCAACATACTGAGATCCTGTCTCTACTATTAAAAAATAAAAGCAAAAAAAAAAAAATTAGCTGGGCATTAGCAGTTCTTGCCTGTAGTCTTGGCTGCTTGGAAGGCTGAGGCAGGAGGATCGCTTGAGCCCAGGAGTTGAAGGCTGCAATGAGCTATGATTGTGTCATTACACTCCAACCTGGACAACAGAATGCGACACTGCCTAAAAAGAGAGAAAAAAGCCCACTCCTTGCAGTCTGAAATTCCACCATTCCTTTATGTAAATCAATGCCTTTTCCTTTAAAGAGTAACTTCTACACTTAATTATAAAATTAATGTGTTTATATGTCTGTTGCAAATTATAAAATAGAAAACTTATAAAGATTCAGGCTGGGTGCAGTGGCTCGTGCCTGTAATCCCAGCACTTTGGGAGGCTGAGGTGGGCTGCTCGCAAGGTCAACAGTTCGAGATCACCTTGGCCAACATGGTGAAATCCCGTCTCTACTAAAAATACAAAAATTAGCCAGGTGTGGTGGCGCATGCCTGTAATCCCAGCTACTCAGGAGACTGAGGCAGAAGAATTGCTTGAACTCAGGAGGTGGAGGTTGCAGTGAGCCAAGATCACACCACTACACTTCATCCTGGGTGACAGGGCAAGACTCCATCTCAAAAAAAAAAGAATCAAATATTGATCATCGATAATCCTATCATCCAAACATAATTCACTGCTAGCATTTTGGTATATGTCCTCCCAATTTTTTATTTTATTATTTCTGTTAATATATCTATATATCAATACATAAATTATGTATTATGTATTACTTTTTTCCACCTAACATTTTGCCTTGAACAGGTTCCTATGTGTTCAAATATACTTTAAAAAGATATTTGATGATGACCCATTAACTTACATAGAGCATGTAATTTTTTTCTATAAAATTAAACAAAAGATATTTGATGAGTGCTTATGGATATAAAACAACTTATTTAAATATTATATGGATATATCACTATTTACTTAATTATTTCTTTACTGAAGGATATTTTTGTTGCTTCTACCAGAATGCATAATTCTAGAATAAACCTCCTGGTACATAAATATTTGCCTCTATTTGTCCTTTTGCTTTCATTTTCCTTTTTCTAGGCCTCTTCAAAACAGAATTTTTAAAAGATTTTTTGACTTCTCTAAATGATACAAGAATTGATCCTTATTTAATCTTGATATATGTTTTATATGCTTCTTTACTATTCCTTTTGTTGTTTTAAAAACAAAAATGCTCTTGGAAAAGTCCGTAACTCTTTTCTCTGAAGACTTCCTGTTAATGCATTTATCAGATTGTTTGATTTGTGGAAAGGAAAAACAAAGCTGTATGTAAATCCTAGAAACCAGAAGTAAAAGGAATTCTGGGGGAATGAGGAGTAGTGAGGAACAGAAGGTGGACGTGAAATTGAAATAAAATCTCTGCATCCCTCAATATTCCACACTGAGGAGAAGTCTCCCCTTCTGCTGTCCCAACCATCCCAGTAGATGAGCTACCATATTTCTTCCATTTGATTAATCAGATTTTTTAAAAAACTGAAGCACTGGGATCTTGTGGGAGTTTTTGCTGAGCATATAAATAGCATTAACAAGAATAAACAATGGCATCCATGAAACATAATCCTTGCATTGATCATCCTGTTTACTGAGTGGCTTGGGTCAGTATCTGTAGATAAATTAATAATGCCTTTCTCTGTCTCTGGCAGCTAACACAAGGTCAACTCTTCAGAGTAAGGAGACGCAATATTCCCCTATTACATGTATCTTGGCAAAAATGGCTGGAAATGCATAGGAATGCAGTTCACAGCCTTCGTTGGAGGTTTCTATGAATCACAATTTTTACATTCCCACAGCTGGAGTGAATCACATGAGTCTGCGACTTGTACAAAAGAGTTATTATCTAAAGCAAATGCTCTTTCATCTCATTTGCATTCACTTCCAAATTGTTATCTGTCCCCCTGGGTGAAGGTCTAGTTACAGGTATTTATTGGAATGACTGTGTGGCTCTGCTTTCCCCTCCGGCTTCCATCAAAATGTAACATTAAAATGATGGGGACATGTTCACCTTTCTAACTGTCCTCATGCAAGGGGTGGTCACTCTCCATAATATCCTCTTCAAATAAAAAGGGTGACAATATGGGGTACAATCAAGGTCCTAGCAGGAAACAGATGGCACACTCAAATTAGGTTAATTCATGGAGGGTTTCATGAAGAGGCTATTTACAAAGGTTTGGGCAGGGTGTAGGGAAACCACAAGTGAGAGCACGATACCCCAAGGCTGGTAAACAGTGGGCAGTAACTAGCCCTAGGCCTAACTGCTCAGAAAGGAAAGGATCCTGTGGAGATGGCTGTGTTGACTTGCCTTTGATAGAGGGATGCAGTCAGCCCTGGACTACCCTGAGGAATCAACACTCTGACCTTGCTCTCCTCTCTCTCTGGATCTGGCAACCAGAAGCCAGAGAGTAGAAGGGCACAAACAAGTCATTCTCCTAGGGCTGAAAGTGAGGGAGGTTGCGGGAGGTGGAGAGTGGACACTGAGAGGCACATGGAAGCTGGCTGGTAAAAGTGGAAAGGCCAAGAGTTCAGTTTGGATGTGCCACATATGGGAGGTCAATTAGTCACCAAGAAGAGATATCAGGTGGGCAGCTGGATCTATGACTGCAGTTCCAGAGGAGGGCCTGAGCTGGAGATGCATCTGGGACTCACAGGCTTTTTAAAGCCACAAGGCTGAAGGTGATCACAAAGGTTATCACACTGTGACATACATCACACGGCACTGGGTGGAGCCATGGGGGCCAAAGCTTGACTGCAAAGAAAACAGGAGCAGAAGAACAGACACTGAATTTAAAGAGTTTTTGCTGCAAAGAAGAGAAAGAAAGTGGGGAGCAGCTGGTAGGGGAAGTAAAGTCAAAGAAAGGTTGACTTTTTTAAGAAAGGAGAACTAACAGTAAGTTTGTATGCTGATGGGAATAATCCAGGAAAAAGATCATAACTAATGGTAGAGGAGAGGGAGGACTATGACAAGGAGAAGGACACAGTTCCCTGAATTAGGGGGCAGCTGCCACTCAGCTCCAGCCAATGGTTTCCAGGCCTCTGGTTTCTCAAGAGAAGCCAGAAACTGATGTTTGGTGTTTTTTTGTTTTGTTTTGCTTGCTTGTTTGTTTTTAAACATGAAGTCTCCTGATATTTAGCAGGAGATATGTTGACAACTAAATTTTTTTTTCAAACTTTCTGAAGTTGAATGAA
This sequence comes from Piliocolobus tephrosceles, assembly GCF_002776525.5. Lineage (NCBI taxonomy): Eukaryota > Metazoa > Chordata > Mammalia > Primates > Cercopithecidae > Piliocolobus > Piliocolobus tephrosceles. The sequence continues at coordinate 114,438,590 of NC_045439.1, forward strand.
ACTCGTCTGCAGGCCGCCAGTTGGCAATCTCTTCTAGATTGCTGACTTTGGTTCCTTCCATAGTTGTCAGGTGTGGCCTCCTGGTTTAGGGACCTCTGAAGGTCACTGGCTATTTACTCTCTAAAATCTTTGAACCTGTAAGTGCCCTTGCAGTGGTGCTTGGCCAGGGTGGCTAATGATACAGTCTCTGTCTCCTCCACAAAGGGCAGCGGAACTGAGGTTGCCAGACCTGGCCACACATCCTATACTTAAGTCCTCACAGTTAATACTTAGGCTTCATGTATGCTCTTTACCTCCTCCCGCCTCCTCTTCACTAAGGAAACTATTATCTGCAGGCCAATGCAAATAAAGGTCACCAAGAGATACTCGCGGGCCAAACACTGAATGTTGGCATGCTGGAAGGGTTGATTGTTTGTAGGCTCCCAGCTAATAAAGGAAATGCCAGTCAAAGGGGGCCTTCCTGCCTGCTCCCAACTCAAATGCAGCCCTGGTTGCCAGTGAGAGCTCCAAGCAGGACAGCACTCAGATTTCTGAGGATGTCTGGCACCTGCACAGAAAAACTGCAGAGTCTGGTGATTTGACAGTCCGTCCCTGACCTGGGGAGGACACAGGGCCTGCTAGCCAGGGAGGAAGGAGTACTGACTTCAGTCATATGGCAGGCTTCCTCCAGAGGAAAGAGTGAAGAGGAAACCCCACCTTGTGAGGGCTGCTGTGTTTTTATATGCACGTGACTAATCCTTATGACAGGGTTAAATCCTAGATCTCTCCAATTTTCCCCATGTGAACATAAGCATTAAAAATGTTTCTCAGGTCACAGTGCTAGTTTCCCCTTGTGGCACCTGCCTCCTCCTGGAAGTGTAATGTAAGCCTCAAAAAAACCTATATTTTAAATATTTCCTCTCACTTAAGAATGAGTAACTCAAGCTTTAGGTGAGGCAGAGACAGCTTTTATCTCTGACCCATTCCACTCTCACTCCTCTTTTGGTTTAGTTCTATGTAGAACAAGACAGAAAATGGATACACCATCCTGTCACACTGCTAACTCCTCCATCCTCCTAAAATCTACCTGGCAGAATAAAGGGAGGGGAAAAAAGGAACAGAGTTCCCCATCAGAAACACTTTACAAGGTCTCCACCATGGAATCCAAAATAGTTCTCCCTGTTGTAAGCGAGAAGGAAACTGGTGGGGCGGGGTGGTGGGGGGCAGATTTATCAAGAGCTCCCTGCTAGGGGAAGATTCTGGGAAGACAGCAGTAGTGGCAAGCATAGTTTTTCAAACTCTCCAAGTCCCCACAAAAAAACAGAAAAACAAGATAGCAAAACCCATGGACAACACTTATAACAAAATGAAATGACAAGGTATCCCTCTGAGCCCCCAAATATAAGTGAGTAGAAACAAACTACCAGAATTCCCTAAACCTGCATGGGGGCCTATCAGTGCAGGAAGGAAAAGAGGGAAGCAATGGGGACTGTGACTTATGAACCTGAGAACAGAAAAACCACAACAGGTATTCACTGGATAACAGAGGACCAATGTGAGAAGAGCAGTTGAAACCAGGAGGTGCTGCCCTCTCCAGTAACAAGTGAATGCTAGTGGCCTGCAGTGAGAAGGTGTCTTTAGGAACTCCACAAACCAATCAGGTCCCCTTCTAGGACAGGGGCCATGCTGGGGGGAAGCTGCTGGAGTGCAAGCAAAATGGAGCAGAATAAGGATAAGAGAGACAAAGGCAATTGAGAGTTCAGACCAAAATGGGGGAGAGGAGCAGAGCCAAGAAAGCTCAGAAAGCAAGCTGCCATATTTGAATACTACACAAAAACAACAAAAGGAGCCAAGTGAAGTAAGAAAAGCTGTTCTGAACCCTTCCTCATTCTAAAGTTTAGAAAAACTACTTTCACTAAAAATGAACTATAGGAAAGTATCACGTGAGATACCACACAAAGTTATTACGAGGGCAAAAATATGGGCTGAAGAGCATTCCACAGGCAAAGCAAGCATGCTGGAAAGGCACGCCCACAGAGCAACAAAATGAGTTGGAAGACAGTTTAAATATGATAGAAAACGTGAAAGAAAAATCAAAACTAGACAGACTCAGAAACGAGGCAACAAAACTCAAATATTAAAAATATTTCAGAAATAAAGAATAAACTAGAAGAAACACAAGAGTACAAATACACAACAGATAATGAGTTAAGAAAGACAAATATGCAAAAGAGAAACATTTTAAAAATCAAAAAGAAATTTCAAAAAACAAAAAATGATTCAAGAGAAAATGAGAAAAATTAAAGATATGCAAAGGAGCTCCCGTGTACTTATAATAAGAGTCCCTTGCATAAGCAAAGCCAGCGTGAGGGAACAGAACAAATACTGAAAACTATAATTCACAAAAACTCTTCTACATTTAAAAAAGAAACGACTTAAAAGTACACATTGAAGAAAACATTCTGTGTACCTCAGAATATCATCCCAGAATGACCAATAGCAAACCACATTCTAGTAAAATATACTGTTAGAAAAAACAAAAACAGGAAGAAAGAGGGGAAGGGGGCAGAGGGGAGGAGAGGAGAGATCCTCTGAGCACCTAGAAAAAGAACAAGTGAATTATAAGGGAAGAAATTAAATTGCCATTTGTTTTTTCCACAACAATGCTTTTTTTGCCAGAAGGAAATGGAAATGATATATTTAAGATACTCAAAGAAAAATGACCTAATAATCTTTTATCAAGCAAAACTCACTTTCAAGTATAAAGGGTACAAACTTATCAATCTGCATGCAAGGGCTCAGGGAATATCATCCCCAAGAACCTTTCTTGAAGAACAAGCCAAAATGACTAGGACAAATGACTAGGACAAATGACTAGACAACCAAAGTGGCTGACATTGACATTGAAAATGGCTGACGTTGGCTAAGGATTGCTTTATACTTTAAGGAACTATGACTATGAGAGGGCTAAAAACAATACAAAGTTCAACTATTGAAAAACAGGGGAAAGGGCAGATTCAAATTATATGCATGTATGTATGTATGTATGCGTGTGTCTACACACATATACCTTTCCTAGCGCTGTCCACTGAAAAGGCCAGGAAACAAAGGCTGATCCAGTAGTAAAATGCATCCCTACACCAGAGATATGGCTTTAAAGTACAACTTTTCACTAAAAGAACCTGGGGTTTATTAGAGAAATGGTGGATTCCAGATGTGACACAGGAAGTTTCCAAAATAAGCCTAGAACATTTCATCACACAAGAATGCAAGGAAGGTCAGGCATAGTGGCTCATGCCTGTAATCCCAGCACTTTGGGAGGCCAAGGCGGGTAGATCACCTGAGGTCAAGAGTTCGAGACCAGCCTGGCCAACATGGCGAAACCCCATCTCTACTAAAAATTAAAAAAATTACCCGGTGTGGTGGCATGCGCCTGTAGTCCCAGCTGAGACTCGGGAGGCTGAGGCAGAAGAATTGCTTGAACCTGGGAGGTGGAGGTTGTGGTGAGCTGAGATCATGCCATTGCACTCCAGCCTGGGCTACAGAGAGAGACTGTCTCAGAAAAATAATAATAAAAATAAAAATAAATAAAAAAGAAAGCAAGGAAGCAATCAAAGACTGCTTGATTATAAGGACCTAGGAGACACTTTGAAGAGGCTTCCACTGGCCAAAGATGTGATAATTTGAGCTTCATAATGATAATAAATGCAATGTATTGAGACATATTAAGTAGGTTTAAATCCATGAGTTCTTAAATGATTTTTTACAAAAGGAATTGGTCACCTTTGAAATGTGACAGAACCAGAGTAGTTCTTCAATATCCAGAGGAAACTGGTTCCAGGACCCCCAAGGTTACCAAAATCCACAGTGCTCAAGTCCCTTATAGAAAATGATGTAGTATTTGTATATAATCTACACACATCCTCCCGTATACTTTAAATCAACTTTAGATTGTATGTAATATCTAATACAATGTAAATGCTATATAAATAGTTGTCATACTATACTATTTAGGGAATAATGACAAGAAAAAGGTCTGTACATGTTCATTACATAAGCAACCATCCTATTTTTTTTCCCAATATTTTTTGGTCTGTGGTTGGTTGAATCCACAGATGTGGAACCCACAGATATGGAGGACCAACTGTAATTCATTATATTGAGAATAAGTAAATAAAGGGAAAGAATCAAGCATTCAGTCTTCTTTTCCTATGTGAACTATGCCATTGATGGATTGATAGTTAATGAATTATCTCTTTATAAATACATTCCAACTAATAAATGGGAAAGACATAATAGAAAGAGAATGGCACCATTTTGCTACCCAAATGAATTAATAGATGTAGACATTCAGCATAACAACTGTTCCTATCACAATGCCTCCTATGATCTTGCCAAATACCACCTAGAATCTTGCCAAAGGGGTAAACACAAATCTGATCCAGTGTCTAGATACAGTTGCCAATTTCCAGGAAATACAGAGGAACGGGGAACGTGTTGTACTGCACCAAGAGACTGCAGTCAGCAAAACCCAGACTTTGGGAAACTCTAAAGGTCAAACAGCCTGGATTCTTCCACATAAATTTTAAGGAAGCAAAAGGGATGAAGTGTGTATCTGTAAATTAAAAGAGACCTAAAGGCATATCAGATGTTAAAAAATGATCAAGACTAAACAACAGTCCTAAAGACACACAAATGCAGGATAACATTATAAAAATGCATCAAATGATTATGATAAAGTCAGGATATAGTTACTTTTGTGGGGAAGGAGGGACCTGTGATTGGAATGAGGTACGTGGAAGGGCCTTCTGAATGGATAACAAAGTTATAATTCTTGACTGGGCTATGGTTTCAAGAATGTACTTAAAATATTTATTGTGCCATATGCTTGTTTTGTGTTATTTTAAGTATCTGTGCTTTATTTGATGACGATGATTATGATGATGATGAAGGTGGAGGAGAAAAGAAGGAAGAAGAAGAGTTCGCTAAAGCTTTAAGTAGTTTAGTCTTACTAGCTGGCAAAAAGGTCTCTAGGTTGAGAGTTAACTTTTAAAGCTTGACATCTGGCAAATAAACAGTAAAAGCTGAGGCCCCTCAATTTCCATTAAAAACAACTGAGACATATAAACAGGATTCTAAGACAAGGAACACAATGGAACATTCCATTTTCTCAATCACTGAGTAAAGGAAATAACATAATTGCCTGTTCACTGGGTTAGGGGTTAGTGATCTTCTATGAGAAAATGAAAAAGGGAGATTAAAAAGAAGGAAAAAAGAAGAACAGAATAAAGATCAAATTTGGTGACAAGATGGACCTCTGAGCTCCTACCTGAAAGGGCTTACCAGCTGCTCTGCCTATGCAGTAGCCACGTTTTATTCCTTTACTTTCTTGAAGAAAGGAAGGAAGGAAGGAGAAAGAAAGAAAGAGAAAGAAAGGGAAAGAGAAAGAAAGGGAAAGAGAAAGAAAAAGAAAGAGAGAAGAAAGAAGAAGTAAAAACAGAAATAAAGAGAAAAAGAAGAAAGAAAAAGAAATAAAGAGAAAAAGAAACAGAGAAAGAGGCAAAGAAAGAGAATAAGAAGAGAGAAGGAGAGACAGAAAGAGAGAGGAAGGAAAGAAAGAAAAAGGAAAGAAAGAAGAAAGAAGGAAGGAAATAAGGATGGAAAGAAGGAAGGAAAGGAAGGAAGGAAAGAAGGAAAGAAAGAAGGAGGGAAGGGAGGCATTCTCATCTTTCTAGGTAGAAGCAGAGTCTGGTGCAGGCTCAGGAGATGGGAACAATTCCCCACCAAAGACTATGATGTCTAACCAGAAAGCCAGATGCATTTCCCAGGAAGCTGATGGACCACCAGCACATTCTTTGATTTCCCTGAGGGGAAGGAAGATTATCAAACCCTCCTGAGAGAAGTATTAATTAATATATAGGGTAATTACTATTTTTATGTCAGGAGATAGTCCAAAAACTACTTTAACTGAGACAGGTCAGGAAAGCTCAAGATAATTTTGCAGACACCTTTTGAAGAGTTGTAGAAGGATGAGGAATGGAAAGGGGGTGTATGACCTTCCAGAAAAAACACAGACATGTTCCAGTCCTCACTCTCAAATCTTGTTTCATCTAGAGCTGTGGTCAATTTAACCAGGGTACTGTGCTACAGTTATCTAAATCTTGATGATTTAATAGCTTAAAAAAAATCTATAAAACAGAAATATTTTATCCAATTAAAAAGAAAATTTTCCATCAAAAAAGCATATTAACCTCTACAATAGATTACTAAGAGAAGTTCTGTCACAAGAGTCTAAAGAATCATGTATTCAGAATCCCCTAATGTGCAGGTGCACATGACGACAGGTCAAAGAGATGCCTACGGTGTCTCCCAAGGAGATCATGATTGCCCCATTCCATCGCTGCCCAGGTGTGCTGGCCATCACAGGAAGGCAGGAGAGAATGGTGGCTGGAGGAGACATGTATCGGAAAGATTTAAACTCAAATCCTGGCCTTTGTCGCTTACTAGCTCTGCGACTGTGGGCAAATTAACCTCTTCAAATGTTCATTTCTTCATGTGTAGAATAAGGAAAGTCATCACACCTATTTCATTAGGTTGTTGTGAAGATTGGCTGTACTTTATTTGTAAAGGGCAAAATATCTGACACTCAAGAACTCACTAAATGTGACCCATTCTCATCATCATTATTAACATCATTGTCATCACTGGAAGGAGGGCCTGTTAAGAAACACGATAATTTAAACCAGCAGTTCTCAAAGTGTGGTCCCCAAACCAGCAGCATCTGTGGACTTAGAAATGCAAATCTACCTCCTCACCCTCCAACCCTAGACCTACTGAATCAGAACCTCTGGGGTGAGGCCCCACATCTGTTTTAACAAGCTCTTCAGTCATTCCAGGCATATTAGAGTTTAAGAACCACTGATACAGAAAAATCATATGTTGAAGCCTCTTGCAAACTTTAGCAGCCAGAGGCAACCTTGAGTTTTCCAGGAAGGTTGCTAAAATTCTGCTTTTTTATTGACTGAAAAATAACAAACTTGAAATCTAGCCTTAATCTTTCAGCCAGTGATGCTGAAGAGAGAATTCCTGTCTGATGAACTCCACTAGCCTTATAAGTAAACTGAGGGCAGAGATTGTGGTTTGCCGCCTATGTGTTCCCCAGTATCTCACACACTGTCTGACAGATTGTAGACACTTGATAAATATTCATTGACTTAACAATGAATGAAGAGTTAGTAGAAAGTTAGAGACAATTACACCATTCAACCAGGAGATAAATGCACATCTAAGGGAATCTAATTCCAAATTTGGTTTAAAACATACATGCTTTCTAGAACTTAGAGGACATTCATTTCTTTGGCTTAGTCAGCAACTTAAATATATTTTACTAAAATGTATGACTTCCAACTGAAATAGAAAAAAAAAGATTAACAGTGATTTTTAAAACCTCAAATAACTAAATCCCCAGTGAAATTGAATTTGGGCCAGTATTGTCAGCCCTGAGGTTAAAGAGGCAACCAAAAGAAAACAAATGGGAATAAAGGATTGTAGTTATTGCTGTAACTCCAATTCTAAGGCTAGATCCTGGAAATAAAGAGTGAAATTACTTTCTCCATGTGTACATATATACCATAGTAGAAGGATAAATGATTGTTTTTATCCTGAAGAATGACAAAATCCAGATTAATCAAAGGAAGATAAAGAGACTATACTGGATATAATTTATTAAGTCAGGTAGATATAAAAATTTTGTTTTAGGAAGGAAGGTTTCAATAATTCTGTATTTCAATTAATCCATATATCTCATTAAACATATATCCCCATTAATTAAAGTTTAACTGTTACATGTTTAGAAAGTAGGAATCAAATTAACAAATAGAAGCATCACATCTTCATAGGGAAAAGTATCTTTTCATTTAAGAATTAGTACATAAAGCTAACAACTGCCATTCCAGGAGACATAGGAAAATTAAACACAGTTTGGCACCCATCCTCACTTATACACTGTGCAGAAAAATATTAAAGTAATAAAAAGAATGTCAGTGGCACAGTGCCAGGATCATATTTATCTTCCTTCTTGTATTTGACCACCTATCGCTGCAAACAGCCCTCAGTAAAACTGAATTGGTTTATCAATATTCTCAGCAAAACATATTTGGTTTCATCAATATAAGATCCGTTGCCACCAATAGATCTTGAGAGTCTGGTCTCCTGGCTTGGGGACTTCACCTCTCTTAGAGAGCTGACACACAGAATGAATGAAAAACATGTTATCTAGAACAGCTCTATACATTAGATAAAAAGAAAACAAGAAAACTGAATGACTGACAGTGGTTCCTTGGTGGCACTTGATAAAATAATGTAGAGTTAATTAATGAATTAATAGGGAAGTTAAAGCCTTCATTTTTTACTTTTGGCTTAGGAATAACAAGAGACCCTCAGGCACTAAAGGAGCACTGTAGTAGTCTGTTCTCACGCTGCTATGAGGAAATACCCAAGACTGGATAATTTATTTTAAAGAAGTGGCTTAATCAACTCACAGTTCTGCATGGCTGGGGAGGCCTCAGAAAACTTACAGTCATGATGGAAGGCTTCTCTTCACAGGACAACAAGACAGAGAATGAGTGCCAGCAGGGGAAATGCCAGGTGCTTATAAAACCATCAGATCTCGTGAAAACGAACTTACTATCAGGAGAAAAACATGGGGGAAGCCGCCCCCATGATTCAATCACCTCCACCTGGCCTCGCCCTTGACACATGGGGATCATTACAATGCAAGGTGATATTTTTGACGGGGGTAAAGAGCCAAACCATATCAAGCATCAGGGCATTAATTTGTAAGTTGGCTCTTACGACATTCCTAAGAGCTTAACTCACTCTCAAGGAGAACTCACTGACTCATGCATTCACTCCCATATTCATTCCTTGAGTTCTCTTTAATTTTGTATTTGGGTGTACCTTTAGATATACTTTAGTATTTCAAAAGCAGGACAATTGACTTATCCACTTTTCTATGTATTCTATTGACTTTTTTTTTTTTTTTTTTTTTTGGTGACTGCAAACTCTTCAAGGATTTCATTCTTGTAAGACACTTAGAGGATCTCTGTTCACTCTCCAACCTCATAAAATCATTAAAAATAGTTTTAAAAAGTTCCTCTTTTTAAATTTCACAATGTTTTCATTCCTTATTTTTCCATTAAAGGTTTATTTATACTTTATAGCAGTGGTGTACACAACCATGTGATAATGGAAGAAATTGCAATATGCCTTAAAGAGTCAACACTGTCTGCTGAATTTTTGAAATTAAAAAATTTGGAAGCTGAAAGATACAAAAGATACCTAAGATGCTTCAACTTCCACTAGCATACCAATGACTCCCAGAACTGTATCTGCAGCCCAGCTCTGTTCTGAGCTCCAGGCTGGATAAGGAGCTGGTTTCCTGACACTATTACTCTAATGGTATAGAGGTCTGCAAGGCTTCGAATGCTTAGCATTCAAGTGTGTGCATGTACACGTACACATACACACACATGCTTGCCATGTGCCATCATTAATTCATAAAATGGCATTTAAGAGAGGGCCTTTGTGTGAGAAGTGAGCCAGGTTCTCAATCCAGAGATATACTTGGGAGGTGTCTCAGCACATGTTTTCTTTCATGATTGTTTCTGATGCTAACCAATGTTGCAAATGGCAACTAACAATTTCAGACCCTCCTAGATGCCTGCAGAACAGTTAGGTCCTGTCCTCATTATTCTCTCTCCTTGCTGACTATCATTTAAAAGAGCAATGATGCTACATACTTAGATTAACTGATGAATAAACAGACAGGTGTTTTTGAGGAACCTTGGGTAATGGTTCTGTAGAAACTATATACTTGACCTAAATAATAAAACTGATTGGTTGGTGACCTTAGTGGTATTTTCTCCTCTTTTTAGTTCACCAGCTTCTGAGTCTCCTTGTGTGTGACGAGCTTGAGATCATCAACAGTTAGGCAAAGATGGCAAGATATTATAGTACAAAGAGATTGACAGACTGCTAAAGCTACCATGAGTCAGGACTTATCTCTGATGAGTGTGTATGGTATTCCTGTTATAACAAGACAATTTGAGTGGGAACTTTTCAGTTACATATAACAAATCCCTTTTGTTTAAATGACTGAGATTAAGGTAATTAGTACTGTTCCTTTTGTTTTAACAACTTATATGATAAGAAGGGAACCCTCATGATCTGGAGGGGAGGGAATACATTGAGTAAGTCAGACTGGACAACCTGTGCATAATAGAAGCCCCTCAGGAGGTCACAATGACTACACATTGCTCCGTTAATTTGTAAGCAGACTGAGGAAGATACGGGACACTCCCAAGAATTTAACTCCCTCTCAAGGATAATTTACTGACTCATTCATTCATTCATTGAGTTCTCTAATTTTGAGATTTAACATGGCCACAGTCACTTGTCATCTTCCTCTTCAAACGTCTTGCTACTTTTCCCATCTCTCCATGACTGGTACCATCTGCCCAACCACATCCAGATGTCCTGCCTTTCCTAAATTCTACTTAGGTTTCCTAGCCTGAGTTTTGGGGCCAGATGTAGGAGTTGAAAGTGGATATTCAGCAGGTGAGGCAAGTTGAAAGATGTAACAGCCCACCATGGAAGGGGCAGGTGGAGTTAGGAGGCAGGTAATTGGTAATGAACTCTGCCCTTCAAAGAGACTTCAGTAGTGAGCTAAGCATTTCTGGCCTATATGGGTGGATGATGTATGTCTGGAGGAGATCCAAACTGGTCTCCCACTCCACAGAGATGAGAACTGACTGAAATGCTTTTTTGTACAGCTTCTTGGTATACCAGAGGGTATCAGAAAGTCCTCTTGGAGATCTGTAATTGCCACAAGCATTGGCTGGCTGCTGAGAGGCTAGCAGTGAGAACTGCAAGGTGTCATGTTAGACACAGGGCCACCAAAATCCTTAGGAACTCCACAGTTCTGACCAAGCCATGTTATCCAGCCAAGCCACAGATATAGGAATTGAATGCAGGCTTCTCCAGCCACTGCCACTGTCTTCCACCCTGAGGAGAGTAGCCACCAGAATCTGTGACCTTGAGGAGTATGAAGGTCAAAGCCAGCATGCTGAGCTCAAATTGAGGCACAAATTGAAGAAACAAAGTGACAAATGGAAGGCAGAAAATGGGAAAATGGGGCAAGGAATCAAGGCACCAGGAAAGTCAAAACTGAGAAGAGGCAGAGTTGCTCTGGATGGATTCTGAAGACTAAGTATAAATGTCTATGGGCTTTTTATCTGCTCCTAACATTCTCTGATATGAGCAAGCCAAGATTATTCAAATGGTTAGGACAGGGATGAAGAGCAGCAAGTTGAAGGTGGTTCATGCGTGAGACCACACTTTTCGCTGCGGAGTAACAGGTAAGTTCAACTGCTGAGAGAGAAAGCAAGTGAGACAGAGAGAGAGAGAGAGAGAGAGAGAGAAAGAGACAGGTATGGGTCAGGGACTCCATAGAACTGTTTAGGTCTGAGACAGTCTCTGTGGGAATGGAGAGGGAGCTGACCGGGGACACACAAGCACTTCCTAGCAACCCTGAGGGCCCATTTGAAGCTGGAGACCACACATTTGTTGTAGCACCATTACACCTGAGTTTGTGGTTTTCTTGTGTTGAGCAGTTTTAGAAGCTGCAGCAGATTGCAGGAGTGATACAAACTTTGGCATTAACAAGGCAAAGGTAGTGGTTACACAACAAGGTAAGGGAGTAAAGGGAGAAGCAAATGAAATCATTCACCGGGTACATCTAGGCTGGAAAAGAAAGGAAGGTATGATTGTTAATTTTGTGTCAACTCAGCTGGGCCACAGTATTAGATACGTGGTCAAACATAATTCTGGATGTTTTTGTGAGAGTGCTTTTTAGATGAGATGAATATTTAAATCGGTGGACTTTTAGGAAAATACACTGTCCCCCATGATGTGGATGGGCCTCATCCAACCAGCTGAAGGCCTGAATAAAGACTGAACTCCCCTAAACAACAAGGAATTCTGCCAACAGACAGTCTTTGTATTTGAACCACAACACTGGATCCTCCTTGAGTCTCCATCCTGCCAGCTCATCTTGCATATTTTGGGCCTCTCAGTTTTGGTAATCATGTGAGCCAATTCCTGAAAATAAATTTCTCTTTTATTTCTATACACATCCTATTGATTCTGTGTCTCTAGAGAACCCTGACAAAAACAGAAAGTAAGTACGGAGAGAGGAGAAGGACAAGGTGAAGGGACGTCAAGGCACCAGAGTCCTGAATAGCACATTCAGTGAAGGCAATGGAATGTGGGAAGGACGAAAGTTACTACACTCACTGTTAGGAGAGTTTCAGATTTCAGATGAAGAGTGGATTTGAATGAAAACAAAACCAGAAGTGTAGAGGTAGAGAACTTGGAAACTGAACAGGCCTTTGAGACTCAGGCATGGTATGGGCCGTCCACGTGCACATGAAAGCAGTGCACCAGGCTTGAGCATGGGTTTGAAATGGAGAGAGAAAAGAAAAGATTGCAAGCCAGGATGTCAGCAGACGGGGAGGGCTGCCTGGTAAAATTCTTCGATATCATCTGTAGCAAATGTCTAACTCCTTCGCATGGCATTAGTGCCCTGTATAACCTGACTCTTTGTACCTTCCCAGCTCAACTTCTCAGCCCAGACCAGCCAGTCATCAGCCACTCTGACCTTGTCTGTAGTCTGGAAGCTCTCATCATCCAAGCCTCTGCACATTCCATTCTTCTTGCCTGGCATTCTGCTCCTGGCCCCAACTCTCTCTATGTATACTGAAGGCTTCAAATAAACCCCAAAAGAACTCTGAATTTGATAAAAATTCTTAATACACCAAAGGCCATCTGAGTAATTGTCTCCTAAAGGTTAGGAAAAGTTCATCCTATCCTTAGTAATTAGTTGTTCCTTGAATAAAGCAATCTTCACTTTTCTTGGAATCGTAATTTCTACAAATCCTTTAAAAAGTTTCAGGCTGCTCAATCTCAATCACATCCCAGTATTTGAGCATTCTGGATTCAATACAGGTAGCATAAAATAATTGTATTAATTACTTGCAGAGATGATGATAAGCCTGCAGTAGGTGACTCACTTCCAGGCTCTTCATTTTTTGCATACCTGTGTCCATTGCCATGTCTCTGCCAGATTTCCAGTTTCAATGTTTAGTGCAAATACATGATTTTTGCACTAATTTCTTGTACCAGTCTTGATTTTCTTCCTACAGCCTTTCTTGAACTTAGTATGTGATTTTAAAATTGGTAAATAATACGTGAGCCTGGTTTTAACGTTTAAAGTATGAGGCAATTCAATAAACAGATGAGGAGATAGATGCTCATCAATTACATTGATTCATGGCTTTCCAACTGATAACTAGATCAGAGACTTTGGCAACAAAATTTAAGGGATGAGGCATTACATAAATAAATTTTTTTCCTTGGCCTGAGAAAAATTTACCCCTTGGACTCATTTTCTTCCCTTCATAATAATTGTATGGGGATGGGCAGAAACGTTAGGGGACTGGAGCAACTCCACGGCAAGAGGCTACCCTCACATGTTCATTCATCTTCCCAAACCACTGTCTCCGAGTTCTCCCTAGTGATACAGCCAGCACTATTACACAGTTCCACCTGTGGACAGTCTTCAACAGGTGACCCTTCTTTTTACAATTAAGCAAGCTGAAGCTCTTCATGGCAGAAATATGATTTCTTTTATGATTATGAAAAGTATGATTATTTTCTTCCTTAAACTAATTCTTTTCTTCCTTAAACTAAATTTGGCTTCCTTCTTCCTTCCTTAATAAACTTCTCATTCACTGTGAAATTGAAAACACAGCCTTTTCCTGATGACCAGATGGCCCAGCAAATTTAATCACTTCAAGCACTCCACACTTCCTCTTCACCACCCTCCATCCATGGTGGGGAAATCAAGAAGCAAACTCCTCATTTCTTCCAGATGCCAACCTCTCTTGTTAACTTCCCCCAACCACTATTATAAAAGCCAGATATACATGAGCAATGAAGCTGAAGAAAGAAAGTATTTCTTTTTTTTTGAGACAGAGTCTTGCTCTGACGCTCAGGCTGGAGTGCAGTGGTACGGTCTTGGCTCACTGCAACCTCCGCCTCCTGGGTTCAAGCAATTCTTCTGCCTCAGCCTCTGGAGTAGCTGGGACTACCGGTGCCCGCCACCACACCTGGCCAATTTTTTATATTTTTAGTGGAGAAGGAGTTTCACCGTGTTAGCCAGGATAGTCTCGATCTCCTGACCTCATGATCCTCCTGCCTCAGCCTCCCAAAGTGCTGGGATTACAGGCGTGAGCAACCATGCCTGGCCTAAATATCTCTTTAAAGCTATAAAATAAAACACATCTTCCAAATGAGGGAAATGGCAAATAAATAAAATAAGTAAGTCAAAATTATATTATTGATTAATGTTTAATTCAACAAGAATGCCACTCAAATTCATTCTAATTTATCTGGAATACCTGTTTGAATTAAAATCTCCTTTCAAATTCATACCTAGTACTTCAGAAAGTAAAGCAAAGAAATTTTGATGGATAATGTACGGCAATGAGTATAGAATCTTCCCCACATCAATTGATATCCACTTAATAGTGTGGACTCTTCCAGCTAATAAAGGCTTGTCCTGACTTCCTGAGTAGGTTTTCCTTTGATGGTCTTACCTAGGCAAATTTATTGAAGTTTCCAAACCTGTTTGTTCCACCTGAAAAAATGGGGCCTTTCGACTTACCAATATATGAAAAAATACGGAGAAAGAAGTTCATGTTGGTAAAGTACTTTCAAGCACAAATAAATTAACTACACAAAGAGGAAATTATTCCCACAATTTGGTCGCTCGTATCATCAGGAAATCAATCCCTTCCCCCTTTCTCATACCAATTTTGGACATGGTGACTAATCTTACTTACATGCGGACTGATAACTCCTGCATTTACTGCTTAAATAATAGCATGCCAGAATTCCTATGAACTGTTAAGGAAAACTGGTTTGCAATAAGGATCTTTATTAACAGAATTGTTCAGTGAAACCAAAACTGAAGTGGCAGCTCTATTCTGCATTTGGAAAAGATGCTATTAGAAAATGCACAAGCAGCGAGGGGCAGTGGCTCACACCTATAATCCTAGCACTTTGGGAGGCCGAGGGGCGGGGGGGGGGGGGGCATCGCTTGAGCTCATGAGTTCGAAACCAGCCTGGGCAACATGGTGAAACCCAGTCTCTACAAAAAATATAAAAATTAGCCAGGTATGGTGGTACATGCCTATAGTTCCAGCTACTAGGGAGGCTAAGGTGGGAGAATAGCCTGAGCCTGGGAGGCAGAGGTTGCAGTGAGACCTTGTCTCAAAAAAAAAAAAAAAGAAGAAAGAAAATACACAAGCAGGTCACATTCACACTTGTTTCTAAAAGCTCAAGACACTGAAGCATTCTAAAAAGCATGGCAATAAATTCATCATTCAGAAACAAAAGTGGATTATACAAGTTCCAACCTAAATTTTTACATGGAATATTTTCCCATCCTTTCAATACTCATTTTATAAAAAGAAATTTGACTAAAGAGTTCCTGTGTCCTACCCTTTTTCAATAATAAGTGGTTATTATGAATCTTCATTTTGATAATTTGCTGTAAACTGTAATTAATCAGATGCTTCAGATAAATACAAAAAAAATTGTTTCTATGAAAATTCCTCACAACAAAAGACAAGAAATCTTTCAGATTCAACAGAAAACAATTACTATACTTGCTAATTCAAGACAGTAAAAGCTTTCCTTACCATAAAAAGATATATAAGTTAATAAAAGGTTTTCATACTTTTGTTTATTGGCGACTTTATGTATAGTATTTATAAAAGCTGGTTAGTGTAGAGGGAGACTAAATAATGCTGTTTCAGGCAACAATCTTAAATGCTAGCAACTCGACAAAGGAGAGAAATTCAGAGAAACGTTTTGTTCCTCCTCCACAAAACACATCAAACCTGGACTTTCAACTCGAAGGCCATAGAATACTGATTTTAAAACTTTCTAGTCAGTAAGGGAAACATTTCCTTGGTGCAAGAAGTAAACATCGCCTAATATTCCCCAGAAATTCTTCAGCAAGGAAAACAGTGTACAATAGGAAAAAAAAATACTACAGATTTTAGTTCCTAAAATAAACTTTATGCAATCACAGGAAGCATTTAGATCCTTTTCCCCTCTCTTGCAGGAAAATGAAACAATCTCTGGGCCACAGGAAATAACACAAGTTTTAGAAAATCCCTGTGGGATGAGAGAAAAAACTTCAAGTGGATCTCTGAGTCCCATAAATGACGTAAAGAAAAACAGATGTTCAAAGGCTCAGCACTCCAACAAGAAGTAATCAATTTGTACTGGTGAGAGTGATGACTCCCTCCTAGGCTCATGGAAACAGGACAGCAGAAAGCAATATGTCTGCATACAACTAGCTCCTGCCCTCATTTTGGCAAAAAGAACAACTGCAAGAAGAGTGATGACAGCAAAAAGTGCTGAAGAAAGGAGGGATGAAGGATGCGAAAGAAGAAAAGGTAGATAGGACTGAGGTTAGAGTGCCAGCAGTTTCTACTGAAAATTAGTAACCACATGGGCATGTCAATATTGATGGCACAGCTTAGGAAAAGTCACCTATCCAATACTATAGATATGTAAAAATTCACAGCATAATGTAATTGGGAAGAAAAAATTTATAGTATGCTACAGTCTGAATGTGTCCTCCCAAGATTAACTCTCCAATGTGGTATTAAGAGGAGGGACTTTAGGGAGATGATTAGGTTATGAGAGCTCCACCCTCATGAATGAGATTAGTGCCTTTATATAAGAGGCTTGAGGAAGCTTGGTCACCCCCTTCGCCTTCGGCCATCTGGGGATGCAGCAAGAAGACACCATCTTGAAGCAGAGAAAATAAGCCCTCACCAGACACTGAATCTGCTGGCACCCTTATCTTGGACTTCTCAGCCTCCAGAACTGTGAGAAGGAAATTTCTGTTGTTTATAAACTACCCAGTCTATAGTATTTTGTTATAGCAGCCTAAATGAACTAAAATATAGTATTTTCATTAAACTTAATTATAGATGGCAAGAGAATAAATCTTATAATATCTACTTTCTGCCTTAAAAGTACTTTTACTTAAAATATCCACTTAGACAAAGGGTATTTTTTGGCATTGCTACTTAGGGAACATTAGGAGGCAAACACTTTTATAATTCCACCAAAGACAGAAAGTAAGCTTTTCTCAAGACGAAAGGTCAAAAAGTAGTTTCTGTGGAGTAAATCCAGAAGAATTTCAGATTTTGAAGAGATTTCTCCTGGTTTTAATAAAAACGGAGATTCCACAAGCCCTTTTGAAGACATTATGACTACATCTTGAACAGGTCATTAATAAAAAATACATTGCATTTAATAGCTTAGATATGTGGCTTTATATGATATAATTGTGCAGACTGCACTTTTTAACCATTTACAGCATTAAAATACATATTTAACTTCCGTATGCTCTACCTTGCAGTCCCACAGCCATTACCCTTTTTCAGATCCTTGTTCCCTCAGAGCTGAATCCTGTGATGATTTACTAGTGGTTCTTTCTGGTTTTGTTACTGAACACCCCTCCTTCGGCCCACCCCAACCCCACCACCCTGCAGGTACCACCTCATTTCCTACATATGGTTTCTATAATTCATACTCAGAGTCAAGAGTTTATGATTGCCAGTTTCTTGGTAACCTTACAGAGATAGCTGATGTATGCACATACAAATATATGTGTATGTACATGTTTTAACGTAAATGGTAGCATTCCACACACATTTTTTTCTCTTAATATGTAACCCAGTGATCATTCCATTTCAGAATGTTGGAAGCTCTTCATTGTTTTAAATAGCCGCATTATATTCCACTGTATGGATGCTCCATAATTAATAATTAACAAGCCTCTGCAGAAGGGAAATGTGTGGTTGAATGAGGAGGGTGTACATATTTCTCCAAATGATATTTTTGTTATATTTCATACATACCAAAGAATACATAAGAGTAAGTTAAAAAGCAAACAATACCCACGACTCCCACCTACCCTCCAACTTAAAAAAAGTCTAGTTTACCAATACCGTATCTACCCTTGTGTTCCTTTCCAGCCCACGCCCCTGTCTCATGCCCTAGAAGTAACTGTTATCTGATTTTAATATTTGTCATTCCCATAGGTTAAAAAAAATTTTTTTTTATCACATATACATGGCTAACCCAGATACTAGGTGGTTTTTCTTATTTTTGAGCTTTATAAAATGGTCTTATGTAACATGCAATTTTCACATATCATATTTCTAAGATTCATCAATTTTTAAAAAGTAGCTGTAGTTCATTATCACTGGCTGTATAATATTCTGTGTGACTGTACTACAATGAATTTATCCATTCTTCTGTCACCTGGTGTCTTAGTCTGTTCGGCTGCTACCCAAATAGATACCACAGATTGGGTAGTTTATAAATAATAGAATTTTTTTTTCTCAAAGTTCTGGAAGCTGGGAAGTCCAAGATTACAGTGTCTGGTGAGGGCCACTTCACAGATGGCTGTCTTTTCACTGTAACTTCACATGGTAGAAAGGAGGGATTAGCTAGCTCTCTGGGGTTTCTTTCATAAGGGCACTGATACCAATCATGAGGGCTCTATTATTTTGACTTAAAAACCTCTCAAAAGTCCCCACCTCCTGATATTATCACCTTAGGGGTTAGGATTTCAGCGTATGAATTTTAAGGGGACAAAAAACATTCTAACCATAGCACCAAACAAATGGGTTATTTGCAGGTTTTTGCTACTCTGAACAGTGCCACCATGAACATTCTCATGTATGTCTTCTGGGACACATGTGCAAGAAATTTTCTAGGTAATACCCAGAAATACAGTAAGTTATGTGATTTGAATATTACAACAAAGTGTTCCCCAAAATGACTACTTTACCACTCCTTTTAGCTATGTCTGAAACACATTGCTTCTAACACTTTTTCAGACTTCATAATTTTTACAGTTTAGCGAGTGTAAAATGGTACCTTGTTGCTTTTGATTTGCATTTTCCTGATTAGTACTAGGATTGGCTTCTTTTCTTATATTTATTGGCCATTCATGTTTTCTCTTCTGTGAAACGCCTGTTTGTTTCTATTGCTCAGTTTTCAATTAAGTTATATTATCCCTTTTTTCCTTATTGATTTGTAGGAGTTCTCAAATTATTCCAAATGACCAGCTCTTTGATGGTTATAGGCACTTCAAATGTCCTCCCAGTTTGTGATTATATGATGTATTTTACTGAAGAGATATTAATTGCAATGTAGATGAATTTATCAACCTTTTATGATTAGCACTTTTTGTATCTTGCTTAAGA
The DNA here is from genome assembly GCF_002776525.5 of Piliocolobus tephrosceles. Lineage (NCBI taxonomy): Eukaryota > Metazoa > Chordata > Mammalia > Primates > Cercopithecidae > Piliocolobus > Piliocolobus tephrosceles. Next base: position 114,457,993 of record NC_045439.1, read on the forward strand.
GATTCTTCCTTCCCAAAGTCAGACAAGTCCTATATTTTCTTCTAAATTTTATAATTTTGCCATAAAAATTGATTTTTTTGTATGGCATGAGGTAGGGTTCCATTTTTCCCCCTTAGATAAACAACTATCTGGGCACTGTTTCCTCAGGATCTTCAATACGCATTTTGTCATAAGTCAAGTATTCAAATACACATAGATCATTTCTGGACTCTCTATTTTTAAAGTTTTCTATCCCTGTATCAACATCAAACTGTTTTAATAATTATAGATTTATAGTAAGTCTTTGTTATCTGATAGGGAATGTTTCCTCTCCCCCGCCTTCTCTTTCTGGAGTTTCTCAGCTATTCTTGGACCTTTGCTCTTCACATAAATTTTTAAATCAGTTTGTTAGGCTCTACTAAGAGGGAGAATTACTTTTCATGAAATCCCTTTTAGTACATTTTAAATTTTGTCTGGAAGTTTGAAAGGTATTCATTATAAATAAAAAATATTTTAAAAAATCTTACGACTGGCCATTGTATCAAGGTGAAACTGCACATCATGTTATTTATGCTATTCAGTCTGATTAGTCCTATTTTTCCATCCTATCACCTGTTACTTTCAAATATGAAACTGTGTCTCTTAGGTAGACTGGTTTCCCCATGTATATCATTTCAGTCCACTCCTACCCTCTCATTTCTTTGCTCATATTATTTTAACATATCCAACCATCTATTCTTCACACCTGATTCCAGATCTTATTTCTTTAAAACAACTCATGTACTAAAAGTCGCATTCTGGCTCTTATTAAAATTTACTTTCTTTGTGATAGTTTAGTGTCCTCAATTAAAGTATGAGCTCCCTAGAGGCAAGCACAGGTTGGCTAAGAGTTGAGGAAATAGTTTTGATTGGTTCTTCTCAATATAAATGTATTTCGGCCTAGTCACTATTGCCAATCTTTGGGTCGAGTCACAATAAAGCCTTTTAGTTTGAATATGTTGGCTTTCTGTTGTACTTAAGCTAGGTATGTAACAATGATTAGTGAACTATAAGAGAAAGCCAGCGCTGAATGGAATTGATTTGCAAAGGACTTTTACAATATAATTAGAAAATACCTTCATCAACGGAGACAGCCTAATAACATGTTCTCATGGTGGTTGACAATGTTATCTGTATAGCTCTTCATCTGAAGAAACAACTGTGTGAACCATAATTAAATCCATTAGGCACAGTGTGAGAAATAATGTTTAAACAACAGTTCAACAGCTGCAACACCCATACTCTTCAAAATGTTTTGTAAATGATTGAAGATAATTTATTGTTCCTATCTTATTTTGCAAATTAAATAATAAGAATAAAAGTTGCTTGATATGTTTGATTTTTAAGAGATAACTGATGTTATCATATAGGCCTAAACTAATTTGCAGTATAAAAATTACCGAAGTCATAGGGTGTGAATGAGCTGAAACAAAAACTAACAACTATTGAAATTAAAATATCTATAAAAGATTAAAAAGAATAAACATCAGGGAAGTAGTTTTAAAAAATCTTTAAATGCACAGCCACTTTTGGTCTTTTTTTAAATTAAAGAACATGATTTTGTATTAAAAATCCTTTTTCTATTAACCAAGTTATCTGTTGTGAGCAACCTAACATTCATGGAGAAAAAAGTAGGCTATTTTTCCATTAATAAGCTGAAAGTATGGCACATCAATATTTAGATAGGTCATCCAAAATTAGAGTTTAACAAGGTTTATAGAGCACTTTCAGAAACTTTAAACTGAAGATTGGGTTTAAATGTTATATAAGTTAGAGTTTCTGATTAAAAAGTGGTCCATAATCAAGTTCTAGCATAACTATACTCTATATAAACTTTAAGCCCAATTATTTAAAAAAGTTTTAAATGTGAAAACAATTTGCTGCTCCTACGATGTGGCAAAGTAAGAAAAGAAAGCAAATAACTTAATTGATTATACTTCAAGTTTCAACCTGAACTTCAAATGTCAGAAGTCACTCAAACCAGTTCCTCTAGAATGAGAGAATGCTCATCTAGTTTGAATAAGGTATTTTTAATTTAAAAAAGGCTTTGAAAAAGGGATTTGAAAATAACCATATATGAAAATTGTGACATTTCAGGCACTCAAAAAGGTTTAACTAAATCAAATATCAGAAAGCAATATATTAACACATCACTTTTTTTTTTTTTTTTTGAGACAGAGTCTCGCTCTGTTGCCGGGGGTGGAGTGCAGTGGCCGGATCTCAGCTCACTAACACATCACTTTTTAAAAAATTTATTGAAGTATAACTGATGCATAAGTTGCACATATTTAAAGTGTACAATTTGATGAACTTTCCCCTTTGTATACACCCATGAAACCTTTACCAGAATGAAGTTAGTGAACACTTCTATCACTTCCAAAAGTTTTCTCTTTCCTTTCTCTCTCAGTATCTGTCTCCAGGTACCCACTGATCTACTTTGTCAAGTAGTTAAGTTTGCATTTTCTAGAACTATATATAAATGGAATTATACAAGTTGTACTCTTTTCTGTCTGCCTCTTTCATTCAGCATTATTATTTTAAGAATCATTTATGTTATTGTATCAATAACCAAAATTCCATTTTATTGCTGAGAAGTATTCTATTATATAGTAGCAAACTGTTTATCCATTCACCTTTTTTTCTTCCAGAGGACATTGAATTTATTTTTATTATAATTTTTTTATTTTTCCATAGGTTACTGAGGTACAGGTGGTATTTGGTTATGTAAGTAAGTTCTTTAGAGGTGATTTGTCAGATTTTGGTGCACCCATCACCTGAGCAGTATATACTGTGACATATTTGTAGTCTTTTATCCCTCACCTTCCTCCCCCTTCCCCCTAAGTCCTCAAAGTCCACTGTATCATTCTTATGCCTTTGCGTCCTCATAGCTTAGCTCCCACATATCAGTGAGAACGTATGACATTTGGCTTTCCATTCCTGAGTTACTTCACGTAGAATAATAGTCTCCAATCTCATCCAGGTTGCCGTGGATGCCGTTAATTCATTCCTTTTTATGACTGAGCAGTATCCCATCATGTATATATACCACAGTTTCTTTATCCACTCATTGATTGATGGGCATTTGGGCTGGTTCCACGATTTTGCAATTGCAAATTATGCTGCTATAAACATGTGTGTGCAAGTATCTTTTTTGTATAAGGACTTCTTTTCCCCTGGGTAGACACCCAGTAGCGGGATTACTGGATCAAATGGTAGTTCTACTTTTAGTTCTTTAAGGAGTCTCCACACTGTTTTCCCCAGTGGCTGTACTAGTTTACATTCCCACCAGCAGTGCAGAAGTGTTCCCTGATCACCACATCCATGCCAACATCTACCGTTTTTTGCTTTTTTGACTATGGCCATTCTTGCAGGAGTAAGTTGGTATCACATTGTGGTTTTGATTTGCATTTCCCTGATCATCAGTGATGTTGAGCATTTTTTCATATGTTTGTTGGCCATTTGTATATCTTCTTTTGAGAACTGCCTATTCATATCCTTAGCCCACTTTTTGATGGGATTGTTTTTTTCTTACTAATTTGTTTGAGTTAGCTGTAGATTCTGGATATTAGTCCTTTGTCAGTTGTAGAGATTGTGGAGATTTTCTCCCAGTCTGTGGGTTGTCTTTTACTCTGCTGACTGTTCCTTTTGCCATCCAAAAGCTCTTTAATTAGGTCCCAACTATTTACTTTGTTTTTATTGCATTTGCTTTTGGGTTCTTGGTCATGAAATCCTTGCCTAAGCCAATGTCTAGAAGGGTTTTTCCAATGTTATCTTCCAGAGTTTTTATAGTTTCAGGTCTTAAAGTCCTTACTCCATCTTAAGTTGATTTTTGTATAAGGTAAGAGATGAAGATCCAGTTTCATTTATCTACATGTGGCTAGCCAATTATCCCAGGACCATTTGTTGAAAAGGGTGTCCTTTCCCCACTTTATGTTTTTGTTTGCTTTGTCAAAGATCAGCTGGCTATAAGTATTTGGGTCTATTTCTGGGTTTTCTATTCTATGTGCCTATTTTTATACCTATACCATGCCATTTTGGTGACCATGGCCTTACAGTATAGTTTGAAATCAGATAGTGTGATGCCTCCAGATTTGTTCTTTTTGCTTAGTCTTGCTTTGGGTATGCAAGCTCTTTTTAGGTTCCATATGAATTTTAGAATTGTTTTTTCTAATTCTGTGAAGAATGACGGTGGTATTTTGATGGGGATTGCATTGAATTTGTAGATTGCTTTTGACAGTATAGTCATTTTTACAATATTGATTCTACCCATCCATGAGCATGGGATGTGTTTCCATTTGTTTGTGTCATCTATGATTTCTTTCTGCAGTGTTTTGTAGTTTTCCTTGTAGAGGTCTTTTGCCTCCTTGGTTAGGTGTATTCCTAAGTATTTTGTTTGTTTGTTTGTTTGTTTTGCAGCTATTGTAAAAGGGGTTGAGTTCTTGATTTGATTCTCCACTTGGTCACTGTTGGTGTACACAAGAGCAACTAATTTGTGTACATTAATCTTGTATCTGGAAACTTTGCTGAATTCTTTTCTCAGCTCAAGGAGCTTTCCGGAGGAGTCTTTAGGATTTTCAAGGTGAACAATCATCAACAGTGACAGTTTGACTTCCTCTTTACTGATTTTGATGCCCTTTCTTTCTTTCTCTTGTCTGACTGCTCTGGCTAGGACTTCCAGTACTACATTGAAGAGGAGTGGTGAGAGTGGGCATCCTCATCTTGTTCCAGTTCTCGGAGGGAATGCTTTCAACTTTTCCCCATGCAGTATTGTGTTGGCTGTGGATTTGTCACAGATGGTTTCTATTACATTGAGGTATGTCCCTTGTATGTCAATTTTGCTGAGTTTTAATCATAAAGGGATGCTGGATTCTGTCTAATGTTTTTTCTGCATCTATTGGGATGATCATATGATTTTTGTTTTTAATTCTGTTTATGTGGTGTGTCACATTTATTGACTTGCATATGTTAAACCATCTCTGCATCCCTGGTATGAAACTCGCTTGATCAGGGTGGATTATCTTTTTGATATGTTATTGAATTTGGTTAGCTAGTATTTTGTTAAGGATTTCAGCATCTATGTTCATCAAGGAGAGTGGTCTGTAGTTTTCTTTTTTGGTTATGTCCTTTCCTGGTTTTGGTATTAGGGTGATACTGGCTTCATAGAATGAATTAGGGAGGATTCCCTCTTTCTCTGTCTTGTGGAATAGTGAGAAAAGGAAAGGTACCAATTCTTTGAATGTCTGGTAGAATTTTGCTGTGAATCCATCTGGTCCTGGATTTTTTTAATTGGTAATTTTTAAATTACCATTTCAATCTCACTGCTTGTTATTGGTCTGCTCAGGGTATCTAATTCTTCCTGATTTAAGCTAGGAGGGTTGTATTTTTCCAGGAATTTTTACATCTCTTCTAGGTTTTCTAGTTTATGTACATAAAGCTGTTCATGGTAGCCTTGAATAATCCTTTGTATTTCAATGGTGTCAGTTGTAATATCTCCCAATTTGTTTCTTAATGAGGTTATTTGGATTTTCTCTCGTTTTCTTGGTTAATCTTGCTAATAGTCTTTCAGACTTTATGTATCTTTTCAAAGAACCAGATTTTTGTTTCAGTTATCTTTTGTATTGTTTTTTTTTGTTTCAATTTCATTTAGCTCTGCTCTGATCTTGGTTATTTCCTTTCTTCTGCTGGGTTTGGGTTTGATTTGTTCTTGTTTCTCTAGTTCCTTGAGGTCTGATCTTAGAATGTCAGTTTGTGATCTTTCAGTCTTTTTGATGTAGGCATTTAGAGCTATGGACTTTCCTCTCAGCACCGCCTTTGCTGTATCCCAGAGCAAAGGTTGTGTCATTATTGTTGTTCAGTTTGAAGAATTTTTAAATTTCCATCTTGATTTCGTTTTTGACCCAATAATTATTCAGAATCAGTTTATTTAATTTCCATGTATTTGCATGGTTTTGAAGGTTCCATTTGGATTTGATTTCCAGTTTTATTGCACTGTGGTCTGAGAGAGTGACTGACAAAATTTCAATTTCTCAAATTTATTGAAGCTCATTTTATGACCTCTATCTTGGAAAAAGTTCCATGAGCCATTAAATAGAATGTGTATTCTGTAGTTTTTGGAAGAAATGTTCTGTATATATCTGTTAAGTCCATTTGTTCCAAGGTATAGTTTAAATCCATTGCTTTTTGTTGACTTTCTACCTTGATGACCTGGCTAGTGCTTTCAGTGGAATACTGAAGTCCCTCACTATTATTGTGTTGTTGTCAATCTCATTTCTTAGGTCTATTGGTAATTGTTTTGTAGATTTGGGAGCTCCAGTGTTAGGTGCAGATATGTTTAGGATTGTGAAATTTTCCTATTGCACAATGCCTTTTACCATTATATAATGTCCCTCTTTGTCTCTTTTAACTGCTGTTGCTTTAAAGTTTGTTTCGTCTGACATAAGAATAGCTACCTCTGCTCACTTCTGGTATCCATTTGCATGAAATGCCTTTTTCCACCCCTTTACTTTATGTGAGTCCTTATGTGTTAGGTGAGTCTCCTGAAGGCAGCATACAGTTGGTTGGTGAGTTCTTCTCCATACTGCAGTTCTATATCTTTTAAGCAGAGCATTTAGGCCACTTACATTCAATGTTAGTATTGAGATGTGAGGTACCATTCCATTCATCATGCTATTTGTTGCCTGTGTACCTTGTTTCTGTTGTTTGTTTTTGCTTTTTAACTTGTAGTTTTGTTTTATAGGTCCTTGAGATTTATGCTTTAAAGAGGTTCTGTTTTGATGTGTTTCCAGGATTTGTTTCAATATTTAGAGCTCCTTTTAGCAGTTTGTTTAGAGGTGGCTTGGTAGTGGCAAATTCTCTCAGCATTTGTTTGTTTGAAAAAGACTAACTTTCCTTTATATATGATGGTTAGTTCTGCTAGATACAAAATCCTTGGCTGATAATTGTTTTGTTTGAGGAGGCTGAAATAGGGCCCCAATCCCTTCTAGGTTGTACGGTTTCGTCTGAGAAATCTGCTGTTAATCTGATAGATTTTCCTTTATAGGTTACCTGTTGCTTTTGTCTCACAGCTCTTAAGATTCCTTCATCTTAACTTTAGCTAAAGTGATGACAATGTGCCTAAGTGATGATCTTTCTGCAATGAATTTCCCAGGTGTTCTTTGTGCTTCTTGTATTGGGATGTCTAGGTCTCTAGCAAGGGCTGGGGACGTTTTCCTCAATTATTCCCCCAAATATGTTTTCCAAACTGTTAGATTTTTCTTCTTCCTCAGGAACACTGATTATTCTTAGTTTTGGTCGTTTAACATAATCTCAGACTTCTTGGAGGCTTTGTTCATATTTTCTTATTCTTTTGTCTTTGTCTTTGTTGAACTGGGTTAATTCAAAGACCTTGTCTTTGAGCTCTGAATTTCTTTCTTCTACTTGTTCAATTCTATGGCTGAGACTTTAGAGCATTTTGCATTTCTTTAAGTGTGTCCAAATTTTCCCAAAGTTTTGATTGTTTTTTTCTTTATGCTACCTATTTCCTTGAATAATTCTCCAGTCACTTCTTGTACTGATTTTTGAATTCCCTTGCATTGGGCTTCACCTTTCTCTGGTGCCTTCCAGATTAGCTTAATAACTAACCTCCTGAATTCTTTTACAGGTAAATCAGGAATTTCTTCTCGGTTTGGATCCACTGCTGGTGGACGAGTGTGATTTTGGGGAGGTGTTAAAGAACCTTTTTTTGTCATATTACCAGAGTTAGTTTTCTGGTTCCTTCTTATTTGGGTAGGCTCTATCAGAGGGAAGGTCTAGGGCTGAAGGCTGTTCAGATTATTTTGTCCTACAGTGTGTTCCCTTGATGTAGTACTCTCCCACTTTTCCTATGGATATGGCTTCCTGTGAGCCGAGCTGCAGTGATTGTTATCTCTCTTCTGGGTCTAGCCACCCAGCAAGTCTACCCAGCTCCAGGCTGGTACTGGGGGTTGTCTGCATAGAGTCCTGTGAAGTGAACCATCTATTGGTCTCTCAGCCATGGATGCCAGTTTCTGTTGCAGTGGAGGTGGCAGGGGGGTGAAATAGACTCTCTGAGGGTTCTTAGCTTTGGTGGTTTAATGTTATATATTTGTGCTGGTTGGCCTCCTGCTGGGAGATGGCACTTCCCAGAGAGCATCAGCTGTGGTACTATGGAGAGGAACTGGCGATGGGCGGGGCCCTAGAACTCCCAAGAGTATATGTCCTTTGCCTTCAGCTAACAGGATAGATAGGGAAGGCCCATCAAGTTGGGGCAGGGCTAGGTGTGTCTGAGCTCAGACTCTCCTTGGACGGGTCTCGCTGCGTCTGCTATGGGGAATGGGGGCAAGGTTCCCAGGTCAGTGGAGTTGTGTACTAGGAGGATTATGGCTGGCTTCCACTGAGTCATGTAGGTTGTCAGGGAGGTAGGGGAAAGCCAACAGTCACAAGCCTTACCCAGCTCCCACGCAATCCAAATGGCCAGTCTCACTCCTGCTGTGCCCCCAACACCTCCCCCACCGGCAACAGCCATGAGTCTGTTTCCAGGCAGTGGATGAACAGGGCTTGAGAACTTGCCTTGGGCTACCTGCCCCTAAGCTGAGAAAGAAAAGGGCTTGGCTCTTCCCCTACCTGTGGAGTCTGCACACCAGATTCACGCCCTCCCCTGAGTTATGGCCAGGAGGCTTCTTGCCCAGGTCAAATTGTTTCAAAGTTCATCTGGAGATTTCCTTCTCTCTGTGGCGTTTTCCCCTGTGCCTCTGGCTGCCCTCCTGATGGATCTCAGTGGTGCCAGGCAGGAATGACTTGCTTGGGGACCCAGTGAACTCCAAGCACCTTTCCTGCTGCTTCCTCTACCCCTGTATTTTGCTTGGCTCTCTAAATTGACTCAGTTCCAGGTAAGGTTGGAGACTTCTCCCTCAAACAGACCTTCCGTTTCCCCAGTGAGGGTATGTGTTCAGGAGAGGAGGATCTCTCTTTCCCACTTCCGCAGTTGGGGCACTTACAATATTAGGGGTGTCTCCTGGGTCTTGCAGGAGCAGTTGCTTCCTTCAGAGGGTCTGTGGGTCTTACTGCAACTCCTGGTTTGTTCTTGCAGTCATTCTGGAGCTAAAATTCACAATGTGAGCCCCTGCACACTGCTCTGTCCGTCTGAGTCGGAGGTGCAATCTAGTCCTGCCTCCTATCCGCCATGATGATCTTCCATTCAGGACATTCCCATTCACCTTTTGATGCATACTGGAGTTGTTTCCAGCTTTCGGATATTATAAACAAAGCTGATAGGAACATGTGTGTAAGTCTTCATGCAGATATGTGTCTCTTTTGTCTTGGGTAAATATCTAGAAGCATAATATTTAACTATAGGGTATGTGCATCTTTAACTCTTTAAGAGTGTAACAGAGCCAGGCATGGTGGCTCATGCTTGTAATCCTAACACTTTGGGATGCCAAGGTGAGAGACCTGTATGAGACCAGGAGTTCAAAAACAGCCTGGGAAACACAGAGAGACCCTGTGTCCAAAAGAAAAAAAAACCAAAAATACAAAAACAAACAAACAAAAAAGCATGCCAGAATGTTTCCAAAGTGGTATTATTTTACATTCCCATTCCCCACCACAGAGTATGAGCTTGCCAGTGGATCCACATCGTCTTCAGCACTTGGTATTGCCAATCTTTTTAATCGTAGCAATTTTAGTGGCTTTTAGTGGCATTGTGGTTTTAATTTCCATCTCCCTAATGACTAAAAACATTGAGCACTTTCATGTCATTTGTCAGTGATATCTCTTCTTTCGTGAAGTGTCTATTCAAATCCTTTGCCCATTTTAAATTGGGTTGTCTTATTAATCAGTTGTAAGTATTCTTTGTATATTTTAAACTCTTCATCAGACATGTTTCACAAATGTTTTCTCCTAGTCTATAAATTGCTTTTTGATTTTCTTAACTGTGTCTTTCAAACAGATAGGTTTTAGTTTTGATGAAATATAAGTTATCTACTTTTTATGTTATTGTTTAATTGGGATTTTTGTGTCTTATTTTTGCATAACTCTAGATCATAAAGATTTTCCTCTATGTTTTTCTTTTAGATGTGTCATAATTTTAGGTATTATATTTAGGTCTATGATCCATTTTGATGTGTTTTTAGATCTAGAAGGAGGGAAGGTTTATTTCTTTGTAAAAATATGTCTCATCGTTTAAGCACAAGTACTGAAAAGTCATCCATTCTCCACTGAATTGCTTTGGCACCTTTGTTGAAAATCAAGTTATTATATCTGTGTATGTCTGTTTCTGAACTCTGTCCCATGGATCTGTATTTCTATCTTTACACCAATACCACATTGCCTTGATTACTGTAGCTTTATAACAAGTCTTCAGGCTGGGCACAGTGGCTCACACCTGTAATCTCAGCACTTCGGGAGGCTGAGGTGGGCAGATCACGAGGTCAAGAGATCAAGACTTTCCTGGCCAACATAGTGAAACCCCGTTTCCACTAAAAATACAAAAATTAGCTGGGTATGGTGGTGCACGCCTGTAGTCCTAGCTGCTCAGGAGGTTGAGGCAAGAGAATCGCCTGAACCCAGGAGGCGGAGGTTGCAGTGAGCCAAGATTGCACCATTGCACTCCAGCCTGACGACAGAGTGAGGCTCCATCTCAAAAAATAAGAAACAAAATAAGTCTTCAAATCAGGTGGTGTAAGTTCCTAAACTTTAATCTTTTTTGTTCAAAATAATTTAGCTATTCTGGACACTCTCTAGTTCCATGAAAATGTTAGAATCAAGTTGTCAGTTTCAGTAAGAGTTTTGTTGGATTTTCAAAGAAATCACATTGGATATAGATCAGTTTGGGAGAATAGATATTTTAAACATGTTGAATCTTCCAAACCTTAAACATGGTATGTCTCACCACCTAAATGTTTTCTTTGATTTCCTTCATTAATGTTTTGTAGTTGTCAGCATAACAGATCTTTTACATATCTTATTATATTTACATGTAAATATTTCATGGTTTTGGGGTGCTATTATAAATCAAACTTTTTTCATTCAATTTCTAATTGTTTATTGCTAGTATGCAGAAATAAAATTGGTTTTGTATGTTGACCTTGCATACTGCATTTCTGCCAAATCCATTTACTAGTTCTAGCTGCTTTTTTGTATATTATTTGGAATGTTCTCCATAGACAATCAATCTGTCTGTGAAAAGAGATGGTTTTATTTCTTCCTTTCTAATCTATATGCCTTTATTTCTTTTTCTATTGCACTAGGAAAGACCTTAGGTATGATAATGAATAAAATGGTGAGCTTGGACAAGCTTGCAGTGGGTCTTTCACCATTAGCAATGATGTTAGCTGTAGTTCTCTGTAGATGCCTTTTATTAAGTTGAAAAAGTTGTTTTCTATTTCTAGTTTGCTGATAATTCTTATTGCAAATGAATGTTGTTTTGTTATATGCTTGGTTTATATCTATTCAAATAAACATCCTTTTTTTCTTTAGTCTATTTTGTTTTACTGTTTCTTCTTGAATCTGCCATGCTTTGATTGATGTTCAATTGTTGAACCAACCTTGCATTCCCAGGAAAATGACCTCATAGTCATATGTATTATCCTTTTTATATAATGCTGGATTCAACAAGGTAAGATTTGTTGAAGAATTTTGTGTCTATGTTTATAACAAACATTTGTCTGCACTCCTCTTGTATTGTCTTTGTCTGGTTTGCATAGTAGGGTAACGCTGGCTTCACAGAATGAGTTGGAAAGTGCCCCCTCCTATTTTCTGGTAAAGTTTGTGTAGAACTGGTATTATTCCTCCTTCAATGTTGGGTAGATTTTGACAGTACAGGCACCTGGGAATAGAGTTTTCTTTGTTGGTTCTTAACACAAATTATATTTTTAAAAGTAATTTATGACTACTCAGGTTATCTATTCCTTAAGTGAGCTTTGGCAGTTTCTTTGAAAGCATTTGTCTATTTCATCTAAGTCTTCAATTTTATGGGCATAAAGTTGTTTGTAATCATTCTTACTGTCCTTTTCATGTCTGTAATGATGTTTCCTTTTCATTCCTGATTTGTTGATTTATGTAATCTTTCTCTCTTAATAAGCCTGGCTAAAGGTTTGTCAATTTTGTTCATCCTTTCAAAATGTCAAGTCTTTTAATTACACTCTATTGAGATGTGAAGAATGGAAAATAAGTATCACTCCTTAACAAACTTCACTCTACCTTTGGAGTTGGCAACAAAATTTTAGAATAAGCTTAGTTCTTCTTTAACAGCTACTGTTCCTTCCTCCCTGTCTAAACCTGCATATATACTCCAACCACCATTTGTTTCAGTAGACTTCCTTGAAGCATCTGCAGAAACAGTCAAATGAAGGAGGAGAAGAGGGCAGGGAATTTCATATGTGGATCTTCTCTCGGTCACGTATGTATGAGTAAAGACTATCTTTCTCATTTCCCCATGATATGTATTAAATGATGACATATAACTTTTTTTTTTTTTTTGAGGCTTTTAGGTGACTTGTTAGTCTTTTTTTTTTATTATTATACTTTAAGTTCTAGGGTACATGTGCATAACGTGCAGGTTTGTTACATATGTATACATGTGCCATGTTGGTGTGCTGCACCCATCAACTCGTCAGCACCCATCAATTCATCATTTATATCAGGTATAACTCCCCAATGCAATCCCTCCCCCCTCCCCCCTCCCCATGATAGGCCCCAGTGTGTGATGTTCCCCTTCCCGAGTCCAAGTGAGCTCATTGTTCAGTTCCCACCTATGAGTGAGAACATGCGGTGTTTGGTTTTCTCTTCTTGTGATAGTTTGCTAAGAATGATGGTTTCCAGCTGCATCCATGTCCCTACAAAGGACGCAAACTCATCCTTTTTTATGGCTGCATAGTATTCCATGGTGTATATGTGCCACATTTTCTTAATCCAGTCTGTCACTGATGGACATTTGGGTTGATTCCAAGTCTTTGCTATTGTGAATAGTGCCGCAATAAACATACGTGTGCATGTGTCTTTGTAGTAGCATAATTTATAATCCTTTGGGTATATACCCAGTAGTGGGATGGCTGGGTCATATGGTACATCTAGTTCTAGATCCTTGAGGAATTGCCATACTGTTTTCCATAATGGTTGAACTAGTTTACAATCCCACCAACAGTGTAAAAGTGTTCCTATTTCTCCACATCCTCTCCAACACCTGTTGTTTCCTGATTTTTTAATGATTGCCATTCTAACTGGTGTGAGATGGTATCTCATTGTGGTTTTGATTTGCATTTCTCTGATGGCCAGTGATGATGAGCATTTTTTCATGTGTCTGTTGGCTGTATGAATGTCTTCTTTTGAGAAATGTCTGTTCATATCCTTTGCCCACTTTTTGATGGGGTTGTTTGTTTTTTTCTTGTAAATTTGTTTGAGTTCTTTGTAGATTCTGGATATTAGCCCTTTGTCAGATGAGTAGATTGCAAAAATTTTCTCCCATTCTGTAGGTTGCCTGTTCACTCTGATGGTAGTTTCTTTTGCTGTGCAGAAGCTCTTTAGTTTAATGAGATCCCATTTGTCAATTTTGGCTTTTGCTGCCGTTGCTTTTGGTGTTTTAGACATGAAGTCCTTGCCCATGCCTATGTCCTGAATGGTACTACCTAGATTTTCTTCTAGGGTTTTTATGGTATTAGGTCTAACATTTAAGTCTCTAATCCATCTTGAATTAATCTTCGTATAAGGAGTAAGGAAAGGATCCAGTTTCAGCTTTCTACTTATGGCTAGCTAATTTTCCCAGCACCATTTATTAAATAGGGAATCCTTTCCCCATTTCTTGTTTTTGTCAGGTTTGTCAAAGATCAGATGGTTGTAGATGTGTGGCATTATTTCTGAGGGCTCCGTTCTGTTCCATTGGTCTATATCTCTGTTTTGGTACCAGTACCATGCTGTTTTGGTTACTGTAGCCTTGTAGTATAGTTTGAAGTCAGGTAGCGTGACGCCTCCGGCTTTGTCCTTTTGACTTAGGATTGTCTTGGCAATACGGGCTCTTTTTTGGTTCCATATGAACTTTAAAGCAGTTTTTTCCAATTCGGTGAAGAAACTCATTGGTAGTTTGATGGGGATGGCATTGAATCTATAAATAACTTTGGGCAGTATAGCCATTTTCACGATATTGATTCTTCCTATCCATGAGCATGGTATGTTCTTCCATTTGTTTGTGTCCTCTTTGATTTCACTGAGCAGTGGTTTTGTAGTTCTCCTTGAAGAGGTCCTTTACATCCCTTGTAAGTTGGATTCCTAGGTATCTTATTCTCTTTGAAGCAATTGCAAATGGAAGTTCATTCCTGATTTGGCTCTCTGCTTGTCTGTTACTGGTGTATAAGAATGCTTGTGAGTTTTGCACATTAATTTTGTATCCTGAGACTGTGCTGAAGTTGCTTATCAGCTTAAGAAGATTTTGGGCTGAGACGATGGGGTTTTCTAAATATACAATCATGTCATCTGCAAACAGGGACAATTTGACTTCTTCTTTTCCTAACTGAATACCCTTGATTTCTTTCTCTTGCCTGATTGCCCTAGCCAGAACTTCCAACACTATGTTGAATAGGAGTGGTGAGAGAGGGCATCCCTGTCTTGTGCCAGTTTTCAAAGGGAATTTTTCCAGTTTTTGCTCATTCAGTATGATATTAGCTGTGGGTTTGTCATAAATAGCTCTTATTATTTTGAGGTACGTTCCATCAATACCGAATTTGTTGAGTGTTTTTAGCATGAAGGGCTGTTGAATTTTGTCAAAAGCCTTTTCTGCATCTATTGAGATAATCCTGTGGTTCTTGTCTTTGGTTCTGTTGATATGCTGGATTACGTTTATTGATTTGCGAATGTTGAACCAGCCTTGCATCCCAGGGATGAAGCCCACTTGATCATGGTGGATAAGCTTTTTGATGTGCTGCTGAATCCGGTTTGCCAGGATTTTATTGAGGATTTTTGCATCGATGTTCATCAGGGAGATTGGTCTAAAATTCTCTTTTTTTGTTGTGTCTCTGCCAGGCTTTGGTATCAGGATGATGTTGGCCTCATAAAATGAGTTAGGGAGGATTCCCTCTTTTTCTATTGATTGGAATAGTTTCAGAAGGAATGGTACCAGCTCCTCCTTGTACCTCTGGTAGAATTCAGCTGTGAATCCATCTGGTCCTGGGCTTTTTTTGGTGGGTAGGCTATTAATTGTTGCCTCAATTTCAGAGGCTGCTATTGGTCTATTCAGGGATTCAACTTCTTCCTGGTTTAGTCTTGGGAGAGTGTACGTGTCCAGGAAATTATCCATTTCTTCTAGATTTTCTAGTTGATTTGCGTAGAGGTGTTTATAGTATTCTCTGATGGTAGTTTGTATTTCTGTGGGGTCGGTGGTGATATCCCCTTTATCATTTTTTATTGCGTCTATTTGATTCCTCTCTCTTTTCTTATTAGCCTTGCTAGCGGTCTGTCAATTTTGTTGATCTTTTCAAAAAACCAACTCCTGGATTCATTGATTTTTTGGAAGGTTTTTTGTGTCTCTATCTCCTTCAGTTCTGCTCTGATCTTAGTTATTTCTTGCCTTCTGCTAGCTTTTGAATGTGTTTGCTCTTGCCTCTCTAGTTCGTTTAATTGTGATGTTAGAGTGTCAATTTTAGATCTTTCCTGCTTTCTCTTGTGGGCACTTAGTGCTATAAATTTCCCTCTACATACTGCTTTAAATGTGTCCCAGAGATTCTGGTATGTTGTATCTTTGTTCTCATTGGTTTCAAAGAACATCTTTATTTCTGCTTTCATTTCGTTATGTACCCAGTAGTCATTCAGGAGCAGGTTGTTCAGTTTCCATGTAGTTGAGCGGTTTTGATTGAGTTTCTTAGTCCTGAGTTCTAGTTTGATTGCACTGTGGTCAGAGAGACAGTTTGTTATAATTTCTGTTCTTTTACATTTGCTGAGGAGTGCTTTACTTCCAATTATGTGGTCAATTTTGGAATAAGTGTGATGTGGTGCTGAGAAGAATGTATATTCTGTTGACTTGGGGTGGAGAGTTCTATAGATGTCTATTAGGTCCGCTTGGTGCAGAGATGAGTTCAATTCCTGGATATCCTTGTTAACTTTCTGTCTCGTTGATCTGTCTAATGTTGACAGTGGAGTGTTGAAGTCTCCCATTATTATTGTATGGGAGTCTAAGTCTCTTTGTAAGTCTCTAAGGACTTGCTTTATGAATCTGGGTGCTCCTGTATTAGGTGCATATATATTTAGGATAGTTAGCTCTTCCTGTTGGATTGATCCCTTTACCATTATGTAATGGCCTTCTTTGTCTCTTTTGATCTTTGATGGTTTAAAGTCTGTTTTATCAGAGACTAGGATTGCAACCCCTGCTTTTTTTTGTTCTCCATTTGCTTGGTAGATCTTCCTCCATCCCTTTATTTTGAGCCTATGTATGTCTCTGCATGTGAGATGGGTCTCCTGAAGACAGCAGACTGATGGGTCTTGACTCTTTATCCAGTTTGCCAGTCTGTGTCTTTTAATTGGAGCATTTATTCCATTTACATTTAAGGTTAATATTGTTATGTGTGAACTTGATCCTGCCATTATGATATTAACTGGTTATTTTGCTCATTAGTTGATGCAGTTTCTTCCTAGCCTCGATGGTCTTTACATTTTGGCATGTTTTTGCAATGGCTGGTACCTGTTGTTCCTTTCCATGTTTAGGGCTTCCTTCAGGGTCTCTTGTAAGGCAGGCCTGGTGGTGACAAAATCTCTAAGCATTTGCTTATCTGTAAAGAATTTTATTTCTCCTTCACTTATGAAACTTAGTTTGGCTGGATATGAAATTCTGGGTTTAAAATTCTTTTCTTTAAGAACGTTGAATATTGGCCCCCACTCTCTTCTGGCTTGTAGAGTTTCTGCCGAGAGATCTGCTGTCAGTCTGATGGGCTTCCCTTTGTGGGTAACCCGAGCTTTCTCTCTGGCTGCCCTTAAGATTTTTTCCTTCATTTCAACTTTGGTGAATCTGGCAATTATGTGTCTTGGAGTTGCTCTTCTGGAGGAGTATCTTTGTGGCGTTCTCTGTATTTCCTGAATTTGAATGTTGGCCTGCCCTGCTAGGTTGGGGAAGTTCTTCTGGATGATATCCTGTAGAGTGTTTTCCAATTTGGTTCCATTTTCCCCCTCACTTTCAGGCACCCCAATCAGATGTAGATTTGGTCTTTTTACATAATCCCATACTTCTTGCAGGCTTTGTTCATTTCTTTTTCTTCTTTTTTCTTTTGGTTTCTCTTCTCGCTTCATTTCATTCATTTGATCCTCAATCGCTGATACTCTTTCTTCCAGTTGATCGAGTCGGTTCCTGAAGCTTGTGCATTTGTCACGTATTTCTCGTGACATGGTTTTCATCTCTGTCATTTCGTTTATGACCTTCTCTGCATTAATTAGTCTAGCTGTCAATTCTTCCACTTTTTTTTCAAGATTTTTAGTTTCTTTGCGCTGGGTACGTAATTCCTCCTTTAGCTCTGAGAGGTTTGATGGACTGAAGCCTTCTTCTCTCATCTCATCAAAATCATTCTCTGACCAGCTTTGATCCGTTGCTGGCGATGGGCTGTGCTCCTTTGCAGGAGGAGATGTGCTCTTATTTTTTGAATTTCCAGCTTTTCTGCCCTGCTTTTTCCCCATCTTTGTGGTTTTATCTGTCTCTGGTCTTTGATGATGGTGACGTACTGATGGGGTTTGATATATGTGTCCTTCCTGTTTGATAGTTTTCCTTCTGACAGTCAGGACCCTCAGCTATAGGTCTGTTGGAGATTGCTTGAGGTCCACTCCAGACCCTGTTTACCTGGGTATCAGCAGCAGAGGTTGCAGAAGATAGAATATTGTTGAACAGCGAGTGCACCTGTCTGATTCTTGCTTTGGAAGCTTCCTCTCAGGGGTGTACTCCACTCTGTGAGGTGTGGGGTGTCAGACTGCCCCTAGTGGGGGATGTCTCCCAGTTAGGCTACTCAGGGGTCAGGGACCGAGTTGAGCAGGCAGACTGCCCCTTCTCAGATCTCAACCTCCGCGTTGGGAGATCCACTGCTCTCTTCAAAGCTGTCAGACAGAGTCGTTCGCATCTGCACAGGCTTCTGCTCCTTTAGCTGAGCCCTGTCCCCAGAGGCGGAGTCTACAGAGACAGGCAGGTTTCCTTGAGCTGCTGTGAGCTCCACCCAGTTCGAGCTTCCCAGCGGCTTTATTTACCTACTTAAACCTCAGTGATGGCGGGCGCCCCTCCCCCAGCCTCGCTGCTGCCTTGCGGTTAGATTGCCACAGACTGCTGTGTTAGCAAGGAGGGAGGCTCCGTGGGCGTGGGACCCTCCCGACCAGGTGTGGGATATAATCTCCGGTGTGCCGGTGTTACTGCGCAGTATTGGGGTGGGAGTTACCCGATTTTCCAGGTGTTATGTGTCTCAGTTCCCCTGGCTAGGAAAAGGGACTCCCTTCCCCCTCACGCTTCCCAGGTGAGGCGATGCCTCGCCCTGCTTCAGCCCTCGCTGGTCAGGCTGCAGCAGCTGACCCGCACGGATTGTCCGGCACTCCCGAGTGAGATAACCCCAGTACCTCAGTTGAAAATGCAGAAATCACCGGTCTTCTGTGTCGCTCGCGCTGGGAGATGGAGACTGAAGCTGTTCCTATTCGGTCATCTTGCTCCGCCCCCCGACATATAACTTTAAGTCATTCTTTTTCTGGATAAAGTTAAGTTTGGTTTAAGTATTTTTGTATTCACAAGTGCTCAATGATCATCTGTATTTTCCTTTTCCTCAATAAACAATAAACACACAAATAAATATCTGAAACTTTAAGTCATTATTTCCCTCTCAGAGTGATATGATGACAGCGTGTCCATAGATAATTTTATTCATGATATTAATTAGTATAAATTGGTCCAGTAAATTTCAGTTCAGATATAGCAGTCTGTGTTTTTTAACTTTTATTTTTATTTTGAGATAATTGTAGATTTACATGCAGTTGAAAGAAATAATACAGAGATTCCATGTGCCCTTCACCCAATTTCCCCCAGTGGTAACATCCAAGAGTATAGCACAATATCACAACTGGGATATTGACATTGACAGTTGTGATACGGAACATTTCCATCATTACAAGGATCCCTCGTGTTTTTCACAGCCACACCCAATTCTCTCCCATCCTCACCCCCTCCTTAACACAGCCACCACTAATCTGTTCTCCATTTCTATAATATTATGTCACTTCAAGAATGTTACATAAATTGAATCTTTTGGTACAAAACCTTTTTAAATTGACTTTTTTCATTCAGCATAATTCTCTGGAATTATAAGTTGCTGCATGTACCCATAGTTTGTTCTTTTTTATTGCTGAGTAGTATTCATGGTATGAATGTACCACAGCTTGTTTAACCATTCATCCAATGAAGAAAATCTGGGTTGTTTTCGGTTATTACATATAAAGTTGCAATAAACATCAATCTACATGTTTTTGTGTGAAAACATGCTTATAATAGTGTGAAACTCTATGCTTAATTTTCTGGTTGATAACTATACAGCAACGATGTCAAGGCATTTGCCAAAAGTGACAGACCACTCCTTTATAAATGCCAATGATCTAATGGCTCACTCTTAATAATGACTCACTCTTATCAGTACTTTCAGCTTGAAAACTGTCTGCTGCCCGATTTGAAAAGTCGTTGACTCTATCTCTTTGAGCTTCAATTAGACAAGATAAATGTTTTTTAAAATGTATTATTTGAAATGTGAACTCCATGCAATGCTCTTAAAAAGGCAGGGGGTGGATTTCATGGCCAAACAAAGTTTGAGGAAATGCTAAATATTGCATGTCCCCCACTTTTTAAAATTTTTATTTATTTATTTATTTATTTATTTATTTATTTATTTATTTGAGATGGAGTCTCACTTCATCGACCAGGCTGGATTGCAGTGGCACAATCTCTGCTCACTGCAACCTCTGCCTCCCGGGTTGAAGTGATTCTCCTGCCTAAGCTTCCAGAGTAGCTGGGATTACAGGTGTATGCCACCATGCCCAGCTAATCTTTATTTTTAGTAGAGATGGGGTTTCACCATGTCAGTCAGGCTGGTCTCAAACTCCTGACTTCATGATCCACCCGCCTCAACCTCCCAAAGTGCTGGGATTACAGGCGTGAGCCACTGTGCCCAGCTGCTCACCCTCCCATTTTTATTTAACAAAAGCACATTGGTGTACAAAAGGATGAACCTAATATTGAATTACTCAAGTTCAAATCCAAGCTCCATCACTTGCTAGATACAGTAACCCTCGGCAAGACACTCAAGGTTGAGTGTCTTCAAATTATATCTCAAATTACTGATCTGTAAAATGGAGATAATAGTACCCACTCACACAAATAGAAGAATAATTATAATTAACTTGTTAAATGTTAGCTATTACTATTACTGCTATCATTATCAGAACCATCATCAACATCATAATGGTCTTATTAAAAATACATATGTTCAGGCTCCACTCCTAGAGACTGAGATTCATTAAGCGTGGGGTACGGTGTGATCCAGATGAAGAAGCAGAGGTTCATATTAAGAACATATCCAAGATAGTACTAAAGACAGGATTCAAAGACAGTACGTATTGCCTGGTGGGGAGGTGTAATACTTAGGCCCATACACAAATTTAGTATATCATTTAAATTACTAACTCTGTGGTCCTGTAAAAAGTGTACAGTTCTCTCCCAAAATGGACTTGTAACATCATAAACTCATGATTCCTAAAGGGGTAATTCAATAAAATAAAATGCAGTTCTTTGCAGGTGGTATACACCAGCTTTCAAAAAATTCCTAAATATAGTAGTTAACATTGATACATCAAAGTTTTGTGAATCTTAGCTTAGCAAATCAGATCTGAAGTCATTACTTCCTTAGAAATAAAACAGTTATGATTTCTATTATTTCTGTAAGTTCCATCACCACATTGCTGATTTCCAAAGGTCCTCTTAATGTCAGTACCAGGCAAATTTCCAGGACACTTGGGGAATCATTCTGAAGGTGATGGCAATCTTCTTACCACTTCCACAGCAATCCTCAAGTAAGCTTTGGCCTGGAAAAGAACACATTTATTTGTTCTGTATTTCTCTTCAGCAGACACTGAATGACTCATCAACTGTTTGTCATAAAGGCCCACTGTATTTGATAGTAAAAAGGCTGAGTGAGATGAGGAAATTCAGTACTGAGAAGATAATGCTGCATACATTGCAGATGGCACAAGGAAGAAAGACTTTTAGATTATTTGGAGGGTAATTATTTGGAAGGTGACACTCTGAAATAATATTCAGTACCAGAAATTACTGTTTCTAAAATTCTAATTCTGATGTCAGCAAACTAGCAACCCACTCTAGTTGTAGAGAAATTACACCTTTTTGCTCTGAAAAATTGATATCTTGAGTTAGAGACTGCCAAAACTTCTTTAGCATAAGAGCTGTTAGTCATTTTAAGGAGGACTATTTATTACCATGCTGCAGTTTATTTTAGGAAAGCGTTTTCTTCATCTCCCCGAGAATGGTGTGCAACCTCAGCACCAAGCACCTATAGGCTCTTTCACCTGGTAAATTTTGGATATCATGCCAAAAATCCTGGTTCCATTGTTACACTCTTTATGTCTGGGATCCCCGTGTCATGGGACACTAAGAGCAGCTCTTAAGCTATGGAGTGGGCCACAAGCTAACCTAATGCCTGCATGGTAATGATACTTGCATTTTAAGAGTTCCATTAAATAAATGTAATGCAAAATTATTTATATCTTATACCTTATTCATAAAAAGTAACTGTAGAACACAATAGTAAAATTTTCTAAAACCATTAATTTCTACATTGATAAGTGACATGGTTTGGCTGTGTCCCCACCCAAATCTCATCTTGAATTGTAACTCCCACAATTCCCATGTGTTGTGGAAGGAACCTGGTGGGAGGTGATTGAATCATGGGGGTAGGTCTTTCCCATGCTGGCCTTGTGATAACAAGTCTCACGAGATCTGATAGCATTAAAAACAGGAGGCTCTCTCCACAAGCTTTTTGCCTGCCACAATCCATGTAAGATGTGACTTGTTGCTCCTTGCCTTTCACCTTCCTCCATGATTATGAGGCCTCCCTAGCCACATGGAATTGTAAGTCCAATAAACCTCTTTCTTTTGTAAACTGCCCAGTCTCTGGTATGTCTTTAATCAGCAGTGTGAAAACAAACTATTTACAGTAAATTGGTACCAGTAGAGTGTGGTGTTGCTGAAAAGATACCTGAAAATGTGGAAGTGACTTTGGAACTGGGTGACAGGCAGTGGTTGGAACAGTTTGGAGGGCTCAGAAAAAGACAGGAAAATATGAGAAAGTTTGGAACTTCCTAGAGACTTGAGTGGCTTTGACAAAAATGCTGTTAGTGATATGAACAATAAGGTCCAGGCTGAGATGGTCTCAGATGGAGATGAGGAAGTTGTTCAGAACTGCAGCAAAGGTGACTCTTGTTATGTTTTATCAAAGAGACTGGTGGCATTTTGTCCCTGCCCTAGAGATTTGTGGAACTTTGAATTTGAGAGATGATTTAGTGTATCTGGCAGAAGAAATTTCTAAGCAGCAGAGCATTCAAGAGGTGACCTGGGTGCTGTTAAAGGCATTCAGTTTTATAAGGGAAGCAGAGCATAAAGATTCAGAAAATTTGCAGCCTGACACTGTGATAGGAATAGAAAATCCCATTTCCTGAGGAGAAATTCAAGCCTGTTGCAGAAATTTGCATAAATAATGAGGAGCCAAATGTTAATCCCCAAGACAATGGGGAAAATGTCTCCAGGGCATGTCAGAGGTCTTCATGGCAGCCTCTCCCATCACAGATCTGGAGGCCTAGAAGTAAAATTTAATTTTTGTGGGCTGGGTCCAGGGTCCCTGTGTTGTGTGCAGACTAGGGACTTGGGGTCCTGCTTCTCAAATGCTCCAGCCATGGCTGAAAGGGGCCAACAAAGAGCTCAGGCGGTGGCTTCAGAGGGTGGAAGCCTTAAGCCTTGGCAGCTTCCACATGGTGTTGGGCCTGTGGGTGCACAGAAATCAAGAATTGAGGTTTGGGAACCTCCACCTAGATTTCAGATGTATGGAAATACCTGGATGCTCAGGAAGAAGTTTGCTGTAGGGGTGAGGTCCTTATGAAGAACCTCTGCTAGGGCAGTGCAGAAGAGAAATGTGGGGTCAGAGACCCCACACAGAGTACCTATTGGGGCACCGCCTAGTGGAGTTGTGAGAAGACAGTCACCATCCTCCAGACCCCACAATGGTAGATCCACTGACAACGTGCACCCTGTGCCTGAAAAAGCTGCAGAAACTCAATGCCAGCCCATGAAGGCAGACAGGAAGGAGGCTATACCCTGCAAAGCTACAGGGGCAAAGCTGCCCAAGACTATGGGAACCTACCTCTTGCATCAGCGTGACCTAGATGTAAGACATGGAGTCAAAGGAGATAATTTTGGTGCTTTAAGATTTGACTGCCCCACCAGATTTCAGACTTGCATGGGGCCTGTAGCCCCTTTGTTTTGGCCAATTTCTCCCATTTAGAACAGCTGTATTTATCCAATGCCTGTACCCCACTGTATCTAGGAAGTAACTAACTTGCTTTTGATTTTACAGGCTCATAGGTGGAAGGGACTTGCCTTGCCTCAGATAAGACTTTGAACTGTGGACATTTGAGTTAATGCTGAAATGAGTTAAGACTTTCAGGGACTGTTGGGAAGGCATGATTGGGTTTGAAATGTGAGGACACGTGATTTGAGAGGGGCTGGGGTGGAATGATACGGTTTGGCTGTGTCCCCACCCAAATCTCATCTTGAATTGTAACTCCCACAATTCCCATATGTCATGGGAAGAACCTGGTGGGAGGTGATTGAATCATGGGGTGGGTCTTTCCCATGCTGTTCTCATAATAGTGAATCTCATGAGATATGATAACTTAAAAATGGGAGTCTACCTGCACAAGCTCTCTTTTTGCCTGCTGCCATCCATGTAAGACGTGACTTGTTCCTCCTTGCCATTCACCTTCCTCCATGATTGCGAGACCTCCCTTGTCACATGGAACTGTGAGTCCAATAAAACTCTTTCTTTTGTAAACTGCCCAGTCTTTATCAGCAGTGTGAAAACAAACTAATAAAATAATATACTCACAGTTATATATTTATATACAACTACTAAAGATAGTAGCTAAGACTTACTGAGTACTTAATATTTGCCAAGTGTTATTTATCTTCACAGTTACTCTGGGGGTAAATTCTATCATTATCCCGACTGTACAGATAAGGAAACATCCAGAAAGGTAAACAATTTTGTCGAAAACAATAATAGCTAGTAGGACATGAGCTGGGCTTTGAACCTAAGCTGACCAATTCCCAGACTCTGCACAGTAAAAAGAGATGTTTGTGGTCTATTTGCCCTGACTCGATGAAGTGCTTTAAGAGTCTTTCACATGTCTTCATTTTTAAAGACTACACTTGAGCCCTAATAGCTAAATCATGATTTATTTTACCAGAAAAGTATTAAAAGTCATTTTAAGAGAGTCCTTTAAAAAAATCTAAAAACATGAATAAGGCTTTAAATGTTTTTGCTGAGTACCTACTATACCAAATACTTCATGTAAATAATCTCACTTAGACATGTAAAACAAGCACCATCAGCTCAACTTGGATGATGAAACCAGGAGTTGTTTGCTCAAGGTCATGAAGTCAGGCTGGAAAACCTTCAAACCTGGGTCCAACTGACTCTAAAGTCCAGCTTTTTCCACTATACCACATGTTAAACAGCAAACTCAAATGCAAGTAATTATAATCATAAAACATAGTCTAAAAATGGTTTCTTCTCTGCTGTAGTTAATAGAAACAAGTTTTTGATTATAAATGTAAATAACATCTACTTATAAAGAAAGGTTTCTCTCAAATCAAATGTGCTGATTTTCACTCATACATCTTTATAAATACCTTTTATCTCCTAGTAGCTTTTCTAGGTACTTATGCCTAATATTTTGTGATGAAAATTTAAAGTTAACTAAAGCAAGATGATACAAGGCCATCATTCTGTAATCTTTTAGTGTTTAGCTACATTAAATTAGAGACATAAACCTATCAGAATACAAAAAAAATGGAATGATTCCAGAATAATCAAATTGGCTACATTTAACCTTTCCTTTTTAATGGACTATCTCCAAACTTAGATTTCTAATATATCACATTCTAAGTAATAGATTATCAGTTGCTGAGAAACCACTAAAAGTGCTTAGTTTAACAGTTTGAATTTCTCAAAAACTGTTGAGGCTAAATTTTTCAGCCAGTGCAGTATTATTTCAAGTAATACATTTTGGTTCGTATTGCACACAAGGCATCATGTTGGGAAATCTGTGGTATGTAATGATATAAAAGAGAGGCAGAACAGTTCACTGGTGAAGAGTTGGGGCCTTGAAGTCAGATGGCCATGGTTTACAATCTTGGCTTTATTACTTATAAGCTGTGAGGTTTTGGGCAAGTTACTTAACCCTTCTAGGCTCAGTTTCCATATCTGTAAACTGCTTATAATAATTATATCTAGCTCAAAACATTTTGGGAGTATTAAGTGAGAATACGGCATGTGAATTGTTGGCACAGAGGAAGCATATAATATTTGTAGCTGCTGTTATTATCATTATACTCTCAAGAAATTTACAATTTCATTGAAGAGCTCCTATGAACATGTCCTTTGGGCACTGTTCCCACCTGAGGAATAATTAAATCCAATCCCTTTATTTTGTTTAATCCATAACTAGCAAAAAAGTCACACACACACATAACATACATAAAGGATACAACTGAGGTAACTCAAACTATCAATACTCTCTTCTTTCATCAACTCTACACAGACTAACCCTTTTCTCCTATTCAAGATATTTTTGTTAGGTCATCTAGAGGCACAGATAATACAGTTGGACCCTATTGTCTGCTATGCCATTAACTAGCAACAGGGAATGAATGGTAACCAAAGTGCACAAAGGTTTTTTCCTTTGTCTTTGTTTTTAAATATTTGAAGTCCTAACTTATCATATATAGTCATTTCATATTAAGATTGTGAGGTGATAATTTAGAAATTATAAGAAAATAAAGTTCCCACTAACATTTGAAAGTCTTTACCAGGAATATGTTATAGCACATCTTTCTGTAGCTAATATTCTTACTTGATAAAAAGGGTAAAACCACAATGCTGTCAGTTAATCACAGGTCCATTCCTTGTATTCTGGTCTTAATAAAGAGCAGAAGGCAGTTTTAATTGCATCAACAATATTAATCATACCAGCATGCGGGGATGGTATTGAATTTAGGGGCTCCAAATTCTAAATATCGCCTTCTTACCCCTCCTCTATTGTTTTCTCTGGCTACTTTACACTACTTACATTTGGAGTCTTACTAGCCTTTCCTAAATGGTGTACAGGTGCAGAAGGTTTTGCCCATTGTCTGAGCAAGTAGCAGACTATTACTACTTTTTAATTGGTACTATGAGCTCTTCCAACATTTCCAATGATGTCTTAAATTCACCACAATTCATATCTTTAAATTAATCACTACATTTTTAGTGTTTGCCTCTCCTGAAAGTTAAATGTTACTGGGAGAGTTAAATCCTCAATGTGTAATTCTAAAGGATTTTGTGGGCAGAGAATTAGAGCCCTAACACCTGGTACTGCGAGGAGGGAGTAATAGAAAATGGAGAAGGTGGAGTAAGAAGGAAGATGAAAAGCTAACGATTAAACATTTATCAATTTATAATCGTGCCTATGGGTCAATCCCTAAAAGTAAACAATAAAAAGTATGAGTCTAGGCCGGGTGTGGTGGCTCATGTCTGTAATCCCAGCACTTTGGGAGGCCAAGGCAGGTGAATCTCCTGAGCTCAGGAGTTTGACACCAGCCTGGGCAACATGGTGAAACCCCATCTCTACCAAAAACGCAAAGAATTAGCTGGACATGGTGGTGTGCACCTGTAGTTTCCAGCTACTTAGGAGGATGAGGTGGCAGGATTGTTTAAGCCTAAAAGGAGAGGCTACAGTGAGCCAAGATTGCACCACTGCACTCCAACCTGGGTGACAGAACAAGATCTTGTCTCCAAAAAAAAAAAAAAAATATCAGTCTAAAGTGAATAATTAACAAATAAGATTACAGGTTTTGCCTCATTAACTTCTGCAGAAGTTTTACCATGTTGGCAAATAAACACTTCCTTCATTCTTTAAATGAAGACATGCAGGCAGAATAGGTGTTAAGGTTCTATGAATACAACAGAATCTGGTGAGAGCGTTGTGACTAGTTTCTAAGAGCACATTTCCATTTGAGTTCACGGGGGAAAGGGAAGGAGGCTTTTAGGAGGCAAGATTCATCATAAGACTAACCAGAGGATTCTGATCCTAAGCCTCAATCACAGCTTCTTAGTGTCTAGGAGTTAATGTCTTTGATGTTGAAGCTGGGAATTCTCTCATGATTCAAATTTTGCTACCCTGATTTTTTTTTTTTTTTTTTTTTTTTTTTTTTTGACGGCGTTTTGCTCTTTTTGCCCAGGCTGGAGTGCAACAGCATGACTTTGGCTCGCTGCAACCTCCGCCTCCCAGGTTCAAGTGATTTTCCTGCCTTAGCCTTCCAAGTAGCTGGGATTAGAGGTGCGGGCCACCACGTCCAGTTAATTTTTGTATTTTTAGTAGAGACGGTGTTTCACCATGTTGGCCAGGCTGGTCTCAAACTCCTGACCTCGTGATCCGCCCGCCTCAGCCTCCCAAAGTGCTGGGATTACAGGCATGAGCCACTGTGCCGGGCCTACCTTGTAAATAGCATCAAAGAGTGATATTTACTTGATACCATGTCAAGGACACTAAGTGGACTCAGCTCTTCAACAAAGGGAAGAGGAGAGACATTTAGTGTCATGATATCTTATACAGACAGTTTCAGAAGATTCAGTTGTATTCTACTTAGCATTTTTCAAGGTACACATTATTATTTCATTTATTCCTTCCCATCTTCCTCATTATGAGGACCTTCAGAGAGGTTAGAAAACTTGCTTTAGGTCACACATAGAAAGTGGCAAACTTGGTACCCATGATGACTCAGATTTAGTGCTTTTCCTTCCACGCAGAGATCCCCTTTGAGAATCTAACAAAGCTATTTAGAGTATTAAATCGTATTATCTTTGGATGGTTGCTATATGTTCTCTGTTATATTACATTCCTCTAACTTCAATGAAATGTTTCTTACTACTGGAGGAGTTCAAAGAAAAAAAATGAACAGGTGAAAAAAATAATAAAAATCTAAACTCTTAATTGAAATACACTGGCAAGTAATTATTCTTATTCACTAGGAATCACTGTGAAATGTCTTTAAATAATCTGTTCTCAGGAGGCACTTAAAAGTGTGTAATTAAAACAAAAAACCTCAATTTTCATAGAACTTTTTCAAATACTGCATAAAGTACAGCTATGGTAGTTGGGATTGGCAGACTTTAATTACAAAGATGATCAAGGATTATGGCTTTTTGCTTATCTAAAAAATTGCTGAGAAAGACTGAAAAGGAAATTTAACAGTTAATACCTAAAAGGCAGAGAAGAGAAAAACAATGGCAACTGTTATACCGTATTTACTCAGAGATCATATGGCCAGCAAAACAATCACTATACCATAGCTGCTGACCCTTAAGAAAAGGAAAGGACCTCTAAACGCAGGAAACAGATCACTCAAAATGAATATACTTTACTTATCCAAGATTCCTGTTCATTTACTCTTACTTTACAGCTCTAACCAAACTTGGCTCCTTTATTTTCCAATTCACAGAAGATTAAAGGAAGCAAACTAGAATATAAAGAGCAGTAGTTATGTTTAGAAAAAATACCAGTACTGTAAAGCTATACCCATTAGTTAGGGAAAAGAAAAACAAAAGAAAAACTATTAGAAGATTGATTGGGGCTGTTCAACAAAGGAACAACATCCAAACCGACGTACCAGATGATGATTCAGTTTCCAAGTCAAATAGCAAGTGTTATTTAGGAAAGAAAAAATATGTACGATTCATTTTATTTCTATTTTTAAAAAGATTAAAATATTATATGCTCCAAGATTTTATGTAGCAGTAATTTTGAAAATCTATCAACTATATCTCCAATGATGTTGGCTAATGAAACACTACTAGTCTTTTCACCTCACCTTCTCAGTTATATTTATTAAAATAAATGCAATGAAAATTTCCTCTCTAGGCTGGGCATGGTGGCTCATGCCTATAATCTCAGGACTTCGGGAGGCCAAGATGGGAGGATAACTTGAGTCCAGGAGTTTGAGACCAACCTGGGCAACATAGTGAGACTGTCTCCACAAAAAAACCAAAAAATTAAAAAGAATTAGCAGGGCATGGTGCTGTGCACCTATGGTCCTAGCTACTCGGGAGGGGGTGGCTGAGATGGGAAGATTGCTTGAGCATGGGAAGTCAAGGCTGCAGTGAGCTGGGATTGCACAACTGTACTCCAGCCTGGGTGACAGAGCAAAACTCTGTGTGGAAGAAAAGGAAAGAAAAAAAATTGCACCTCTAATTGTTCACACAATTACCTTATATCCAATTCAATACTTTCTTGCATTAGGCTTCCTTCTCCAATCAGTTGAACTTCTAATACTGAAATATAACAAACTTGGGCAGTTAGATATTGCTAGCCAGCAATATAAGAATTTTACAAACTGTAATGTTCATGCTTTTCATGAGAAAACTGGTTGGGTGATGATTCTCTGTAAGTAAACTTGTTCAGCTGATAATTTAGAGCCAGCACTGGAAGCTTACTGTACATAATAGTAACTTAAAGATGCTTTGGACAAGTTAAATAATCCTTGTTTAAATATATATGCACTATGAATATATAGGCTTAATCTTCCCAACTTTCTTTCTATATTTCAAAAAGTATATAAAAAGAAATAAAAATATATATCCAAAAATGGAACTTACCTCATCACTTTCAGGCTGTGAAAACACAATTGGCTGGCCTGTATCTGAAGCTTCCCTTATATTAAGGTGTAAGGGAATGTCTCCTAAAAGAGCCCAGCAGACATCCATTAGAACCAGAAAAGTTTACACAGGCATTTTGAATCTCACTATTTGAACTATGGAAAGAAACAAAATCTGAACTAAATTGATTCAAATTGACTATCTTCTAATTGCTAAATCTCTTAAAAAAAATTTTCAAATGGGAATTACAAACAAAATACTCTAGAGTAGTACAGTGATTGTATTTGTTTATATAGAAAAGCTCTGTGGCACCCCATCAAGGGATGAGGCCTCTGATTTATTCTTTGCTGGAAGTCTCCAAGCAAGCAATGGCTTGGAAGACATTTGCACATTATTTTTCCCATCAATATCTGTTATAGACACATCATGTCACATAATAAGAGGAAACTGAAGAGCAAAATATGGGGAGACAAAGTAGTCCAAAAAAAAAAAAATACAACAAAATAACCTTCCTGATGTTGGCAAATGGAGTGAACTCAAAGAACTGGTCAAAAGTAGGCCAGACCTGTTATCTCAACTATCTGTCTCTTTATCAGACAGAATTATTTTTCTCTTATTACCTACTAGCCTATGTAGCACCATATATAACCTGTGAGCTTGGTGAGATCTCAGCAAGTATATGGTAAGAACCTTCAAAATACAGACTGAGGTGGGAGAGGTGTGTTTTCTTGAGGATATATTACTATCAGGCAGTGGAATTTAAGAGCTGACCTGAATTCTGACCCCTCATCCAATATACTCTTTCCAGCACACTATCACAAACAAAGTCTATCAAGACTGAGATTTAAAGTGCAGTGAGTGGGGTCTTAAGTGGAAAAGTTGACTTGCCTTGGTACTTAGCGTTCTCAGAACCATTCCAAATCCACGCAAAGGTTATTAAAACATACGTGTACGTGGTGTTTTATTCAAATAAGTCATTTAGCACCATGTCAGGCAATTTAAATAATGCAAAAGAAGTATGTTATAAAAATATTACAATATATACTATGAAGTACATGGAAAAGGAAAAGTTATTTCATGCTCCTCTTGTCAAATGTTGTGATCTTAAACTATAAGTCTTTCCTCAATATCCAATGGCCAAATGACAAATACATGATATTTCAGTAGCCATTTAAGGATTAGCTTTTCATTAAATTTGATTCCTATTTTCTAGATCAACTTCAGACTGTAGGAAACTGTCACAGGAGCAGGCAGAAAAAAATGTTATAGAAAATGCTTAGAAATGAAATTTTTTCCTCTCAATTTATGAACTGTCATTCTAGTAAAGAATCATGAATGATTTCTTTTCTACTGCATAAATTGAAGGTAAAAGAGTAAAACCTTCTCCTTTATATAGCCATCTATTGACATCATTTCTGCTCTCCAGATACTCACAATCCTACCTACAGACACAGAAGATTAGACCAAGAAGGGGAAAAGTCTTGTCAGAAACAGGTGGCATAGTAAGAATGGTAACGGGCTAATAGTTGTATCTAGACAGGGATTTTTAAAAAGTAAAAGTGAGTGAGGAGCAGTCTGAGCCTGAGAAGTATCTTTGAGGTCCCAAGTCTGAAAGAAATGAGGGAACATTTCAGACATATAATAGGTTAAAGGGTTTTCTGTGAGATGGTCTGAGACTTTAACTACTATGCATAAACTATCCCTGTAGGCAAATACAGATAAGGTTCTGAAGAGTTATTGTGCCAAATAATCATTTAAAACACAACCCACTGAATTAAGAGTCTGCCAGGGAGTCAGTAAAGGACAAATAAGGGTTCCCAGGAGGTTCAACTGGCCAAGAGGCCATAGCTGCGAAAGCTTTCTCCCTGATTTCAGTTCCTCATTCCCAACTCCCGCCTCTTCATAACTGAAGCCCTGCTCCACTTCATAGGAGACACCATGGGACCCATGAATACATTAAAAGGAAGGGATGTGTCCTAACGAGGAACTCTAAATGATTTTTCCCTAACACTGTCCGACATAGCAGTCTAGGGCACCATCCAATTTTTGTGATCAGTAATCAGTGTTTCTGATACATTTTTCGGGTAATTGTACATTTATGAGCTGTTGGTTAAAATGTAACTTCCATACATACCATTGTTTCTCAATGAAATGTTTCAAATTCTAAATAACTGACTTAGAAATTGTTCAGCTCATTTGTAAGTTAGGAAATTATAATGTTGTCAGTATAATTCAATAATGCCATTATAATTACACATTTACTTTATTATATAAGTGAATGTCAATCTGTTATTATGCAGATTTGGAAAACTGAACTTTCTGGGTTAAATGAAAAACAGTTACAGAATATAATTAGTGGCTATAATTATAGCAATGTATCAAAATATACCATTAGTATTCACCTGGTATTGTAGTGGCTACTATAGTGCAAATGCATATCAATAATATATTTAACATCAACTTTTAGAAACTTAATTATAACAGAGAATGTTTTGAAATTCCTTGATCTCTAGGGATCTTAATTTTTAACTACCTAAGTCTAATAATTCACTCTACGCCTTCCTTATTCAGCATCTAACATCTGCCTTTGGCAAGAACAGAAACTCATTCACAATTAGAATATCAAAACATGTTTTCTAAAAAGTCTGTTAAGTTGCCTGTGGATTTTTGGAACATATCTTTTATCAAAAACCTGTGTTTTGCTTATTTAACACATGATTTTAGCTCTCCTCATAGCACTAATGAACTCTTCAGTTCAGTGCCATGAACGGTGTGTACAATGTAAATTTCAGGTGCTATATTTTTTAGACATGTCAAACACATTAAATATTACAGAAAACAGTAAATATTGTCATTCTAAAGCAGAAAGATGAACAAATACCGAATTAATCAGGAAGGCATTTTTATATATGTACTAAGAACGAACACTTCTAGAGGTTTTTACAACATACAGAACAGATATTTTAATGTATACCTGTTTATATTGAGAGATGTACAACCAACTTAGCAAACACATTGATGACCATCATTTAAAATATGGCTTCAAACTACAGTACTTAGACCACAAAACTCTCTTCTCAAATTTAAATTATAAACAATTTTTATTTAAAATAGAAATTATTATCATACTTGTCAGAACAAACCTATTCAAAAAAGCCAAAGAAAGAGTAACACATATAGAACTGTGCTATATTAATTTAAAACACAAAGCCAAAAGCAAATCATCATTTTCTGAGACACTCTTTTTTTTTTTTTTTTTTGAGACAGAGTCTCACTCTGTCACCCAGGCCTGGAGTGCAGTGGCACGATCTCGGCTCACTGCAAGCTCCGCCTCCTGGGTTCACACCATCCTCCTGCCTCAGCCTCCCAAATAGGTGGGACTACAGGCGCCCGCCACCATCCCCGGCTAATTTTTTGTATTTTTAGTAGAGACGGGGTTTCACTGTGTTAGCCAGGATGGTCTCAATCTCCTGACCTTGTGATCCACCCGCCTCGGCCTCCCAAAGTACTGGGATTACAGATGTGAGCCTCTGCGCCCGGCCTCTGAGACACTCTTAATCATCAAGCCTCATCCCCACTTTCCCTTCTGCCACTTCTGCAAAAGAACATCCCACAGTCTTACCTAGAACTTCAAGACCAAGGGTCTGTGCTAGTTTCCTTGCACCATCAGCACCAAAAATATGAGTTTTGTGTTTACATTTTGGACACTGGAAAACACTCATGTTTTGGACAAGGCCAAGGACCTAGAATAAAAACACACTGAAATCAAAATAAAATTAAACCAAATATTAATACATTACTTCAACAATTTTTACTGAGTGCCTACTGAGTTCTAGTGACACTCATCAGTGTTATCACAATGATGAATAAACTATGGCCTCTGCTGTGAAGGAACTCATGAGCTAGTAAGAGAGCAAGACATATAGAATTACCTTCGATATCATAATAAATGCTAAAAAGAGATGCATAAACAGGAACCAAAAATTCTGCCTAGAAAGAAGAGGAATCTTTGAGTTTCCCACAGACAACTGTTTCTTCAGGTTGTGGGGTGACGAGGAGGTGAGGCCTACAGCAGGAATTCTAGACAGAGAAAGACAACAAGCCAAGGGAGCAAAATAAAACTATGTGGCCTATTTGTGCTGCAACCCAGTGGGTGGTCAAGGCAGAAGATGGTTTGGGAAGGAAGGCTAGGGCCACGTGGGAAGCTGCTGAATACCATCCATGTATTTGAGGCATTCCTCTTCAGACAACAGGAAACCACTAAAGGTTTTTAAAGCTGAAAAGATGGTATCAAAGAGGTAGTTATACAATCACATTTTTGTTTTAGAAATTTATCTTTGGTGACAATTTAGAGAAAAACAAGAGGGGAGGAACAGAGGAAAACAAATACCTAAGAGGTTAATTTTGGACGAAGTCTCATAGTAAATCTAAAATATACGAAGTGTTTTGTTATATGCCAGGTGTTGGGATAAGTATTTTAAATGTACTATCTTATTTACTCCACACAGGAACTTCATGAGATGGTTATTTTGTTTTTTGTTTTGTTTCATTTGTTTGTTTTTCAGATGGGAGTTTCGCTCTCGTTGCCCAGGCTGGAGTGCAGTGGCGCGATCTCGGCTCACCACAACCTCCACTTCCCGGGTTCGTGATTCTCCTGTTGAGAAGCTGGGATTACAGGCATGCGCCACCACGCCTGGCTTATTTTATATTTTTAGTAGCGACGGGGTTTCTTCATGTTGGTCAGGCTGGTCTCAAACTCCCGACCTCAGGTGATCCGCCCACCTCAGCCTCCCAAAGTGCTGGGATTAGAGGAGTGAGCCACCATGCCCAGCCGAGATGGTTATTTGATCATTCCCATTCTATAGTTGAGAAAACTGACAGTGCTAACAAAAGAGTAAAACTCAGCTCTTATCAGAATGTTATTGTTTGAAACAAAATTAAGTTTCATAGAAAAGGTCATTCTCTTTCTAAGTTGCCCTAGCTTCTGCTACAAAATAGATACAGCTAACTCTTGAACAACATGAGTTTGAACTGTGGGGGGTCCACTTATATGTGAATTTTTTTGAACCAAACAGAGATAAAAAATATAGTATTTGCAGGCTACAAAACCCAAGTACCGGAATGGCTGATGTCTTAGAAGCAACTGTGGGACTTGAGTATGCATGAATTTTGGAATATGCAGTGGCGGGGGGAGCGTGATTCTGGAACCAATCCCCCACATATGTCGAGGGAAAATGATACTTAAGAAACATTTTTACTCAACAATACTGTTGAATAAATAGACAGGCTCTGCAAATATAATCCTTACTCATGTTCCTTTTAATCCCACTCTCTTACTGATGAGAAGTAGTAGCTCTCTTCTAGAATAAAAATGAAGAACACTACTTTCAAAGGCTTAGAGATTACAATGTCTGTATGAGTTCTACCATAAGGTTATGATTGTAGATTATGAAAACATTTGCATTTTAAATGAAGAACAGTACTGACAGTCCACAATGAAACATATAGATAAGAAAGTGAAAAAAAATTGTTATTCTTTCTGAAAAGAGAAACAGAAACGACTAAAGTTGCCCCAATACTTATATATGAAGACAAATAGTGAAAAGACATACATCTACAGCAAAGCATTTCCAAGCATCTAATACATGCCCTTTTGCTGATGCACACTATCACAAAAAATAAATCACACTTTGTTTTGCAAATTCAGTACTATCTCCAGAAAACTAGAAACATAGCTTAATATCACACAGCTTGTTTATTAACTATGCCTATATAATACACTCATTGCTTGGGCAGTTTTACTGCCATTTATGTTAAACGTGATATATCCCCTGACTCTATGGCTCTCACTTTAAACATAAAATCATCACTCAAAAAATGAGAAAGGGAAAAACACCTAAAGAAAGTGAAAATCTATGTGAGGGTATATTTCAATTCAGAGAGAACAGGAAAAACATTCTGACCTTGGACTCTCTTAGACTCCCTAAGACATAGAGGCATAGAACAAGCATGTATTTGCAGTTTGTGTGATTTACATCTTCTTATCAAATCATTCTCTATGGTCTGTATAAACATCTCAGATATGTTCTCTATAGACTACACAAATGTCACAGACCTGGCCAGGCACGGTGGCTCGTGCTTGTAATCCCAGCATTTTGGGAGGCCGAGGCAGGCGGATCACAAGGTCAGGAGATCAAGACCATCCTGGCTAACACGGTGAAACCCTATCTCTCCCAAAATACAAAAAATTAGCTGGGCGTGGTGGTGGTTGCCTGTAGTCCCAGCTACTTAGGAGGCTAAGGCAGGGGAATGGTGTGAACCCAGGAAGTGGAGGTTGCAGTGAGCCGAGATTGTGCCACCACGCTCCAGCCTGGGCAATGGAGGGAAGCTCCATCTCAAAAACAAACAAACAGTCACAGACCTAAAATATAAAACCATAACCAAACTCAGTATTTAACAAGCTCTTAATATATGCCAGTAACTGGGCTAAACACAAGGAATAGCATAGAGTGGTGAGCAAAACAGACGTGATTCTTACCCCTTAGAGCTTGTACTCTAATTGGAGAAATTGACTGAACAGAGTGTGTAAAAATACACTTATAAAATGGAATGGCTTCTCTGGAAGCAAAGTATAGGGTATTATGAGAGTGTAGAACAGAGAGGATTTGATGTACTCTGGGAGTCAGAGAGGGCTTCCTGGAAGAAATATTTGATCTTAAAGCTACAGAGTGATGAGGCAAAAACAAGGAGAAAGGGAAGAAAAACATTCAAGACAGAAGTAGGGAGCACATGTCTCCCTTCAAGGAACTGAATGGCCAGTCTGACGCCTCTGAGGTGTGGTGTGAGTGGAGTAAGTTGAAGCTGGAAAGGTGGGGCTTGTAGGCTATATTAAGGTGTCTGAGTTATATAATGAGTGCCAAAGAATCCATTATAGAGTTTTAAGCAAGAGAGGCCACTATGCCTGTAGTTGTAGTAGACTCATTACTCAATTGTAGTGTTTTAAAAACACAAAATAATGGAGGAAGCTAAATGGACTTGTCTTTGTGTGTTTATATTCTTAGACAAATACAAATCCTGGGCTGTGTTTTCCAAAACTGATCGTGGGAGAGGTGACCACTTTTAATGCTGTCTAAAATATGCCCATTTCTCTGCCTGGGCACAAGGTTAGGACTTTTCTTGCCTGAAATTAGGAACACGTAACTTGTTTTGGCCAATGAAATGTGTGCAGAAGTGCCATGTGTCACATCTAGGCCAAAGCCTTAAGTGTTAATTCCTCCATTCTTTTTCCTTCTGTCCTGATGACCAGCAAGACTCCAGCTGGTGGATCTTGTGTCAGTCTGGGTGCCAGAGTGTTGAACAATTCAGAGAATAATACAATACAGAGGAGTGTTGAAGCCAAACCACAATGGATACAGAGAATCAGACAATAGACATGTGTTGTTTTAAGCCACTGAAATTTGAGAGTTGATAACACACATAACCTAGCCCATCTTGGCTGATACAGAGGTGTAGAAAGAAAACTTTAGAATTTCTATTTCTATTTTATGATTTCCTTTCATTTTCAATTTTGTGTTTTATAAAGAAAATAACATATTAATGTAGTAATATATGTATACTACATATACAATATAAAACTTATTAATAAATATATTTAATACATATATTAGGTTATATGTTAAAACATCATTTACTAATAAGGATGTATAATTGAAAGTCCGGAGGTAGACTGGGCACAGTGGCTTATACCTGTAATTTCAGCACTTTGGGAGGCTGAGGCAGGAGGATCACTTGAGCCCAGGAGTTCAAGACCTGCCTGGGCAACATAGCAAGACCCTTTTCTACCACACACACAAAAAATCAGTCAGATGTAGTGGTGCACACCTGTGGTCCTAGTTTAAGGAAGCTGAAGTGGGAGAACTGCTTGAGCCTGGGAGGTTGAGGCTGCAGTGAGCTCTGTGATTGTGCCACTGTACTCCAGCCTGGGTGACAGAGCAAGGCCCCATTTCAGAAAGGGAAAAAAAAGAAGTTTAGAACTAATATGTTTCAAAGTCAGAGGTTTTGACAACTAAGCTTGGCTCTATTACTGATAATATGTAACTTCTTCCAGTTCAAGGATAAATGTTCTAATACTGCTTCCTAGGACATCTTGAATAAATTAATTTCACTTAACTCTAGAATTCCTTCATCTTAAGAATGACCCACACATATACCACTTTACTTGATTTTACCAAAAAACTTGGTTGGGATAGAATAAGGAGCCCAGAACAGGCGGGGCACGGTGGCTCATGAGGTCAGGAGATCAAGACCATCCTGGCTAACACAGTGAAACCCCGTCTCTACTAAAAATACAAAAAACAATTAGCCAGGCATGGTGGCGGGAGCCTGTAGTCCCAGCTACTCAGGAGGCTGAGGCAGGAGAATGGTGTAAACCAGGGAGGTGGAGCTTGCAGTGAGCTGAGATCGAGATTGTGCCACTGTACTCCAGCCTGGGCGACAGAGCGAGACTCCATCTCAAAAAAAAAAAAAAAAAAAAAGCCCAGAACAGACCCATACATGAAAGTCTGTAAGTTACAATGGAGACAACATAGTACTAATGTAAATTGGATATCCATATATAAAATAATGAATCTTAACCTCCCACCTCACTCCATACACAAAAATTAATTCCAGGGGGATTTTAGAGCTAAATATGATAGGTAAATAATAATGCTTTTAGAAAAAAATAGGCAAATATACTAATGCTGCAGGCAGGCAGAGATTTTTCTAGCAGGACACAAAGAAGCATTAAACACAAATGAAAATATTTAAATTAAATTGGACTACATTAAAATTAAGTAATTAATCAAAAGATATGATTACAAGAGTGAAAGGGCAAGTTATAGAGTGGGAGATAGTATATACAATACACACACATGACAAAGGACTTTTACCCATAATGTATAAAGAACTCCTGCAAATCAATAAGGAAAAGTCAGATAATACAATAAAGAAATGGGCAAGAGATTTAAGACATTCCACAAAAGAGGATATTCAAAGTACATTTATGTTTAAGACTATGTTAGAAAAGAAACATCAGCATGACTAAAATAAAAAAAAATTATATCAAATGTTTGTGAGAATGTGAAACAAGTAAGATTCATTGTTTCAGTTGAGTGGAAATGGGTACAATCATTTTTAGAAACCATTTGGCAGTATCTACATAAACTGATACATGTTTATACTACAGCACAGCAATTCCACTTCCAGTTATGTACCAACAGACACATGAACAAAACATTCACTAAAAGACATGTACAGCAATGTTCATAACAGCACTAATCATAATAACAAAAAATGGAAAACTACTTATGTTCATCAACAATAAAATGGACAAATTGTGATATATTCACACAATGGAATGCTACAATCAATGACAAGAAAAGAATGACAGCAACAATCAGCAATATGAGTGAATCTCGCAAACATAATTTTAAGCAAAATAAACCAGATGCACAAACGTATAACATTGTATTATTCTGTTTGTAAAAATTTCACAAACCAGCAAAACTATAGTGTTATGATTTGGGTTCCACTTTGGGGTAGTGACTGGAAGGTGGCACAGGCAGGAGTTTTTGGGATGCTGACAATGTTCCATTTCTTAATTTGAAATTTTATATTGTTTGACGGACATTTTCCCAATTCCTGTTCCCTAGCCCCTGGTAACCACCATTCTACTCTCTACCTCTATAATATAACTTTTTTAGATTCCACATATAAGTGAGCTCATTAAGTCTTTCTGTACCTGGCTTATTCTACTTCATATAATGTCCTCCAGGTTCATCCATGTTATTACAGGATTTCTTTTCTTTTTCTTTTTTTTTTGAGATGGAGTCTCCCTCTGTCACCCAGGCTGGAGTGCAGTGGCGCAATCTTGGCTCACCGCAAGCTCCCCCTCCCGGGTTCACGCCATTCTCCTGCCTCAGCCTCCTGAGTAGCTGGGACTACAGGCGCCCACCACCGTGCCCGGTTACTTTTTTTGTATTTTCAGTAGAGACGGGGTTTCACTGTGTTAGCCAGGATGGTCTTGATCTCCTGACCTCGTGATCCGCCCACCTCAGCCTCCCAAAGAGCTGGGATTACAGGCGTAAGCCATCGTGGCCGGCCTATTTCTTTCTTCTTAAAGGCCAACTAGTATTCCATTTTCTGTGTCTCTGTGTGTGTGTATACACATTTTTTAAATCCATTCATCTGTTAATTGATTCCATATCTTGGCTATTGTGAATAGTGCTGCAATAAACATGGGAGTGCAGGTATCTCTTTGGTAGACTGATTTCAGTTTCTTCGGATATATTCCCAGCAGTGGGACTGTGGGATCATATGGTAGTCGTATAATTTTTTAAGGAACCTCCATACTATTTTCCTTAATGGCTATATTAATTTATATTTCCACCAAAAGTATGAAAGGGTTCTCTTTTCTCCACATCCTCACCAACACTTTTCTTTTGCTATTCTAACAGATATGAGGGAATACTAGCTATTCTAACAGGTATGAGGGGATATCTGATTGTGGTTTTGATTTGCATTTCCCTGATGATTAGTGATATTAGCATTTTTTCACATAGCTGTTGGCCATTTGTATGTCTTCTTTTGAGAAATATCCACTCAGATCCTTCACCCATTTTAAAAATCAGGTTGTTTGTTTTCTTGCTATTGGGTTGAGTTCCTCATATATTTAGAATATTAGCTCCTTATGTACGTTTCGCAAATATTTTCTCTCATTCTGTAAG
This sequence comes from Piliocolobus tephrosceles, assembly GCF_002776525.5. Lineage (NCBI taxonomy): Eukaryota > Metazoa > Chordata > Mammalia > Primates > Cercopithecidae > Piliocolobus > Piliocolobus tephrosceles. The sequence goes on from NC_045439.1 coordinate 114,498,737, forward strand.
TAGTCTCTTCACCTTGCTGACTATTTCCTTCACTGTTCAGAAGCTTTTTAGTTTGATGTAATCCCATTTGTCTCTTTTTTGCTATTTTGTCTATCCAGAAAAAATCTGCCCACACCAATGTCATAGAGCTTCTCCTCTAGGTTTTCTTCTAATAGTTTTATAGTTTCAGGTCTTACATATAAGTCTTTACTTCATTTTGGGTTGATTTTTATATATGGTGTGAAATAAGGGTCTAATTTCATTCTTCTGCATGTGGACATCCAGTTGTCCTAACACCATTTATTGAAGTGACTGTCCTTTCTTCATTGTGTGTTCTTGGCACCTCTGTCAAAAATCAATTGACTGTAAATATATGATTTCTGGGCTCTCTATTGCTCTATTTCTGGGATACACACAATGGGTATGTTATACTTTGTAAAAATTCATTGGGCTATAATTTGTGTCCTTTTATGTATGTATGTATGTCACACCTTCAATGAAAAGTTTGCTTTTAAAAAAGGTGGTTATGAGAAGAAGGGTAATAAAGCAATACGAACAAAAAACCAAAACAATGACATATTAGGTGTCTTGTGAACTTGCATATAAAAAGAACCATCTGTTTTTATATGGAAAATATTCTATAGAACCAAAAGAAGCAGTAAAATTAAGATGAGTTCCTTGGGAGGAATAATCTCCTATTATTCCTAACTAATACTCCAACAAGAGCCCTGAAATAAAGTCTGACTCCATAGAAGCTCTAAAATGGCGAGGCTGTAGACCCACAATGCCCAATAGGGTATCCATTTAGTCACATGTGGCTGGCTACTGAATCCCTGAAGTGTGGCTAGTCTGAATTAGGATGTGTTATAAGTATAAAATACACCCTGAGTATTGAAGACTTAGTACAAGTAAAAGAAATGTAAAATATCTGGATAATTTTTAAAGTTTACAAGTTATTTATTTTTAAGCTTTTCCATCGAAGTATATCAGGAACACACAAAAAAGTACTTAAGTTTATGGCAAAATGGATTCACCAAAATGTATGTCCATGTTACCAAGACCCTGTTAATAAACAAAATGTTGCCCGCACCCCAGCAGTCTCCCTAGACATCCTCCAAACACTTTCCCAAAGGTATTCACTAACCTGCTTTCTAACACCATAAATTAATTTTGTGTTGTTTTGATTTTGATACTAATGGAATCATGCAATATATATTTTTGTGTCCAAGTGATTCATCCAGCTAAACTATGTACCTGTAATTTATTTTCATTGAGTCCTAAGATTTTATAATGACTATACCACAAATATCCATTCTCCTGTTGGGTCATTTGGGTTATTTCCAGATTTGGGCTACTGTAAATAATGCTTCTATGAATGTTTTTGTACATGTCTCTCTCTCTCTCTTTTTTTGGCTGGGTATTAGGTTACATGTATTTAACTTAATACGTTAAAGAAGCTAAAGTTTCCAAATAAAGTTCTACTAATTTATGCTACCACCAGCAATATGTGAGAATTCCAGCCATTCCACAGCCTGGACCTTTGGTACCATCAGTCTTTTAAATTTTAGCAAGTATGATGAGTGTGTAGTAGACTCTCATTGTGCTGGCTTGTTCAACTGTCTACCTGTTTATAATGGGAACTAAATTACTTAGACTCTTGCTTACACGGTTCATGGTTAAAGTTTGCCAAAAGTAAAGTGGCGGGAGATCTGGAAGGTGGAAATGAAGGCTTAGGCATTACATATTAATGGTTTTCTTTGTTCAGAGATGGTGAAAGGAAGATTCGGAGGTGCAGCTGCATTCCAGTTTGTCCTCATTCTTTTGGAGTCTGTGCTCAGCTATCTTTTCTACTATGGTTTTAATTTGTATTGCCAAAATTATTAATAATTTTATTTTACTTTTTTTGTCATTTGTATATTTTGTCATTTATATATTTTACTTTTTTTTGTCATTTGTATATCCTCTTCCATAAAGGCCTGTTCAGGTCTCTTGCCTATTTTTTCAATTGATTATATGTTTTCTTCCCCTTACTGAATTGTAAGAATTCCTAGTGTTTTTCAAATACAATTCCTTTTTGGTTGATCCTCAATAATTTTTATGTGGTTTTCATGTTGAAATGATAATATTTTGAATATACTGTGGTACATACATTATTAAAATTAACTTCATCTTTTTTTACTATTTAAAATGGAGAATGGCGTGAACCCAGGAGGCAGAGCTTACAGTGAGCCGAGATCCGCGCCACTGCACTCCAGCCTGGGCAACAGCAAGATTCTGTCTCAAAAAAACAAAAACAAAAACAAAAACAGAACTTTAAAACTACACTTGTGGTTTATATTTCCATGGTTTATATTTCCATTGGACAGTGCTGCTCTAGATAATTAAAGCCTGACTATAGAAGCTATTTTGGTAGTTATCCTACCTAATATTTTAAGGGTCTAAAGATGCACAAAAGTATTTTATCAGGTTCTATGATTTAAAATGAATTTTTGTTTTTTTTGAAACAGGGTCTCACTCTGCTGCTCAGGCTGGAATGCAGTGGCATGATCATGGCTCACTGAAGCCTCAAACAAACTGCAACTCCTGGGCTCAGGTGATCCTCCTGCCTCAGCCTCCTAAGTAGCTGAGACTACAGATGCATGCCAGCACACTCAGCTAATTTTTTATTTTTTGTAGAAACAAGGTCTTAGTATGTTGCCAAGGCTGGTCTTTAACTCCTGGCTTCAAGCAATCCTCCCACCTCAGCCTCTGCACCTGGCCTATTATGAATATTTTAAAAAACTGAACATAAATAAAACATTTTACAAATATACACGACAGATAAACTACCAAGTTTCTGTGCTTTTAATTGAAATTACATCAGCCAAATGTGATAATCCTCTTTTATGGTTATCTCATTCTGTGCAGAGCTCATACAACAGTTATATATATAACTCTGTGTATGTCTCTCTCTGTATGCATATATAGACATATAGTTATATCTATATATAGATAGATATACATACATGTTATTTATATATTCTATCTTTGATTTATTAAAAAAGAGAAGACATCAGCCATTAATTAACATATGCAAACAGTGGCAAACAATTCTTTCAAAATATAGGGTTAGCTGGGGGAGAATTTAAAAGAAAGTCTTGGGAATTTAAAGTCTGGGGGAGAATTTAAAAGAAAGAAAATTTTCCCAGCAAAACTGGAAAAATTCCCTTTGAAAACTGGCACAAGACAGGGATGCCCTCTCTCACCACTCCTATTCAACATAGTGTTGGAAGTTCTGGCTAGGGCAATCAGGCAAGAGAAAGAAATCAAGGGTATTCAGTTAGGAAAAGAAGAAGTCAAATTGTCCCTGTTTGCAGATGACATGATTGTATATTTAGAAAACCCCATTGTCTCAGCCCAAAATCTCCTTAAGCTGATAAGCAACTTCAGCAAAGTCTCAGGATACAAAATTAATGTGCAAAAATCACAAGCATTCTTATACACCAGTAACAGACAAACAGAGAGCCAAATCAGGAATGAACTTCCATTCACAATTGCTTCAGAGAGAATAAAATACCTAGGAATCCAACTTACAAGGGATGTAAAGGACTTCTTCAAGGAGAACTACAAACCACTGCTCAGTGAAATCAAAGAGGACACTGACAAATGGAAGAACATACCATGCTCATGGATAGGAAGAATCAATATCGTGAAAATGGCCATACTGCCCAAAGTTATTTATAGATTCAATGCCATCCCCATCAAGCTACCAATGAGTTTCTTCACAGAATTGGAAAAAACTGCTTTAAAGTTCATATGGAACCAAAAAAGAGCCCGCATTGCCAAGACAATCCTAAGTCAAAAGGACAAAGCCGGAGGCGTCACGCTACCTGACTTCAAACTATACTACAAGGCTACAGTAACCAAAACAGCATGGTACTGGTACCAAAACAGAGATATAGACCAATGGAACAGAACAGTCCTCAGAAATAATACCACACATCTATAGCCATCTGATCTTTGACAAACCTGAGAGAAACAAGAAATGCGGAAAGGATTCCCTATTTAATAAATGGTGCTGGGAAAATTGGCTAGCCATAAGTAGAAAGCTGAAACTGGATCCTTTCCTTACTCCTTATACGAAAATTAATTCAAGATGGATTAGAGACTTAAATGTTAGACCCAATACCATAAAAACCCTAGAAGAAAATCTAGGTAGTACCATTCAGGACATAGGCATGGGCAAGGACTTCATGTCTAAAACACCAAAAGCAACAGCAGCAAAAGCCAAAATTGACAAATGGGATATGATTAAACTAAAGAGCTTCTGCACAGCAAAAGAAACTACCATCAGAGTGAACAGGCAACCTACAGAATGGGAGAAAATTTTTGCAATCTACTCATCTGACAAAGGGCTAATATCCAGAATCTACAAAGAACTCAAACAAATTTACAAGAAAAAAACAAACAGCCCCATCAAAAAGTGGGCAAAGGATATGAACAGACATTTCTCAAACAAAGACATTCATACAGCCAACAGACACATGAAAAAATGCTCATCACTCACCATCAGAGAAATGCAAATCAAAACCACAATAAGATACCATCTCACACCAGTTAGAATGGCAATCATTAAAAAGTCAGGAAACAACAGGTGCTGGAGAAGATGTGGAGAAATAGGAACACTTTTACACTGTTGGTGGGATTGTAAACTAGTTCAAGCATTATGGAAAACAGTATGGCGATTCCTCAAGGATCTAGATCTAGATGTACCATATGACCCAGCCATCCCACTACTGGGTATATACCCAAAGGATTATAAATCATGCTGCTATAAAGACACATGCACATGTTTATTGCGGCACTATTCACAATAGCAAAGTCTTGGAATCAACCCAAATGTCCATCTGTGATAGACTGGATTAAGAAAATGTGGCACATATACACCATGGAATATTATGCAGCCATAAGAAAGGATGAGTTTGCGTCCTTTGTAGGGACATGGATGCAGCTGGAAACCATCATTCTTAGCAAACTATCACAAGAAGAGAAAACCAAACACCGCATGTTCTCACTCATAGGTGGGAACTGAACAATGACATCACTTGGACTCGGGAAGGGGAACATCACACATCGGGGCTATCATGGGGGGGCAGGGGGGAGGGATTGCATTGGGAGTTATACCTGATATAAATGACGAATTGATGGGTGCTGACGAGTTGATGGGTGCAGCACACCAACATGGCACAAGTATACATATGTAACAAACCTGCACATTATGCACATGTACCCTAGAACTTAAAGTATAATAATAAAAAATAAAATAAAATAAAATAAAATAAAAAAATAAAAAAAAGAACTAACATTTACTGAACAAAAAAAAAAAAGAAAGAAATTTTAAAAAGCTTAGAAACCACTGCTCAAGTTCACTTAACAGCAATCCTCCATAATCAAGGAGGTTTTGAATGGGGGCAACTAATGTAATAAGAACATTAGAATATCCACATTACTGTTTTGTTCATCAAAAATTCTTCTCTCTTAAATAGGAAAGAATTCAAGTCCATTATGATGCGTTCCCCTCCAAATAAGCCTTACATCTTGTGAATACTTTATATACTGTTAAGCTGTTTGTATTTACTGTAGAGCTATTGTGTACATCCTTTAATAGCAGAAACATTAGAAAACAGATGCTTTGCTTATAGCTTAATTTACATAATACCACTGAGATATAGCTGTAAGCATGCTCAATCATTTTTTAATGTCTCATCAAAGTATAAGGTTCTTTTATCTTTTTACCTTAGCTACTTTAACTGAAAGAAGGCAAATACTACATGCCTGGCTACCATCAGCCACCACAACCTTTTTGCATGTGATTCTTGCAGTATTCCAATTCATCACTGGCTCAGAAGGGCACTTCTTAACTTTTTAAAAATTGATTCTCTTGAAATATCAACATTGCTCTGAATATTGGATTTTTCTGTCTAAATCTATTGAATTAAGGAGGCTCAAAAGGCTCCAATTTTAATTTCTTTTTGGCATTTTAAACCCAGATACAGGTAAGTACCAAGCAAGATTTTTAAGCTACTATGTAATCCAATTTATCCAGGTTAAAATCAGGTTAAATGCTTGCTGGTTGGAACCTGTCACAAGCATTAAAAGCCATGATTTAAGAAAAAATGAGGAGGAAAAATTCATTGTTAAATAATGAATGATAATAACTGAAATAGATTAGATTCATAATTGCTTTTCAGTTCTTTGTTAGACTCGAACCAGTTTTTGGTATACTCCTTGAAGCATGTGCACAGATATTATAATTTTTAAAAATGAGACAGGTGTGTTCTTGTTTTCTCTTTCAGAATAGTCATTTGACAAGGAAAGAACAATGAATGGGGAGGCCTGTGTCCATGCTCCTCTCAGGGACCAACTAAATAGTTGTGGGTCCATGAAGTGCAACTCAATTTCTCCATGCCCTGAATTCTTAATCTTGAAAACAAGGATTTATAATGATCTCTAATGTCTACCACGATATCAATAACATTCAGAGCTACCCTTTACCTACCATGTCCTAAGGCTATGCTAAGTACTGTAAATACAATCACGCTTCACTGCCATAGTGACCAATGAGATGGGTATTCTCATCCCTAAATCATGGAAGGAAACTCTGAAGCTAAATTATTTGCGCAAGGTCACACAGTTAGTAAATGACAAAGCCAAAATTCAAATTATCTGAGTGACTGGTTTATATAAGGAAGCTACCAAACAAGATGACAATTAGATACAGACTTTTGTGCATGGAATTAGGTGGCTTAAAATAATAATGAGTCAGTAAAGTTGAGCAATATAGCATAGTAAAATTAAGGGCACAGTTATAGGGCAGGCCTTATTTGAGCCATCCTTACCACTCAGTGCTGCAGTCAAGTCTTAGACTTCATCCCTTTCTCCTAAATCCTGGACATGGAACTCCCCTTCCCCTTATCATCCACATGATACCTCCTTGACTGTCAGCAGAACCTATGGCTCCTTAACTCCTCCCCATTTTCAATCCACCAGTTTCCTCTGGCTTCACTTGTCTACCTTAACAATAAGAACTGCAATAATAAGCAAATTTGATGAAGAACCCTCTTATGCCCTAGAATCTGTCGCCCTGTGATAGTCCGTGATGTCCACAGTACTAAAACTCAACTCTGGAGTATCCACAGAAACTGCAGTTAAGAATACGGGCTCTGGAAAGCAGACTTCTTGGATCAGAGCCCAGATGCCCCACTAAACAAATAGATGTTCTTATGTAAGTTATTTAACCTCTCTCAACCACATTTCCTCATGTGCAAAATGGGGGAAATGATGTTCTGTATTTCACAGGGTTCTTGTGCGAGATGAGTTTAATTTATGTAAATCACATAGAACAGTATTCTAGTTCAAAGCACACAGACTTCTGAGAGAGCTTGGGGAAAGACACAAATGAGCACATGTCTCCAGTCTCTGAGAAATAATTATGGCTGAGATGCAGAATGCTATCCAGTCTTACGAAGATAATAAAGATCGTCTAATTTTTCTAAGAAGACAATATAATCCTTAACCTTTACAGATAAATAATAAAAAGTTCCAGACCGGCCAGGCACAGTGGCTCACGCATGTAATCCCAGCACTTTAGGAGATCGAGGTGGGCAGATCATGAAGTCAGAAGATCAAGACCATCCTGGCTAACACGGCGAAATCCTGTCTCTACTAAAAATACAAAAATTAGCCAGCCAGGCGTGGTGTTGGGTGCCTGTAATCCCAGCTACTCGGGAGGCTGAGGCAGGAGAATTGCTTGAACTCGGAAGGTGGAGGCTGCAGTGAGCCAAGATCACGCCACTGCACTCCAGCCTGGCGACAGAGCAAGATTCTGTCTCAAAAAAAAAAAAAAACAAAAAAAGTTCCAGACCACAGTAGGATTGTCTCTGTTTTTTGTTTTGAGCAGAAAAATTAAACCACAGGAAAGGTAGAATTTCTCTCTCTCTTTTAGAAGATAAATATTTTTAAGACTAAAACAGCTATATAATTTTCAGACTTATTTATTAGGAAATAAATCAGTTCAGTGATCTACATTAGGATTTAATCTATATATTTGTTTCCAGGTCAAATGTGGTATAGACTGCTCGCTGCTCACCAAAATTCATGATCTCATCTTCCTTGGCACACAACTAATCAATATTTCTTGGGCTCCTTGAGAAATGTGACATGTGGTCATGTGACTGATTTTAGCTAGAAGAATGTGTGTAGAAGTATGTGTATCACTTCTAGGTCTGGCCCATAAAAATCTCCAAGGTAGGTATATGCCTGTATATTCTCCTTCCTTGTGGCTGGCTAGAATGAAGACAGCTCCTAATGTAATTTTAGAAGCCACAATTGAAAATGACAGAGGCTCCAACAGTCTGAAGGACTGCATGGAAGAAGGCTACTCTGCTCACCTGTTCGTCTACTGTAATAGGACTGTTACATGAGCAAGAAAGAAAATTCCATTGTATTTGTATCATTATATATTTTGGGGTTTACTTGTAACAGCAATTTGCCTTCTTTAAATAATGCAAATTTCAAATAATGCAGAATTTTAGACTCAAAATAATATATCAACTTAATAAATCTACATGAAGATAATGTAGATGGCTCAATGAATATACTCAAGGAATAAATCTCAAAGAACAGTAGTGTTTAAAATTCTAATTATTATTTTTTTCTTTTTTTGAGACAAGGTCTCACTCTAACACTCAGGCTGGAGTGTACTGGCATGATCACAATTCACTGCAGCCTAGACTTTCCAGGCTCAAGTGATCCTCCCACCTCAGCCTCTTGAGTAGCTTGGACTACAGATGCATGCCACCATACTCGGCTAATTTTTTATTTTTTTGAAGAGACAGGGGTCTCAATATGTTGCCCAAGATGGTCTTGAACTCCTAGCCTCAAGCGATACTCCTGCCTTGGCCTCACGAAGTGCTGGAATTACAGGCATGAGCCACCATGCCCAGCCCCAAATTCTTATTACCAAATAAAGGGATTAGTCAAAATCCTCAGGTAAAATACATAAAAATATGTAAATTTATCTGTTTCATAACGTTCTAAAAAGTAATTATAAGAAAAATTAATTATTATATAACATTATATAAACACTGAGTGCTTAGACTGCCAAAAACTACCGTACTTCAGCCATTTATATGCATTATCTTGTTAATTCTCATCTTAACCTCCTGAGGAAAATATGACGATGATTCCCATATGATGACTGAGAAAACTAAGGCACAGAATAAATAACTCAGGTCATACAGTCACAAAGTGGCAGAGCTGAGATCTACAATTCAAACTCCTCAGCTCATGTTCTTCACTACTATGCAAAAATGCCTCTGCAAGTAGTTTCCTATCATCTAAAACATTATAAGAAAATTTGGAAAGCGATTTAATTTGAAACCACTAAAGAGTATCAAAAATACAGTTCTCTAAATGATAACAAAAATCTGTATATAAGAAACTTTTTTAAAGAGTATTTCTCTTGTCAATATCTTTACCAGTTTCTTCCTTGACGAACACTATTAAATCACAACTCTCATAGAGAAGAAGGGCAGAGATTTGTGACTGAGAACCTAACCTCTTATTTCTTCTAGTTTGTTGTCAACCTGAACTAAAAAGCAGCTCCTGGTAGATTTATTAATGGCATCATAACTCTCAAAATTATTTTGATTTCTGTCTTTTTTGTTCTAACTCTCCTACCCTATACAATCGATTCCCAAGATTGTCAGTTCTTCCTTCAAAATGTCAATTACATTCATTTCCCCTTCCATTTTCACTGGCATTATTCTAATTAAGTCCCTTACTGCCTATCACCTACACCATGTTTTTCCAACTTTTTAAACTGTCTTACTGATAAAAGAAATATTTTACATCTTGACTACATGGAAGAAGGCCACTCTGCTGACCTGTTCAACTACTATAATACTACTGTTACATGAGCAAGAAACACACAATACACACATATAATATACGTGTTTACACTTGAGACCAAATCTTTATTAAATAAGACTCTCTTCCTAAGAGCAATTTACTCTGACATGGTTTAAGCATTTTTGATTACATCTCTTACTGTATCAATTTCATGATCTTTTTGTGGGTCAAAATCTGCAGCATGAATAACTTTGATCATTGCAAATGTTCCCTTACTTCCTCCATGTTTCCTGGCTCCTATTCTTTTTATTTATCTCTACCAGATTAAAACTTTGTAAAGCTCTATCCTAATGATGTCTACTTCCCATCCAGCATTCTTTATGAACTCCTCTTACAATCTTAAGAAGAAAGTACAAATTCCTTAGCCTACTGTCTAAGGCTCTACCAAACCTGGCCATACACCAATACACATTACCTCAACTATAGACAAACTGAACAACCCTGAACACAACTTGTGTATTCCTGATTCTTTCAAGACTGAATTCTGTCCCTCCCTAGTCCCTAGATATGCCTATGAAAATCCTACTCCACTCATTCACTCAGCATATATTTAGTGAGAAACTACATCTTCCAGGCACAGCGAGAGAGACAGGTGGTCTCTGCACTCACCGAGCTTATAGTATGAGTATAGTATAGTATACTATAGTATAGTATAGTATGCAAATGTAAAAGTACTAACAAATGTGAAAACAGTTCCAAAAGGAGTAATAGAGTATAATTGTATTATAAAATTTAAAAAGCTCATAAAAGGGTTAGGGCGGGCTGGGCACGGTGGCTGACGTCTGTAACCCCAGCACTTTGGGAGACCGAGGCGGGTGGATTGCTTGAGGTCAGGAATTCGAGACCAGCCTGGCCAACATGGTGAAATTTCATCTCTACTAAAATACAAAAATAAGCTGGGCATGGTGGCGGGTGCCTGTAACCCCAGTTACTAGGGAGGCTGAGGCAGGAGAATTGCTTGAACCCAGAAGGCAGGGGTTGCAGTGAGCCGAGATCGCACCACTGCACTTCAGCCTGGGTGACAGAGTGAGATTCTGTCTCCAAAAAAAAAAAAAAAAAAAAGGTTAGGGCACCTCTCCCTGAGAAAAGCCTTTTGTTTAAGTACCAAAGTATAAAAAGGACTGTTAACAGGTGAAAAGTGAGGTTAAAATGTTCTCCAGTAGGGAAAAAGCATGGTAAGGGTCCCAAGGAGAAAAATGGCGTGTGGAAACTTCAAAGAAGTGGAAGAAGACCAGTTTGGCTGCAGCACAGAGAAAGCAAGACAGAGTAGCCCATGAGCTGGGGGTAAAGGGAACAGCAGATGTGGATGGCATTACATCCTAAATCAAAGTATCCTGCCTGCTATATGCCAGGTAACTATGCATTTAAGAATGTTTAAAGCATGTTTTCTTGCTATCCAAAACTTGTGTTCTTCTGTGAAGACTGACAGGTAAATCTGTAGTGCAATAAGAACCAAACTAAATATATGTATAAGTAGATCCGAGATAGGAGTATTAACTTTTCCTGGCACACTGGGAAAAGCTTTCTAGAGGAAATAATGTCTGAGCAGAGATGTTAAAAATGAATACATGAGTTCCCTAAATTGGCCATGACTTATCAGGCAAAGGACCAGGATGTGTAAAATTACAGGGGCATGAAAAAAATAATCATGGCTTTTCCATAAAGCCATCCCTGATAGTCTAGAAGAAAAAGTGTTTTCATGCTTTTCAGAATTTAAGGCCTTTGCATCAAAACAGTTAGTCTACAGGATGATAAAGTCTTGAAGAAAGAGGCTTCATCCTTCTTTATTTTTTTCTAAACCACTAATGGAAGTTTATTATAGTACTTTGCTTACAGAAGACACTAAATATCAGTAAATATAGACTTGTGGAAAAATAAATTAATCACATTTGTTGAATTAAAAGTAACTAAGTGATCCCTTATGTGCCGAAGGAGTAAGAGAATAAATATACTTTAATTTACTTTTCAGTAGCAGGGAAAGAGATTATCAAAGAAGTAAGGGATATATAGTGCAGTGATAGGAGAAGGGCTCCAAATCGGGGTGCCTGGGACTCCCGTGTATAAGAAGGCAAGAAAAATGAGTGAGAATGACACAACACAAAAATTACTCATTATTAAAAATATATAAGACTGAAAATTTTTATGCTGTTTAAAAAAATAGTCTACCTACAAATATTAAGATAATTAAGGATTTGGCATAGTTGCTACCATTTCAGGCAGAGAACAGAGAATTTAATAACTCATCTCTTCTCCTACTTCCCCTACCTAAGCCTTGAGTTTTAAGAAATCATTTAAATTAACTTCAATATGTTCTGGTAGACATTACTAAACTCTGTCCATACCGATGCATTCCAATGACATCATTGTTTCCATGGTAACTAATGCATGTCAAATGGGAGAAAAACAGAGAGCAGGACTAAAAACCAAGGGGAAGAAATCCAATAAACTGGTATAAACAAAGCATAACATCTATTTTGTATTTATAAAACACTTACTAATTTCAAATCCTTTACTATTACTTAGGCTCTGGGGCTTTTAAGGCCCAGAGGGATCTCAGAGGTCATCAAATCCACTTCCCACTCATAGCCAAGACCTTCTTTACAATGTAGCTAATCATGATTGCCCAATTGTTCACAGAGCTTATTGCTGGAAAGTTCTCACTCATTCACCTGCAAACATTACTGAATACCTATCTTGTTCTTCAGGTTTAAGAGATGATTAAGACCTTCTATCTCTTTTAAAAAATGTTTGTAGTTCAGAAGGCAAATAATTCAAATGTAGGGTGAAAAAAAAAAAAGAGAGCTATAATAAAGATACAGGAAGATGTCGAAAAGTTCTTACAGAGGAAAGAATTATAAATTTCAACTTGGAAGAATTACACAGTTCCAATGACTTTCATTTCTACTCCCACTAAGTCCCACAAACCCATGACAACATCCTGGACCTTGCCATGACCCAGAACTGCTCTAACTTGGCAAACTTATACTCGAACATCAACTTTCTGATCCCAAACAGCTCTTTCACCTTCTAACTGATCCCTGAAGTAGTTCTATGAGCCTTATGCAGTCCATCAGCCTTCATCTGGAATATGTCTTCATAATACTTCCTTGCTAATATCCTCAGCATTTATCCTTCAGTGGCATCCACCTAGCAATAGCCTAACCTGGACTTAGTGATCATCCCTCTTCCTCTCTGTTATGTTCCATAAGGATTATCTGTCCAACCCTCTGCCTTAGAATCTAGGGAAAAAAAATTGTTAGAACAGTATAAGTATCCAGGTTTACAGGTATACAGATTTACATAGGGACTGAAAAATAATATATGCTGAATTTGGCAACTACGGTCATTAGATTCCTAACTAGCAAAGTCCATGTAGGACTTGCTCCATATATGTAGTCACCTCAAATGGCAGTGTCAGTTGAAATGGTATTTTGATATACAAAATGATAATTTATACGGGGTGAAATTGTAAAGAGGTCTTACTTCTGCTCTGTTTAAAACTTCTTCCTCAAGGAATTCATGTTTTTGGGTGAGCGAGACACCCTCAACTCTCATCGTAAAGAATGAGAAGTTAAGCATTCACTTATGTGCAAATAGAATGGCTATTATCCTGACTTTGGAGTGATCTTAACAGACAATTGGCACTGCTGTCTAATTTCTGCCAGAAAGAAGGATTATAGATTACTTAAGTCAATGTCATAATTTTTGGTAGATAACCTTCTAACTTTTTGCTGATTTGTATTCTAAAATCCCATATAATAAGTAACCTTATTTAGTTATCTGGATAGGCATTACTTGTGTCTAGTTTGTCTTACAGGGCATAATATGAAGTAACATTGCTCAAATTAGGTGCTTCAGAGAGAGTTTTATGTGTGAGGCAGGCATTTGGTTATCACTGTTTTAAAAATTTTCCAACTTAAAGTTCACAACATAGAACACTGGCCCTAAACTACTTGCTGATTACAATTATAAACCCGCTAGTGAAAAAGCTTTGGACCACCTGGAAGGTAAGCATACAGGCACTTTCCTTATCAGCCTCCTCATCATGAGAACATGTCAATCCAACTCAGAGTTCCGCAGCTTGCCAATGCCCACAGCACTGTGCTAACTGGCAAGGGAGAAGAGGTACTTGAAGAAATTCACCTCGACCATTCTACTACACTATTTTATACTTTTCAGAAGCCCTCTGAGAGATAAACATTTATGAAAGCTTCCCTTCAAGTCCATTCATTCAAATACATTATTGGATCTTATCCTGTGTCATGGTCTCACTGAAGAATCTGATAAAAGTTATAATTCGTTCCATACCAAAACAAATACACGTAGGCATACAATTTAGGGCTGGGGGAGGTGAGGGAGAGAAAAATCATGAGACTCCTGAAGCTAATCTACAGACTGAAGTTTAAAAAGTTCTGATGTATATGCTCTAAAATCTGTCTTTGAATTAAGCAAGGCTACTAGCTAGCCACAGAGAAGTATCATGTTGGCACTGTACTGAAATGTTTGTTTTAAATTGTACTCCAGCACGATTCCACCTGCTTTTGTTGAGGCACACTAGAAGGAAGAACTCTGTATTTACTGTAAAGAAGGTGATGAGAGTGTGTTCATTACATACACAGGTTCTTCTTTCTAAGAACTTAGGGAAGATATTTCTCTCTGGTCTCAGCTCTGTCTCCCTTGAGCATCCAGTTTTATTTTTTTTTAACTTTGCAGAAATGCACAGTTTTATAATGATACTATATTTCTTTTCCTTTGGCTGCTAGAAAAGTCATGGTACACCCCTAGCATGTATTTAAGTTCCTTAATAGCATGCAATTTGTTTACTGACTTCACTTCTGACTCCATCTAACTTTAATTATTTTGTTTATTTTTATTTTATTTTTAACTTTCATCCCACCAAATTGGGCAGAAAATCCTGAAGTGCCTCCTAGAAGAAGTGAGCTATAAATGAGTTGAACTGTAGGAGGCAGAAGGAAAAAAGTAATCTTTTTTCATCTGTTTCCCCATAAGTGATCTATTCAAGTCTGTCTATCTAAATAATTTCCTAAAACACTCTTGTAATTTTTTTTTGGTCAGTGAGAGCTGCAAGTATGAGAGAAGTAGTACTTCTATAGAAAACTCTTACCTAAAGGGTGTCTTGGAATTTTTCTGGACTAATATCTTGTATAGATGCATTTGCACCTATAAGTGTGTTTTTAAAGTAACCATAACGATAAACTAGGACTTTCATAAAGACTTCTGCACAGGACTAAACTAAAACTTCAACTGTATTTTTCAATGACTTGCTTCTTCAGTTAGAAGAGTTTTATATTTTTCAACAGTGAAGCTGTAAATGCTTACAGGCACATGGACTTTGCGAAACATCTCAGCACTCTTGTGTGCATCCATCAATGCGACGTCCTGGGGCGTGGAGACAATCACAGCACCTAGCCAAAGATAAACAAAATGCTATTATGTTTTAATTCTTTATGGAGAAATTACTTTCAACATTATGTTGCTTACATGCGCAAATAGTCTATTACATTAACTACTTAGGTCACTCACATACATTTTACACAAATGAATGAGAAAGACAAGAAAATGTCGACTTTGTTTTTGCCTACCTTTGAATCCTCACTTCTAAAACCACAACTGGGCTGGGCATGGTGGCTCATGCCTACAATCCCAGCACTTTGGGAGGCCAAGGTGGGCAGATCATTTGGGGTCAGGAGTTCAAGACCAGCCTGGCTAACATGGTGAAACCCTGTCTCTACTAAAAATACAAAAATTAGCCAGGCATGGTGGCTCGTGCCTACAATCCCAGCTACTTGGGAGGCTGAGGCAGGAGAATCACTGAAACCCAGGAGACAGAGGTTGCAGTGAGCCAAGATCACACCACTGCATTCCAGCCTGGCTGACAGAGCAAGACTCCATCTCAAAACAAAAAATAAAAAAAAAATAAAATCACAACTGACTAATCAGTGATTCAGGATCATAACTCTATCAGTGGAACTTTCTTCCCATTCAGATAACGTGCAGTTATACAGATGGACGAGGTAGGCTTTACTTTCAAATTAACAGTCCAATAGCCAGGCATGGTGGCATGTGCCTGTAATCCCAACTACTTGGGAGGCTGAGGCGGAGGGATCACTTAAGCTCAGAAGTCCAAGACCAGCCTGGGCAATACAGTGAGACTCCATCTCAAAAAAAAAAAAAAAAAAAAGGAAGAAGAAAGAAGAAGGAAGAAAGAAGGAAGAAGTAAGAAGAAAGAAAGAAGAAGGAAAGGAAAGGAGAAAGAGGGGGGGAGGAGGAGAAGAGGAAGACGAGGCGGCGGAGGAGGCAGAGGAGGAGGAGGAGGAAGAGGACGAGGTTGTTAATAGTCTACTTGGGAGACTGAAAAATTAAGCATTACAATACAATATGTTAAGGAGGAGAAGAAGGAGAACAAGGGGGAGGAGAAGAAAGAAGAAGAAGAGGAGGAGGAAGAAGCTGTTAATATTCTACTTGGGAGACTGAAAAAATAAGGATCACAATACAATATGCTAAGCATCATAACAGAGGTGTGCACAAAGTGTTATGGAGTTATAAAGAAGAAACAGGAAGAAAAGCTAACTAATTCAATCTAGGAGAGAAAATGGTGAAGTATGACAGATGGAAGCTAGACATAGGAGAAGCAATAGAGGAAAGTTTCCAGGAAGATGTGATTCTTAAGCTGAGTCCTAGAAGTTTATATTCTTAAAAGCTCACACTGTGGAAAGCAGTTTGCTGGGAATAAAACTGAGGGCTGTGGCAGAAATTCGGATGCAAAATGTTAGAGGCCTGAACTGAAATGGATGGAGACGGCAAATTTTCTGGATCTCCACTACTACCCTACAGAAACCAGGTAGTACTGGGTATAGAGTTTTGACAAAAAGTGCAGTACAATTTTTCTTTAGGTCGAAACAACAAAGGCCTGGTTAAGATTGGCAGAGTCTGTGAATTTTTTTTAACTTTGTGGTTCCCTCTAGATGATAACCTAAAAGATAATTAACATAAACATAATATAGATCACATGGCTGATCATCACCTTATAACTAAATACACAATGCTACGACAATTCAGAGCCCCAAACTGTTAAATTGGTATCAAGCGGCAGTCTGACACAACTAATGAAAACAGAGGCAAGATTAACAATAAATAACTGATTACACCAAGTGAAGGTCTAATGATAATAGACAGTATTGCCTGAAGGGATATTTTGAAGAAGTTTGAATAGAGAAAAGTGGTGGGAGAACCAAGTTATCACAAAGCACATGGCAGTATAGGCATGCCAAACTCAAAAGAACCTATACAGTAGTAGTTAGCTATAAATTCATCTTGCAATCAGCATCTTCATTTCAGGAAAAAACATATTTTACATTAAATTAATGTCATAAATTCGAATTTTACTGATTTTGTAAGTTTTGCTTGTATTTAATTTAATTTTTAAACTATATAGTACGAGCTAAAAACGTATGGAATTTGTGTTTATACCTAGTTAAGTAATCTTATAATAAAAATAAGTCAGTATGGGGTGTGGGAAGATTATTTTTCCTTTAGAAGAAGGGCCTATTCATTACTCAAGTTTGAGATACACTATTTTTAGAATTCTAAGAGATCAGGATTCAAAATTTGATTCTACAGCTGACTACCTGTGTGACTAGATAATGACTTAACCTATCAGAGTTTTTGTTTCTTCATCGACAAAATGGCATATAAATACTTAGGTCACAGGGTTAGAATAACTAAATAAACTACTATACACAGTTACTTGACATGATGCCTAACATTCAATAAATGATAGCTATCACTGTTAATATCATCATTATTACATTTGTTATTGTTACTAATAAAATGCCTTATAAGTTGCTGGGAAGGTCATTTTCCTAAAGGCTATCAGGCAGCTCATCCTACTTTTCAAACTGTTCCATGGATCACTACAGCCTATTTTGATTGACTTCACCCAAGAAACCAAAAATTAACACTTCTCTTTCCCCTCTTGCAAAGACTGACGGAAATTACATCTTGGCAAAAATTATACTCTACACCTCCAATACACTTCCAGAATTTGCCACCTTCTAGATTCTGTTATTAATCTGTTTCCTAGTTTTTTTCATATCCAGTCATTTGGAAGGGATCAAATTCCAGCTTTGGCTGTATCCAGCTGTATAACTAACCTCAAACGAATAACTCAGAATCACTCTGAGTCTCGGTTTCTTTAACTGTAAAACTAGTGCCTGCACTAGATAGTTTCCAAGGACTCAGCTATCTCTATGATTACACTACTTAGCATTCCATCTTAACTATAAATAGCTTTTAGAACTACCTCTGCTCAACCTAACTGCCCTAAGAATCTTATTTAAGAGGTATTAGTCATCAATCTCAGAGCTATTCTCTTCCTACATAATCAGAGGAGGCTATTTCCTCCAAATCTTCTCCTTCACTATGTATTAGTATGTAGGGTGTTCTCTACTGCATTGGCTCTAAAAAGTATTCTTAGCTTTCATATGATATAAACACGTTACTTTTTAAATACTTTTTGTCTACTATTTGTATCACCATTACACAATGTAATTTCAAGGGCAATTATGATATTTTTCATCTTTCTATCAAACAAAAGTAATGACATAATATTTTGCACAAAACAGGCACTTAACAAAAGATCAGCAATTTAAGCAATGTTCTTATATTTTCAGAATCATCTCCCCTAGATGATCATATCCCCTAGATTATAAACTTTAAGTTGGCAACTCCTTGCACTAGGAGTCAAGAGCTCCAGATTCTGGTTGTGATGACAGTCTTAATATAATATATAACCTTGAATAACTAACTAAGTCTCAATATATCTCAATTAACTCCTTTATAAATTGAATCTATTTCCATACGCCCTATTTAACTTAAACAGCTGTTACATTTAAAAAAATTATAAAAATGTTTGAGGACATTATTTTAATAGCTGTAAGATACTAGAGAGGGGGATTAAACTGGCTTGGTTTTCTCTGTACTTAATTCATCTTCACACAGTAACACAAATAAGCATCTATGCTATTTGAGTTTCTTTGCAGAATAGTCTGAATAGCACCATTTGAACAAATTAATAACAACATTTGACAAGACAGTGATCATCTTTCATGTCCTGTCAAATGCTCATGAAGCATGTAAACATTTCAAGGAACTATATTTATATAACTTTTTTTAGTACAAATTTTTTTTGTCTACTATTTGTAGAAATATATGGGGTATTTTGCTGAAATATATGTTCTTAATTAATGATTAAGTCCTTAATCACAATACAATCAGCCTCTGGGTGTTGCCCTGAAAAAAAGAATTTCTAATCCTTGTTGAAGAAGATAAAAACATAACTGGTTCACACATAAACCACTACCTCTTTTGCTGTATAGTATATCAAAGTTTAGTATAGTGTGTAAGTTTCATATATCATATAAGTAATCATTTCAGATAGCCCTAGAATGAATTTCAGAATTTATGATAAGAAAATAATGCATAAAGAAACAACATAACCTCCAGTAAAATTAAATTTAGTCCTTAATCTAGCATAACCCAGATTTTTATTTTAAATTTTATTTGAATTTTTGTGAGTACATAGTAGGTATATATATATAAGGGGTCCATGGGATGTTTTGATACAGGCATGCAATATGTAATAACCACATCATGGAAAATGGGGTATCCATCCCCTCAAGCATTTATTTTTTGTGTAATAAACAATACAATTACACTTTTAGATACTTTTAAATGCACAATTAAGTTATTGTTGACTATAGTCACCCTGTTGTGCTATCAAATACTAGGTCTTACTCATTCTTTCTAACTATTATTTTTGTACCCATTAGCCACTACCATCTCCCCCCGACCCCAGTACCCTTCCCCACCACGAATAACTATCCTCTACTCTCTCTGTCTATAAGTTCAATTGTTTTAATTTTAGATCCCACAAATAAGTGAGAACATGCAATGTTTATCTTTCTGGCCAGGCTTATTTCACTTAACACAATGGCCTCCAGTTCCATCCATGTTGTTGCAAATGACAGCATTTCATTCTTTTTATGGCTAAATAGTACTCTACTGTGTATAAATAACACATTTTCCTTAATCATGCATCTGTTGATGGACACCAAGGTTGCTTTCAAATCTTGGCTATTGTGAATGGTGCTGCAATAAACATGGGAGCAGAGATATCTCTTTAGTATACTGATTTCCTTTCTTTTGGGTGTATACCCAGAAGTAGGACCGTTGAATCATATGGTGGCTCTATTCGTAGTTTTTTGAGGAACCTCAAAACTGTTCTCGATAGTGGTTTTACTAATTCACATTCCTACCAACAGTGACAAGGGTCCCCTTTTTCTCACATCCTTGCCAGCATTTGTTATTTTGTTATTGCCTGACTTTGGACATAAGCCATTTTAACTGGGGTGAGATGATATCTCTCTGTAGTTTTGATTTGTATTTCTCTGATTAGCAATGATTCTGAGCACCTTTTCATATGTCTGTTTGCCATTGTATGACTTCTTTTCAGAAATGTCTATTTAGATCTTTTGCCAATTTTTAAACTGGACTGTTAGATTTTTTCCTATAGAGTTGTTGGAACTCCTTATATATTCTGGTTCTAAATCCCTTGTCAGTTGGGTAGTTTGCACATATTTTCTCCCATTTCCTGGTCGTTTCTTCATGTTGATATTTCCTTTACTGTGCAGAAGCTTTTTAATGTGATGTGATCCCATTTGTCCAGGTTTGCTTTGATAGCCCATATTTTTAAATTTTATTTATTTATTTATTTATTTATTTATTTATTTATTTATTTATTTATGAGACAGAGTTTCGCTCTTGTTGCCCAGGCTGGAGTACAGTGGCACAGTCTCAGCTCACTGCAACCCCTGCCTCCCAGGTTCAAGCAATTCTCCTGCCTCAGCCTCCCAAGTAGCTGGGATTATGGGCATGCGCCACCATGCCCGGCTAATTTTTGTATTTTTAAAGTAGAGATGGGATTTCTCTATGTTGGTTAGGTTGGTCTCGAACCCAGACTTCAGGTGATCCACCTGCCTCAGCCAGTAAGTGCTGGGATTATAGGCATGAGCCACTGTGAAGGGCCTTTTTTTTTTTTTTTTTTGAGATGGAGTCTTGCTCTGTCGCCCAGGCTGGAGTGCAATGGCACGATCTCATCTCACTGCAACCTCCGCCTCCCAGATTCAAGCAATTCTCCTGCCTCAGCCTCCTGAGTAACTCGGATTACAGGCGCCCACCACCACCCCCAGCTAATTTTTGGTACAGACTGGGTTTCACCTTGTTGGTCAGGCTGCTCTCGAACTCCTGACCTCAGGTGATCCATCCATCTCTGCCTCCCAATGTGCTGGGATTACAGGCGTGCACCACCGCACACGGCCCCAGATTTTTAAATTTTAAAGGAATTATGTCAGTTGATTCTTGTTACTGTATCACTCAACACATGGTCTCTGAAACCGGATATTACATTTTATCTTTCTAACACTTGGCTTTCTACCTGTTAAATTTTAATTTTTCCCAGAAACATGAGCCAATATGAATTAGTCTAGAATTTTCTCCCTTTATACCATCATTAATGATGTCACTTCAGTTTGTGATTAAGAGACTGATAGAAAACTTGTGCTCCCTCTACTGACTGTAAGGAAATGTCAACAGCAGAAAAAATAAAGTTTAGTTTGCAATAAATGGAATTATTTTCTGAGGAGAAAATGCCTATCTCAAGAAGCCCATCAAGAATGCTCTATCAGTTTTCTTTTTTTGTTTTTCTTTTTCTTTTTTGAGATGGAGTCTCGCTGTGTTGCCCAGGCTGGAGTACAGTGGCACAATCTTGGCTCACTGCAAGCTCCACCTCCCAGGTTCACGCCATTCTCCTGCCTCAGGTTCACGCCATTCTCCTGCCTCAACCTCCCGAGTAGCTGGGACTACAGGCGCCCACCACCATGCTTGGCTAATTTTTTGTATTTTTAGTAGAGGCAGGGTTTCACTGTGTTAGCCAGGATGGTCTCCTGACCTCATGTTCCGCCTGCCTCAGCCTCCTAAAGTGTTGGGATTACAGGCGTGAGCAACCACGCCTGGCCAAGAATTCTCTATCCATTTTCTAAAGTAAATGTCTAAGTCTAAACGATTAACTAATATTGTTTAAATGCTAATCACAACTTGTAATCCTTTTAAAAGGCTTCTTATCAGCTGAGATTTACTATAATTTACTATAAAAGGTTAACTGTCTGGCAGACACTGGCAAATATGTAAACATTTTACAAAATAATTATTTAGAATATTGTTAATTCTCCTATTAAGAGGAAAATCTATTTATGACTGCATATCTGGATTTGGGTCAAAGGTCAGAGTAGTTAAACATTTAAAACTGATGATTCCAGGTGTGAGACTGATCATAACTATACCAATGTGGAACAACTCAACTATGAATTCTAGTCCCCAGGGCACAGATTGTATCTAATTCTCTTGCTCGATTGAGAACTTCCGTGCTAGAGCCTAATAAACATGTGCAACAAAACCTGCTCAAGATTATAGCTGGAGAAATAATACTATACCTTACAATTATGAGCATATCGATATAAAGTCAAATAAGACTTTAAAAAATTAACTATTTTTAATGTTCACACTGCTCTTAATATTTAGTGCTACTGATTCTCCTTTATTTAGAAATATACTTGCATCAAAAGAAAATAATCTATTCAACGTCTGATGTTTAACAAAAACAATACCAAATATAATTTTCTATTAAGCACTGGTGTATTTTAGGTCTCCTCTGTCTTTCTCCTGCCACCCCCAAAATTCCTGAGTTTTAAATATAATTTGCTATAAGATCAAGGATTACCTATCAATATTAGTATCAGCAGAAAGAAAACATAATTTAAAAGGTAAATTCACCTAAAATGTACTCACAGACAGTGTTTCAAGAGGAAATATAAATAATTCTTGGATGAGTCACTATTTTGACCTCTTGCTCCTTTCTAACAGACTACACAAGTGATTACAGTCATAAAGAGAATATGTTTTATTAATTTAGAAATGAATCATTATCTTGCTCACCTCAGAAAGAAATCCTCCCATAGAAAATTATATCAATTGGCTGGGCATAGTGGCTCACGCCTGTAATCCCAGCACTTGGGGGAGGCAGAGGTGGGCAGATCACAAAGTCAGGAGATTGAGACCATCCTGGCTAACACAGTGAAAACTACAAAACATTAGCCAGGCGTGGTGGTGGGTGCCTGTAGTCCCACCTTCTTGGGAGGCTGAGGCAGGAGAATGACATAAACCCGGGAGGTGGAGCTTGCAGAGAGCCGAGATCGCACCACTGCACTCCAGCTTGGGCAACGGTGCGAGACTCCATCTTAAAAAAAAAAAAGAAAGAAAGAAAAAAAGAAAATTATATCAATTGCTGAAAAGAGAATTAAACACAATAATAACTGGAAACAATGCTATATCAACATTACTGGTGTTCTAAATCATCCTAATTGATGAGAAAGAAAAAAACAAAGTTACTGGTGAGAGAGACCAAGTGTGCTTTGGAAGGTTAAGAATCCAACTTTGAATAAGTGTGATGTGGTACCAAGAAGAATGTATATTCTGTTGATATGGGGTGGAGAGTTCTGCAGATGTCTATTATGTCCACTTGGTCCAGGGCTAAGTTCAAGTCCAGAATATCCTTGTTAATTTTCTGTCTCATTGTTCTGTCTAATATTGACAATGGAGAGTTAAAGTCTCCCACTATTATTGTGTGGGAGTCTAGGTCTCTTTGTAGGTCTCTAAGAACTAGCTTTATGCATCTGGGTGCTCCTTTCTTGAGTGCGTATATATTTAGGATAGTTAGCTCTTATTGTTGCATTGATCCCTTTACCACTATGCAATGCCCTTCTTTGTCTTTTTTGACCTTTGTTGGTTTACAGTCTGTTTTATCAGAGACTAGGATTGCAACCCATGCATGCATTTTTTTCCTCTTTTTTTTTCTATTTGCTTGGTAAATATTCCTCTATCCATTTATTTTGAGCCTATGTGTGTCTTTGCACATGAGATGGGACTCCTGAATACAGCACACTGATGGGTCTTGACTCTTTATCCAATTTGACAGTCTGTGTCTTTTAATTGGGGCATTTACTCCATTTACATTTAAGGTTAATATTGTTATATGTGAATTTGATCCTGTCATTAGGATGCTAGCTGGTTATTTTGTCTGTTAGTTGATGCAGTTTCTTCATAGTGTCAATAGTCTTTTCAATTTGGTATGTTTTTGCAATAGCTGGTACCAGTTTTTCCTTTCCAAGTTTAGCGCTTCCTTCAGGAGCTGTTGTAAAACAGGTCTGGATGCTTGTCTGTAAAGGATTTTATTTCTCTTTCACTTTGCTTATGAAGCTTAGTTTGGCTGTATATGAAATTCTGGGTTGAAAGTTCTTTTCTTTAAGAAAGTTGAGTATTGGCCTCCACTCTCTTCTAGCTTATAGGGTTTCTGCAGAGAGATCTGCTGTTAGTCTGACGGGCTTTCCTTTGTGGGTAGCCCGACCTTTCTCTCTGGCTGCCCTTAGCATTTTTTCCTTCACTTCAACCTTGGTGAATCTGATGATTATGTGTCTTGGGTTGCTCTACTCAAGGAATATCTTTGTGGTGTTCTCTGTATTTCCTGAATTTGAATGTTGGCCGGTCTTGCTAGGTTGGGGAAGGGAAATTCTCCTGAATAATAACCTGAAGAGTGTTTTTCCACTTGGTTTCATTCTCCCTGTCACTTTCAGGCACACCAATCAAACATAAGTTTTGTCTTTTTACATAGTCTCATTTTTCTTGGAAGCTTTGTTGGTTCCCTTTCATTCTTCTTTCTCTAATTTTGTCTTAATGCTTTATTTCATTAAGTTGATCTTCAGTCTCTGATATCCTTTCTTCTGTTTGGTCGATTAGGCTATTGATACTTGTGTATGCTTCACAAAGTTCTCGTGCTGCTTTTCAGCTCCATCAGGTCATTTATGTTCTTCTCTAAACTGGTTATTCTAGTTAGCAATTGGAAGTAAAACACTCCTCAGCAAATGCAAAAGAATGGAAATCATAAAAAACTGTCTCTCAGACCACAGTGCATTCAAGTTAGAACTCAGAATGAAGAAACTCACTCAAAACTGCACAACTACATGGAAACTGAACAACCTGCTCCTGAACGACTACTGGGTAAATAATGAATTAAGGCATAAATAAAGAAGTTCTCTGAAACCAATGAGAACAAAGACACAATATACCAGAATCTCTGGGACACAGCTAAAGTGGTGTTTAGAGAGAAATTTACAGCACTAAATGCCCACAGGAGAAAGCAGGAAAGATCTAAAATCGATACCCTAACATCACAATTAAAAGAACTAGAGAAGCAAGAGCAAACAAATTCAAAAGCTAGCAGAAGGCAAGAAATAACTAAGATCAGAGCAGAACTGAAGGAGATAGAGACACAAAAAACTCCTCAAAAATCAATGAATCTAGGAGCTGGTTTTTTCAAAGGATTAACAAAATAGATAGACTGTTAGCCAAACTAATAAAGAAGAAAAGAGAGAAGAATCAAATAGACACAATAAAAAATGATAAAGGGGATATCACCACTGATCCTACAGAAATACAAACTACCATCAGAGAATACTAAAAACACCTCTATGCAAATCAACTAGAAAATCTTGAAGAAATGGATACATTCCTGGACACATCCACCCTCCCAAGACTAAATCAAGAAAAAGTTGAATCCATGAATAGACCAATAAGTTCCAAAATTGAGGCAGTAATTAATAGCCTACCAACCAAAAAAAACCAGGACCAGACGGATTCACAGCTGAATTCTACCAGAGGTACAAAGAGGAGCTGTACCATTCCTTCTGAAACTATTCCAAACAATGGAAAAAGAGGGAGTCCTCCCTAACTCATTTTATGAGGCCAGCATCATCCTGATACCAAAACCAGGCAGAGACACAATAAAAAAGAAAATTTCAGACCAATATCACTGATGAACATCAATGCGAAAATCCTCAATAAGATACTGGAAAATCAAATCTAGCAGCACATAAAAAAAAAACCATATCCACCATTATCAAGTTGGCTTCATCCCTGGGATGCAAAGCTGGTTAAATATATGCAAATCAATAAACATAATCCATCACATAAACAAAACCAATGACAAAAACCACATGATTATCTCAATAGACGCAAAAAGGCCTTCGATAAAATTCAACACCACTTCATTTTAAAAACGCTCAATAAACTAAGTATTGATGAAACGTATCTCAAAATAATAAGAGCTATTTATGACAAACCCATAGCCAATATCATATTGAATGGGCAAAAGCTAGAAGCATTCCCTTTGAAAACTGACACAAGACAAGGATGCCCTCACTCACCACTCCTATTCAACATAGTATTGGAAGTTCTGGCCAGGGCAGTCAGGTAAGAGAAAGAAAGAAAGGGTATTCAAATAGAAAGACAGGAAGTCAAATTGACTTTGTTTGCAGATGACTATATATTTAGAAAACCCCATCGTCTCAGCCCAAAATCTCCTCAAGCTGATAAGCAACTTCAGCAAAGTCTCACAATAAAAAATCAATGTGCAAAAATCATACGCATGCCTATACACCAATAATAAACAAAAAGAGAGTAAAATCATGAGTGAACTCCCATTCACAACTGATACAAAGAGAATAAAATACCTAGGAATTCAACTTACAAGGGATGTCAAGGACCTCTTCAAGGTGCACTACAAACCACTGCTCAAGGAAATAAGAGAGGAAACAAAAAAAATGGAAAAAAAAAAAATCCATGCTCATGAATAGGAAGAATCAATATCGTGAAAATAGCCATACTACCCAAAGTAATTTACAGATTCAATGCTATTTGCATCAAGCTACCACTGACTTTCTTCATAGAATTTGAAAAAGGTACTTTAAGTTTCATATGGAACCAAAAAAGAGCCCATATAGCCAAGACAATCCTAAGCAAAGAGAACAAAGCTGGCGGCATCACACTACCTGACTTCAAATTATACCACAGGTCTACAGTAACCAAAACAGCATGGTACTGATACCAAAACAGATATATAGACCAATGAAACAGAACAGAGGCCTCAGAAATAACACCACTCATCTACAAGCATCTGATCTTTAACAAACCTGCCAAAAACCAGCAATGGGGAAAAGATTCCCCATTTAATAAATGGTACTGGGAAAACTGGCTTGCTATATGCAGGAAACTGAAACTGGACCCCTTCCTTAAACCTTATACAAAAATTAACTCAAGATGGATTAAAGGCTTAAGCATAAGACTTAAAACCATGAAAACCCTAGGAGAAAACCTAGGCAATACCATTCATGATATAGGCAAGGGCAAAAACTTCACTACTAAAACACCAAAAGCAATTGCAACAAAAGCCAAAATTGACAAATGGAATCTAATTAAACTAAAGAGCTTCTGCACAGCAAAAGAAACTATCATCAGAGTGAACAGGCAACCTACAGAATGGGAGAAAATTTTTGCAATCTATCCATCTGACATGGGTTAATATCCAGAATCTACAAAGAACTTAAACAAATTTACAAGAAAAAAAAATTTCATCAAAAAGTGGGAAAAGAATATGAACAGACACTTCTCAAAAGAAGACATTACACACCAACAAACATATGAAAAAAAGCTCATCATCACTGGTCACTACAGAAATGCAAATCAAAACCACAATGAGACACCATCTCATGCCAGTTAGAAGGCAATCATTAAAAAGTCAGAAAACAATGGATGCTGGAGAGGATGTGGAGAAATAGGAATGCTTTTACACTGTTGGTGGGACTGTAAATTAGTTCAATCATTGTGGAAGATGGTGTGGCGGTTCCTCGAGGATCTAGAACCAGAAATACCATTGACCCAGCCATCCCATTACTGGGTATATACCCAAAGGATTATAACTCATTCTACTATAAAGACACATGCACATGCATGTTTACTGCAGCACCGTTCACAATAGCAAAACTTGGAACCAACCCAAATACCCATCAATAATGGAATGGATAAGAAACTGTGGCACATACACACCATGGAATACCATGCAGCCATTAAAAAAAGATGAGTTCATGTCCTTTGCAGGTACATGGATGAAGCTGGAAACCATCATTCTCAGCAAACGAACACAGAAACAGAAAACCAAACACCACATGTTCTCACTCGTAAGTGGAAGCTGAACAATCAGAATACATGGACATAGGGAAGGGAATATCACACACCAGGGCCTGTTGGGCGCTGGGGGCTAGGGGAGAGATAGCATTAGGAGAAATACGTAATGTAGATGACAGGTTGATGGGTGCAGCAAACCACCATGGTACGTGTATACCTATGTAACAAACCTGTGACTTCTGCACATGTATCCCAGGACTTTGTGTGTGTGTGTGTGTCTGTGTGTGTGTAACAAAAAGGAATACAAGTTCGTCAAAACCTCTGGATACATATCTGCTGTTTAGGGACAAACACTGACTCTTCAGTATAATGGAGTCAACAGTTAAATGGGCTTCCAGTCACTCCATCTTAATGATGCTATAAAGAATTAACCAGAGCTGGCTGGGCATGATGGCTCCCACCTGTAATCCCAGCACTTTGGGAGGCCGAGGTGGGCAGATCACGAGGTCAGGAGATCAAGACCATCTTGGCTAACACGGTGAAAGCCCATCTCTGGTAAAAATACAAAAAAATTAGCTGGGCGTGGTGTCGGGCATCTGTAGTCCCAGCTACTTGGGAGGCTGAAACAGGAGAATGGTGTGAACCCAGGAGGCAGAGCTTGAGGTGAGCTGAGATTGCACCACTGCACTGCACTCCAGCCCGGGTGACAGAGCAAGGCTCTGTCTCAAAGAAAATTAAAAAATAAAAAAATAATAAGAAGCAGAACTAACCAGACTGAGTTCACTTAGGAACGACTGGGAACAAAAGAGGGTTCCACAGATTTTAAAGCACTTAGGATGGAATCAGATGGTACTGTTAGTGCATATCTATGTCTGTCTGTCTGTCTGTCTGTCTGTCTTCATTCTGTTTCTCTCTCTTCCCTGCTTCTTCCTTCTGATGTCTGCTATAAAGTTAAGATAAAACCCTTGCAAGATGGCCGAATAGGAGGAACAGCTCCAGTCTGCAGCTCCCAGCGTCATCAATGCAGAAGATGGGTGATTTCTGCATTTCCAACCAAGGTACCTGGTTCATCTCACTAGGCCTGGTGTGAAAGTGGGTGCAGCCCACGGAGGGCAAGTGGAAGCAGAATGGGGCATCGCCTCACCTGGGAAATGCAAGGGGTCGGGGGATTTCCCTTTTCTAGCCAAGGGAAGCCCTGACAGACTGTACTGGGAAAATCGGGATACTGCCACCTAAATACTGCACTTTTCCAACGGTCTTAGCAAATGGCACACCAGGAGATTATATCCCACGCCTGGCTCAGCGGGTCCCACGCCCAGGGAGTCTTGCTCACTGCTAGTCTGAGATGGAACTGCGAGGCAGAAGACTGGCTGGGGGAGGGGCATCTGCCATTGCTGAGGCTTGAGTAGGTAAACAAAGTGGCCAGAAGCTCGAACTGGGTGGAGCCCACCCCAGCTCAAGGAGGACCGCCTGCCTCTGTAGACTCCACCTCTGGGGGCAGGGCATAGCTGAACAAAAGGCAGCAGAAACTTCTGCAGACTTAAACGTCCCTGTCTGACAGCTCTGAAGAAATCAGTGGTTCTCCCAGCATGGTGTTTGAGCTCTGAGAATGGACAGACCGACTCCTCAAGTGGGTCCCTGACCACCGTTAGCCCAATTTGGACACACCTCCCAGTAGGGGTTGACTGACACCTCATACAGCCGGGTACCACTCTGAGATGAAGCTTCCAGAGGAAGGATCAGGCAGGAATATTTGCTGTTCTGCAATATTTGCTGGTCTGCAGCCTCCACTGGTGAAACCCAGGCAAACAGGGTCTGGAGTGAATCTCTAGCAAACTCCAACAGACCTGCAGCTGAGGGACCTGACTGTTACAAGGAAAGCTAACAAACAGAAAGGAATGGCATTAACATCAAGAAAAAGGACATCCACCCCAAAACCCCATCTGTAGGTCACCATGATCAAAGACCAAACGTAGATAAAACCACAAAGATGGAGAGAAACCAGAGAAGAAAAACTGAAAAATTCTAAAAACCAGAGCGCCCCTTCTCCTCCAAAGGATCACAACTCCTCACCTTGCAACAGAATGAAGCAGGATAGAGAATTATTTTGATGAGCTGACAGAAGGAGGCTTCAGAAAGTTGGTAATAACAAACTTCTCTAAGCTAAAGCAGGATGTTTGAACCCATCGCAAGGAAGCGAAAATCTTGAAAAAAGATTAGACGAATGGCTAACTAGAATAAACAGTGTAGAGAAGACCTTAAATGACCCGATGGAGCTGAAAACCGTGGCACAAGAATTACGTGATGCATACACAAGCTTCAGCAGTTGATTTCATCAAGTGGAAGAAAGGGTATCAGTGACTGAAGATCAAATTAAAGAAATGAAGCAAGAAGATCCGATTCTGTTAGAATGAATCCACTGTTAAGGACAAGCAAATGCTGAGAGATTTTGTCACCACCAGGCCTGCCTTACAACAGTTCCTGAAGGAAGCACTAAACATGAAAAGGAACAACCAGTACCAACCACTGCAAAAGCATGTCAAATGGTAAAGACCATTGATGTTAGGAAGAAACTGCATCAACTAATGGACAAAATAATCAGGTAACATCATAATGACATGATCAAATTCACACATAGCAATATTAACCTTAAATGTAAATGGGGTAAATGCTCCAACTAAAAGACACAGACTGGCAAATTGGATAAAGAGTTAAGACCTATCAGTGTGCTGTATTCAGGAGACCCATCTCACGTGCAGAGACACACATAGGCTCAAAATAAAGAGATGGAGGAAGATCTACCGAGCAAATGGAAAGCAAAAAAAAACAAAAAAAAAACAAAACAAAACAAAAAAAAAGCAGGGGTTGCAATCTTAGTCTCTGATAAAACAGACTTTAAACCAACAAAGGTCAAAAGAGACAAAGAAGGCCACTACATAGTGTTAAAGGGATCAACACAACAAGAAGAGCTAACTATCCTAAATATATGTGCACCCAAGAAAGGAGCACGCAGATTCATAAAGCAAGTCCTTAGAGACCTAAAAAGAGATTTAGACTCCCATACAATAATAATGGGAGACTTTAACACCCCACTGTCAACATTAGACAGATCAACAAGACAGAAGGTTAACAAGGATATCCAGGAGACTTGAACTCAGCTCTGCACCAAGCAGACCTAATAGACATCTACAGAACTCTCTACCCCAAATCAACAGAATATACATTCTTCTCAGCACCACATCACACTTATTCCAAAACAGACCACATAGTTGGAAGTAAAGTACTCCTCAGCAAATGTAAAAGAACAGAAATCACAACAAACTGTCTCTCACACCACAGTGCAATCAAATTAGAACTCAGGATTAAGAAACTCACTCAAAACCATACAACTACATGGAAACTGAACAACCTGCTCCTGAATGACTACTGGGTACATAACGAAATAAAGGCAGAAATAAAGATGTTCTTTGAAACCAATGAGAACAAAGATACAATGTACCAGAATCTCTGGGACACATTTAAAGCGGTATGTAGAGGGAAATTTATAGCACTAAATGTCCACAAGAGAAAGCAGGAAAGACTTAAAATTGACACCCTAACATCACAATTAGAAGAACTAGAGAGGCAAAAGCAAACATATTCAAAAGCTAGCAGAAGGCAAGAAATAACTAAGATCAGAGCAGAACTGAAGGAGATAGAAGCACAAAAAACCCTTTAAAAAATCAATGAATCCAGAAGTTGGTTTTTTGGAAAAGATCAACAAAATTGATAGACCACTAGCAAGACTAATAAAGAAGAAAAGAGAGAAGAATCAAATAGATGCAATAAAAAATGATAACGGGGATATCACCACTGATCCTACAGAAATACAAACTACCATCAGATACTATAAACACCTCTATGCAAATAAACTAGAAAATCTAGAAGAAATGGACAAATTCCTGGACACATACACCCTCCCAAGACTAAACCAGGAAGAAGTGGAATCTCTGAATAGACCAATAGCAGGCTCTGAAACTGAGGCAATAATTAACAGTCTGCCAACCAAAAAAGGTCCAGGACCAAATGGATTCACAGCCGAATTCTATCAGAGGTACAAAGAGGAGCTGGTACCATTCCTTCTGAAACTATTCCAATCAACAGAAAAAGAGGGAATCCTCCCTAACTCATTTTATGAGGCCAACATCATCCTGATACCAAAACCTGGCAGAGACACAACAAAAAAATAGTATTTGAGACCAATATCCCTGATGAACATCAATGTGAAAATCCTCAATAATGGCAAACCGAATCTAGTAGCACATTAAAAAAGCTTATTCATCATTATCAAGTTGGCTTCATCCCTGGGATGCAAGACTGGTTCAACATACGCAAATCAATAAGCCTAATCCATCACATAAACAGAACCAAAGACAAAAACCACATGATTATCTCAATAGATCCAGAAAAGGCCTTTGACAAAATTCAACAGCCCTTCATGCTAAAAACTCTCAATAAACTAGGTATTGATGGAATGTATCTCAAAATAATAAGAGCTATTTATGACAAACCCACAGCTAGTATCATACTGAATGGGCAAAAACTGGAAGCATTCCCTTTGAAAACTGGCACAAGACAGGGATGCCCTCTCTCACCACTCCTATTCAACGTAGTGTTGGAAGTTCTGGCCAGGCCAATCAGGCAGGAGAAATAAATGATGGGTATTCATTAGGAAAAGAGGAAGTCAAATTGTCCCTGTTTGCAGATGACATGACTGTACATTTAGAAAACCCCATCGTCTCAGCCCAAAATCTCAAGTTGATAAGCAACTTCAGCAAAGTCCCAGGATACAAAATCAATGTGCAAAACTCATAAGCATTCCTATAAACCAATAACAGACAGACAGGGAGCCAAATCATGAGTGAACTCCCATTCATAATTGCTTCAAAGACAATAAAATACCTAGGAATCCAACTTACAAGGGATGTGAAGGACCTCTTCAAGGAAGAGGAAACAAACCACAGCTCAAGGAAATAAAAGAGGACACAAATGGAAGAACATTCCATGCTCAAGGATAGGAAGACTCTATACCGTGAAAATGGCCATACTGCCCAAGGTAATTTATAGATTCAATGCCATTCCCATCAAGCTACCAATGACTTTCTTCAAAGAATTGGAAAAAACTACTTTAAAGTTCACATGGAACCAAAAAAGAGCCTGCATTGCCAAGACAATCCTAAGCCAAAAGAACAAAGCTGGAGGCATCATGCTACCTGACTTCAAACTTTACTACAAGGATACAGTAACCAAAACAACATGGTACTGGTACCAAAACAGAGATATAGACCAATGGAACTAAACAGAGGTCTCAGAA
The DNA here is from genome assembly GCF_002776525.5 of Piliocolobus tephrosceles. NCBI lineage: Eukaryota > Metazoa > Chordata > Mammalia > Primates > Cercopithecidae > Piliocolobus > Piliocolobus tephrosceles. The sequence continues at coordinate 114,532,170 of NC_045439.1, forward strand.
ATAATACCACACATCTACAACCATCTGATCTTTGACAAACTTGACAAAAACAAGAAATGGGGAAAGGATTTCCTAATCAATAAACGGTGCTGGGAAAACTGGCTAGCCATATGTAGAAAGCTGAAATTGGATCCCTTCCTTATACCTTATACATGAATTAATTCAAGATAGATTGAAGACTTAAATGTTAGAACTAAAACCATAAAAACCCTAGAAGAAAACCTAGGCAATATCATTCAGGACATAGGCATGGGCAAGGACTTCATGACTAAAACACCAAAAGCAATGGCAACAAAAGCCAAAATTGACATGAGATCTAATTAAATTAAAGAGCTTCTGCACAGCACAAGAAACAATCAGAGTAAACAGGCAACCTACAGAATGGGAGAAAATTTTTGCAATCTATTCATCTGACAAAGGGCTAATATCCAGAATCTACAAAGAACTTAAACAAATTTACAAGAAAAAAAAAACAACCCCATCAAAAAGTGGGCAAAGGATACAAACAGACACTTTTCAAAAGAAGACATTTATGCAGCCAACAGACACATGAAAAAATGCTCATCATCACTGGTCATCAGAGATGTATAAATCAAAACCACAATGAGATACCATCTCACACCAGTTAGAATGGCAATCATTAAAAAGTCAGGAAACAACAGATGCTGGGGAGGATGTGGAGAAAAAGGAATGCTTTTACACTGTTGGTGGGACTGTAAACTAGTTCAACCATTGTGGAAGACAGTGTGGCGATTCCTCAAGGATCTAGAACTAGAAATACAATTTGACCCAGCGATCCCATTACTGGGTATATACCCAAAGGATTATAAAGCATGCTACTATAAAGACACATGCACACGTATGTTTATCGCGGCACTATTCACAATAGCAAAGACTTGGAACCAACCCAATGTTCATCAATGATAGACTGGATTAAGAAAATGTGGCACATATATACCATGGAATACTATGCAGCCATAAAAAAGGATGAGTTTATGTACTTTGTAGCGACATGGATGAAGCTGGAAACCATCATTCTGAGCAAACTATAGCAAGGATAGAAAACCAAACACCGCATGTTCTCACTCATAGGTGGGAACTGAACAATGAGAACCCCTGGACACGGGGCGGGGAACATCACACACCGGGTCCTGTCGTGGGGTGGGGGGATGGGGGAGGGATAGCAGTAGGAGAAATATCTAATGTAAATGACGAGTTAACGGGCGCAGCAAACCAACACGGCACGTGTATACATATGTAACAAACCTGCATGTTGTGCATATGTACCCTAGAACTTAAAGTAGAACAAAAAAAAATCCTTCAAAAAATAAATAAAACAAAACAAAAAAAAGATAAAACCCTCGTATTTTTCCAGTCTTGAATCTATCTTTATATTGATCAGCAAACACCTTGGGGAGCTTACTTGTACACATACGGCTCTACAACTGAAAAAACTATTTTGATTTCCAGTGTTTGTTCATGTTGAACTCTAAGATTAAATATTTTGCATTTCAAATTGTGATGCGCATATAGCTCAGCTTGCTCATGACTACAGCAAACCAATACCAAAGACCATTTAGTAACAGAACACGTTCCTTTTTATACACATTCTTTCCCTAAAATAAACTCTAGAAAGGAGAACTGTTGCTCTCTGATTACCATTACCCTAACTTTATTTAACCAGGTATTTTTCAGGAAATAAAAGAATAGAGACAGAGACTTTATATGGAAAGCTTTGCTCTATTTCCAAATACCGTCATACTTAAGATGTGAAGGCATTCTTCAGAGCGACATTTCAGATCCTGATCAAATTTCTAACATCTATGACCAAGTGCACAAACTTTTTAAAATGTGGGATTTGTATTTTTTCCTACATATAAATGTTTAATGAATTCAAAAGTGGTGTTTTGTATGAATCTGACCACATATTGGTCATTATACTATTCACTGAACTTTAAGACATTAAGCTCTGTCTGGTATATCATGAAGGAAATGTCCAAAAATTCTTTTCTTTTTTTTTTTGAATTTTTATTTTAGGTTCGGGGTTACATGTGAAGTTTTGTTATATAGGTAAACATGTGTCACAGGGGTTTGTTGTACAGATTATTTCATCACCCACATATTAAGTCTATTATCCAATAGTTTTTTTTTTTTTCCAGCTCCTTTCCTTCCTCCCACCCTTTACCCTCTGAGAGGCCCCGGTGTGTGTTGTTACCCTCTTTGTATCCATGTGTTCTCACGATTAGTTCCCACTTATAAGTGACAACATGGGGTATTTTTTTGTTCCTGCATTAGGTAGTTAAGGATAATGGCCTCCAGCTCCATCCATGTCCCTGCAAAGGAACATTCTTTTTTATGGACGCACAGTATTCCATGGGGTGTATATATCACATTTTCTTTATTCAGTCTACCACTGATTGGCATTTAGGTTGATTGCATTCTTTGCTATTGTGCTATTGTGAGTAGTAGTGCAATGAATGTACATGTGCGTGTGTCTTTATGACAGAATGATTTATATTCCTTCAGGTATACTCCCAGTAATGGCACTGCTAGGGTGAATGACAGTTCTGTCTTTAGCTCTTTGAGGAATCACCAGCTTCCACAATGGTTGAGCTAATTTACACTTTCACCAACAGTGTATAAGTGTTCCCTTTGCAATCTCAACAGCATCTGTTATTTTTCGACTTTGTATTAATAACAGCCATTCTGGCTGGTATGAGATGGTATCTCATTGTGGTTTTGATTTGCATTTCTCTAATGATCAGTGATTTTGAGCTTTTATTCATATGCTTGTTGGCTGCATGTATGCCTTCTTTTGAAAAGTGTCTGTTCATGTCCTTTGCCCACTTTTTAATGGTTTTATTTTTTTCTTGTAAATAGATGCTGGATATTAGACCTTTGTCAGATGCATAGTTTGTGAATATTTTCTCCCATTCTGTAGGTTGTCTGTTTACTCTGTTGATAGTTTATTTTTGCCGTGCAGAAGCTCTTAATTTTAATTAGATCCCTTTTGCCAATTTTTGCTTTTGTTGTGATTGCTGTTAGCATCTTTGTCATGAAATCTTTGCCATTCCTATGTCCAAGATGGTATTGCTAGGTTGTCTTCCAGGGTTTTGATCATTTTGGGTTTTACATTTAAGTCTTTAATCCATCTTGAATTGATTTTTGTATATGGTGTAAGGGAGGGTTGCAGCTTCAATCTTCTGCTTATGGCTAGCCAGTTATCCCAGCACCATTTATTAAATAGGGAGTCTTTTCCCCAATGCTTGTTTTTCGTCACCCTTGTTGAAGATCAGATAGTCATAGGTGTGTGGCCTTACTTCTAGGCTCTCTATTCTGTTCCATTGGTCTATGTGCCTGTTTTTGTACTATAAAAAGGAATGAATTATCTCAGAAACTTACTATTCAAATACAGGCTAGATGACCTCTTGATAGGAATTCAGGGAATTCAAACATCAGATGGGTTGGTCTAGACAAGTGATGCTGAAAGCTGATTAAATAAGAATCACCTGGGGAAGCTTTTAAACTCCTGCTCCTTTTCATGTCATAGTTCAGAAGTTATTAATTCTCAAGCTATTTCTTTGAACTCTTAATTGAACTTTTAACTGTAACATCTACCTATTACTTCTACTCCCCACTACACAAAATATAGTTGCTTATCTACAATATAAATATTCTGTTCATAGATTTAATGACAGTACAATTTTGCCTTGTGATAGTATGAATTTTCACTAATTTGACTGTACTACTACCGTCTATATTAGCTTACAAACTCATAGAGGGCAAAAACTATGTCCCTTCCCTTGTATTTCATATACGTTCAGCCAAATACAAGAGCCCTAAAGAGTTTACTTCTTCTTAAATTTAGATTGAGAGTTAGGTGTGGTGGTGCATCCCTGTAATCCCAGTTACTTGGGAGGCTAAGGTGGGAGAATCCCTTGAACCAAGGAGTTTGAGACCAGCCTGTGTAATATAGAGAGACTCCATCTCAAAGGAAGAAAGGAAAGAAAGAAAGAATGGAAAGAAAGGAGGAAAAGAAAAGAAAGACAGAAAGCATTTAGTAAATGGCATTATATTTGATTTTATAAATTTGATTCCCAATCTAACTAGAGCTAAAGTAGCAAACTGAATCACCAGGAATGCCTTAAAAGATAAAACCCTGGAATGCAGTTTCCAGTAGTTGGTTACAATTTGTGTAACAACAAAACCAATTTATTTCAGAAAGAATTTTTTTAACTTGATGAATAAAACAATAACTCCTTCCACATCATGCAACTCTTGCCAAGTATCTATTAATTATAACTCTGTCCAATATTTGTATGGAAAGATGGTGTGCTTGAAAAGAGTCCAAAATTGATTGCCTCCTTTAATGTTCTGTTCTGGAAATTAAAAACATAAATGAAAACTTAATATTCCTTAACATTACGAAAAGTAATGTCGTAATTCCTTTACCTTTAAGGTAACCTGCAAGGTGATTTTTAGAGCTACATTTTGAAGTCATTATAAATTGTAAAGTTTTAGGGGAAACACAGCACTAAAATCCAAAATAGCCAAATGTTTTTCTTTGAGTTTTCAATGTTTTCCAAAAGACTGGCATTAGATGCCTTTAAAGAATTACTCTTGCAAATTTGAAAATAAGAAGTGAAAAAATAGCTATTTTTTTAAAAACTGAAAGATTTTATTTAGTTTCCCTAAGTGAAATTACTATGTTCCTTTTGCTTTGAAAAAGTAAATGCCAAACAATCAAGGAAACTATTTAAAGAAATGGTGTATGGGTCATTTATTTATTTAACTTGGCAACAGTAAGTTTCTGATCCTCTAATCCCCAATAGGTTTCCTCATTACAGAAACCATTGTCCAAATTGGCAGTCAAAGAGTGTTACCATAAAAGAGATAAGTGATTAAGTAAACTGCTGATGGAAGGAAAAATACCAGGGTAGGCAAGTTTAATTTTTTCTCAAGAATTTTTAATGAGTGAATGGAAGTTTAGTCACTGTGACAATAGGCCTGACACCTTTCACAAACAATAAATGCCTTTCACTTTAAACAATGACTGAAATATCACAATGTCTTAATTTAAAACTCCTATCTCATCTCATTTAAATAAATGAGAGACAGAAAGACCTCTGGCTTTCTATCTGCAGCATCCAGATAGGAAAGGTCCTAGACAGGAAGAAAGGACATCACCTCATTATCAATTGTCTCATTTCACTTTCTGTTTCCATAACAGAATGTCGGAGACTGGGTAATTTATAAGGAAAATAAGTTTATTTGGCTCATTGTTCTGTAGGCTGGGAAGTCCAAGGGCATGGCAGCAACTTCTGGGGAGAGCCTTCCCACTACATCATGACATTGTGTAGAAAAGAAGAAGGGTGGCCAGGAGCGGTGGCTCACGCCTGTAATCCCAGCACTTTGGGAGGCCCAGGCACTTTGCGAGGCCCAGGCCGGTGGACCACGAGGTCAGGAGATCAAGACCATCCTGGCCAACGTGGTGAAACTCTGTCTCTACTAAAAATACAAAAAAAATTAGCCAGGCGTGGCAGCATGCACGTGGATGCTGGCAGCACCAGGATGACGTGGCAGCAGGTCATCCTGATGACCCAATCACTTCTTAAAGTCCACACCTCTTAATAATGTTACATTAGCAAGTAAGTTTCTAACACATGAACTTTTGTGGGACACAGTCAAACCACAGCAATAATATAACACCAAACTGTTAATGCAACTTTTCCTGAGCCCATCAATATTCAGCATATTAACTAGCTCACTACTGTCATACACAGTGGCTTCTCTTTCTCTAGGAGATAAGAAATCAAAATAGGACTCACACTAGGACTGTCTAGCTGTGTCCTGTACCACTTCTGCTGTTCCCTGGAAGAAAACAGAAGGAACAAAGAAGGGATCATGACAGCTTCCCACTCAGTTGCTCAGTCTTTGTTCGTTCTATTATAAGAACAATTTCCAAAAGTTTCATTCCTATATCAATCTTTACTTAATAATGTGAAGGGGAACTTTTTTCTAACTATCCTATCAAAATAAACTCTTCCATCTATTACTCCCCATTACACAAAATATACTTGTATCACTGCTCATCTACAACATAAATATTCTGTTTGTAGGTTTATGACAGTATAATTTTGCCTTGTGATAGTATTAATTTTCACTAATTTGACTGTACTACTGGTGTCTAAATTAGCTTACAGTCTTTTAGAGGGCAGAGATTCTGTCCGCTTTCTTTGTATTTCATCTATGTCAAGCTGTTAATTCACAATTATAGCCATGAAGAAGCAATGTTGTGTTAATTATTCCACTTGCGGCAGTCTCCCTCCGCATTCCTTAAACTCTGCCCAAATGCCCTCTGCCCTGATCAGTCCCCCAGGAGCTGACCTCTGTGGACTGTATCACCCAAGTTTCCTTGCCTTCTGGCTCTCAATGAGGATCCACTATGAGGAGGGACAAACAGGAGATGAGACTGTGGGAGGAGAAAGAATTTGAAGTTTTATTACCTACCTCACCCAACACTCCTTCCTGCCTTGTAGCAGTTCTGGGAAGAGCCATAGCTTCCTCTATCAGGTAACCCCTTTTCCATGGCTCCAGCAGGCTCCAAGTTCCACTAACACAGTTCACTCCCTTGCCCCTTCCAGTGGAAGGGCAATAACAAGTTGTACTGTCACTAGTCCCTGGGTACGTCACCATCTCTGGTTGGTTTCCTTAATGCTGCTCACTCCTATGTAACTAGTCGCTTCATTAAATTTTCTTTTATTAATTCATTTTAAGGTGTGTCATCTGTTTCCTGCTAGGACTCTAATACAGCACTTTAATATAAATAAATTACTAAAACTCTCCAATCCTTAAAAAGAGAAAACATGCTTCACATATTTAATATGAAGCATAAAGTCTTTACTTAATTCCAAGAGTTGAAGTCAAATGGAGACAGTCTTCAGATATCATACACAGCACTTCAGTTGAAACAAAGAAGGAAAAATATTTAACACAAATAAGTTTTTTTTAATTTAAAGTTTCTTCTTATATGGTCACACCTCATTATATTGCACTTCACTTTACTGCACTTCACAGATACTGCATTTTTTACAAATTGAAGGTTTGTAGCAAACCTGTGTCAAGCAAGTCTACCCGTGCCATTTTTCCAACAGCATACATAGTCACATTTTGGTAATTCTTGCAATATTTCAGACTTTTTCATTAAGTTTATATCTGTTATGGTGATCTGTGATCAGTGATCTTTCATGTTACTATTATAACTGTTGTGGGGTGCCACAAACCACACCCATATAATAAGATGACAATCCTAATCGATATTATGTTCTATGTATTCTCACTGTACCAAATAACATTTGTGATTCATGGGCAGGGGTCAAAATATCAAGATGAACAGGAGTTTGGAAGAAGTTTATTCCAGCCCTCATAGATGACTTTTGGGGGTTCAAGACTTCAGTGGAGGAAATAACTGCAGATGTGGTGGAAACAGCGAGAGAATTATTAGAATTAGAAGTGGGATCTGAAGATGTGATTGAATTGCTGAAATCTCATTATCAAACTTGAACAGATAAGGAATTGCTCCTTATGAATTAGCAAATAAAGTGGTTTACTGAGATGGAATCTACTTTTGGTGATGATGCTGTGAACACTGTTGAAATGACAACAAAGTATTTAGAATATTACGCACATTTAGTTGATAAAGCAGAAACATGGCTTGAGAAGACTGACTCCAGTTTTGAAAGATATTCTACTATTGGTTAAATGCTATCAAACAGCATCACATGCTATCTTTCCTGAAAGGGAGTCAGTTGATGCAGCAAATTTCTTTGTTGTCTTATTTTAAGAAAATGCCACAGCCACTCCAACCATCAGCAACTGCCACCCTGATCAGTCAGTAGCCACAATCATGAAGGCAAGACACTTTGCCAGCAAAGAAAGTATGACCTGCTGAAGGCTTGGATGATCATTAGCATTTTTAGCAATAAAATATTTAAGGAATGTATATTTTTAAAGATATAATGTTGTGTACACTTCATAGACTACTGTATAGTGTAAACAGAAGTTTTGTATGTACTAAGAAACCAAAAAGTTCATGAGACTTACTTGATTACGATATTTGCTTTATTGAGGTGGTCTGGAACCAAACCTGTGATACTCCCAAGGTGTACATGTAATGAGGTTGTTATCCATTCTACGTAACAAGATGGAGCATATACAAAGAGTTGCTAATTAGAAATTCTTTATCTTATTTCTTGCAGTGATGTTTAGTAAGGTACTAAACACCTTTCTGATTCTCTATCCTTACTTGTGGAGAGCTTAACTCCACAGACTTGTAAGGATCAAATAAGATAATGAATGTAAAGATTCCATCTAAATGTGTAGTATTTTCTAGAAACTACATGTACACTATAAAAAAGGTGGCTTTTTTTGTGGGGGCAGTTGTATCTTATATCTAGCTAATATCAAGATTCAAGATTCTCTTTCAGAATACTACACTTTCTATGTGGACAGGTCTGCCTCTACGCATTTTCCAAAAGAATGTCTCTTTCCAAGTATAAAACATCTGATTTTATTCTCAACATAGCTTACAGAAATGCAAAATTGATAGAAAGGCTCTTTCTAATTCACGACACTTCACTACTAACCGCCCTGCCCACAAAAAAACTTTTTGATAGTGTTCCTGTAGTTTCTAGAAAATAGTACACATTTAGATGGAGGCTTTACATTCATTATCTTATTTGATCCTTACAAGTCTGTGGAGTTAAGCAAGTTTTCCACAGGTAAGGACAGAGGATCAGAAAGGTATTTAGCACCGTACTAAACATCACTTCAAGTAAATAAGATAATTTTTTTTTTTTTTGTCAGAAAGTTATTTAGCTTCTGAGACGGAGTCTTGCTTTGTCACCCAGGCTGGATTGCAGTGGCAGGATCTCCGCTCACTACAAGCTCTGCCTCCCGGGTTGACGCCATTCTCCTGCCTCAGCCTCCCAAGTAGCTGGGACTACAGGTGCCTGCCACCAGCCCCGGCTAATTTTTTGTATGTTTAACAGAGACAGGGTTTTACCGTGTTAGCCATCCGGTCTCATTCTCCGGATCTCGTGATCTGCCTGGGCCTCCCAAAGTGCTGGGATTACAGGTGTGAGCCACCACGCCCCATGTAAATAAGGTAATTTCTAATTACTGTATTACAGTGGAACAACACTAGGAACAACACTAGTTATTCTCATTAGTAATTTAATATAGAGCCTGCAAGTAATCAAATAGCAAATGCCTACCTGCACACTACTATCCCACACACTAAAACAAAAGGAATACTAAAAGGCATCAACAGATCACACGGATATTATATACGGTACAGCAAAATAAATAAATAAATAAATAACTACCTAAAATGAAAGTAGTTTTCTCTCAGAGGGGAAATAAAATAAAATGTATATTTCCTTGAAAAATGCTTCCTTTAACATATACACAGAAAAAAACACTTGGGTGAGAAGCAATCAGGGTGAGGGGCTCATAGGATGAATCAGCAGGATGGTAAGAAAGATAAGAGGGCACAAAACTTTCTACATAAACAGTAATAGCTAGTCGGAGTAGCTTTGTCATTTACTCAGTTAATATTAATTGTATAAGCTATAGGCCAAAGTACTTTAAGAGATACTATGATAAATAGGAAAAATTTTTTGCATTCAAGCAGCTTCCAGCCTAGTTGGAAAGATAACACAGATAAAACACTCATTCATTGATTCAACATTTCCTGAGTAGTTGCAGAAAGGCACTGAGTTTGGCACCCTGAGAAATGCAAAGATGAATGAAAAACAGCCTAGCCCTCCAGGAAGTTAACAGGCTGCTAGAGAAGATAACATAGGTATGCAGGTTTTGAATGAAGAACATCAGAAGTGCTATAGGAATGATCCAAACATTATGCTATGTGATTTCCAAACGAGGAGGAAGTGATTCCTAAGTGGGGATTTGGGGAAGATGGCAGGGAGTAGACATTTGAGCTAGATAGCTTTTAAAGATTACACAGGATTTGAGTACTCACTGACGGGGAGGAAAGGCATTCTAAGTGAGAATCAACTGCGTTGTGAAGGCAGACTCTGGAAAGTAAAGGGAAGGTGGGAGTAGTGAGTACAAAGGGTTTTTTTTTAGAGGGATCCAAATTATACGAAGGTGTTTACTGGGAAGGAGCGAGAGGTCAAATTACAGGGATACTCAAATGGGAATCTAAAGAGCTTATGTTGTTTATAGGATATGGGACATAAGAAAAGGTAGAAGAACACAGAGTATCTTACAAGAGTTCTAAAGTCAATGATAAGGAAAGAAAAACTGGGTTTATAATTAGAGAACATGTAATTTAGTTAAGTCTGAAAGAGCAGATATGATTCTGACAGGCTGTTACAAGTTATGTAAATTTATGAAAGTCATGATTCAGCCAGGCCAGCAATTTCTTGGTTGCTGCCATTCCCTCGAAATCTTGGGAACAGCATCATTTTTGGTAGCTTTTTAGATATGCTATCTGTGAAAGGACACTGGCCTGAATAAACCCAAACCTCAGGAACTAAGGCTTTAACATATACACTTTAACACACACATAGACACAATCACATGCTCCCCAAATTCCCTTCAACATCCTTTTTGGTAGAACATTTTTGTTGTTTGCTACTTTTTTTTTTTGGTTTATCTGCATTTCCTTGCTGCTATTTTTTATAATTATAAAAGTAATACAAATTAATACAACTTCAATGTAGGAAATCTAGTCTTTCATTGTTATCCATTTTAATACTGACTTAATAACCACAATATGAATGTACTAACACTCACTGCTACAATTCTATACAGAGAGCCAGGGTGTCTGAAAATGGGCCATATGTTCAAGACTGGTATATGAATGAGCACAAAGATAATACTGGTCTCTTCAAGAATCACTTGGGGCTATACTCCTAAAAGAAGAAAACTGCTTCTAGACTTCCTCCAGAATTCTCCTAGAATGTGTGAGTTAAAGAGGACCAAAGTAGTCTCTCAGGACTCAAAAAAATTACTGAATATAGTAAGCACCAATCCAGACCACGAGTTGGATATTCAGCCCCTCGGGGTCCACAAATTTAGGCATATTCACAGATAAATTTATTTTTTATCAGGGATTACCTAGATTAGAATAATTTCAACCTAAATTAATTTTAATGGACTAGGGCTAAACTCAGAAAAATCTATGAGTCAAACATTGTTGGGTTTTACATTAGGCCAGTCTGATATAGAGGTCAACAGCATAAGCTTTAAACTCTGTCAAAATGAATATAAAACTTAGCTATGATTTACTGTAATTGTGTTTTCTTATGAAAGCCACTAAACCTTTCTGAGATTTAAGAAAACAGAAATCATATAACACCTTAAAAATTAAATTTGAAAATTAATGTATGGAAGACTGTCATCCAATGGCAGTTTATTATTAACAGGCAATCACCATGATACCATTTCATACAGAAATCTACTGCCCATAAAGAATTAGTGCTTTTCATTGATTAAATTATTAAAGAACAAGCAAAGAAAGCAGGTATGGAGCAATCCTGAATGTTCTACAATGTATCATATTTATTCTTCAAGGTCCATCTCCATGAAGTGTTTTGTATTCCCCTTAATCTCACAGTCTCTTCCTTTGAAACCCATAGCCTGGGTTTAGATCTCTCATAAGCACTTCTCATAAGTCATACATGTTCTTTTCTTACCAGCCACTCTCTCCTGCTCCTCACCTTGCTCTACCTCTTAGAGCTAGGGCTTTTAACCTGAGGAGTGTAAACTTCCTAAATTTATATACAAAATTAGTGTTTCTGTATACCATATATAAATATATTTTCCTGGAGAAAATCCATAGTTTTCATCAAATTCTCATAAAAACTCTGAAAGTCAAAAAAGGTAAGGAACTCTGGTCTAGGGAATAGACTGATCTACTCATCCTTTTCTCCTCTACAGTGCTACACATTTACCTTGCATATGAATCAAAATTTATTGATATAATGGTTTAATAATAAATCATAAAATAAATTTTAGGTTTTAAATCTTTTTTTATTTTTATTTGTTTTTGAAACAGGGTCTTACTCTATCACCCAGTTTGGAGTGCAATGGCTTGAATACAGCTCACTGCAGCCTCGACCTTCAGGGCTCAAGTGATCTTCCTGCCTTAGCCTCCTAAGTAGCTGGGACCACCAGTGCACGCCACCACTCCCAGATGACTTTTTTTTCTTTAATTCTTTTGTACAGATGGGGTCTCGTTATATGGCCCAGTCTGGTCTTGAACTCCTGGGTTCAAGTGATCCTCCTGCCTCGGCCTCCTAAAGTTCTGGGATTATAGGTATGAGCCGCCATACCTGGCATTAATGCAGTCTTTCAAAATATATTTTCTTGCTTGGTCTTCCTTTAATGTAAAAAACACATTAAGAATAGCAGTTATCAGAGGCTGGGGAGAATGGAGGATCTACAGAGAGTTACTGGTTTTTGGTTTTTTTTTTTTTTGGGGACGGAATCTTGCTCTCCTGCCCAGGCTGGAGTGCAGTGGTGTGATTTTGGCTCACTGCAAGCTCCACCTCCCAGGTTCACGCCATTCTCTTGTCTCAGACTCCCGAGTAGCTGGGACTACAGGTGCCCAACACCACACCCAGCTAATTTTTTTGCATTTTTAGTAGAGACCGGGTTTCACTGTGTTAGCCAGGATGGTCTCGATCTCCTGACCTCGTGATCCACCTGCCTCGGCCTCCCAAAGTGCTGGGATTACAGGCATGAGCCACAGCACCCAACCAGAGAGTTACTGTTTAATGGCTCCAAAGTTTCAGTTTGAGAAGATGAAGGCTCTGGCAATGGCAGTGGTGATGGCTGCACAACAATGTCAATATATTAATAGTACTACTTAACTGTTCTGCACATTTCACCACCACAACAAAAAAAGACTATCTTACTCTCATGTAATATTAATTGCCTATTACATGGTAGACTCTTCATCAGAGGAAAGGAAAAAAGAAATACACTGGTTAAATTTTAGGATATAAGAAAGAATGGGGAAGAAAATCTCAGCCTCTATCTATATACAATGCTGGTGTTGGAGTATAAATACAAACTAAAATAGGGTAATTTAATCATAAATCTTGTCCAAAGGAGCTTAAAGAAAAGTATAATGGAGAAAAAGACTGCTTAGGCAACATCCGTTTATCTGTGTGAGGTTACTTAAACTTTTCCAAGGTGCCAAGTCACTACTCAAGGCATAAATGATAATTTAGCCCAATTTTACTAATGTATTATCTATATGAATAATGTAAGCATTTTGTATGCTTGCAAAAGGCATTCCAAGGTATCAGAAGCACTTTTTTTAAATGAATATTTGGTAAATATTCTCAAAATTTGTAAATATAAAATCCTAAAACGATAAATACCTTAAAAAGAAAACAGCAAAAAAAGAAAAATCTGTATGAAAAAATGAATTATTTTCATATATCATTTTACTCCCATCTCATACTTTACAGCCTGCCTTACCAAAGAAAAAGTCTCAGAGTCCATTAAGATTATAAATATGTTAAAACAGCAAAAGTATCTCCATTAATAAGGTTATACCTGATATTTCCAAATAACATGTATATTTTGTCAAAAACTTAGATTCTAAACCTTTTAACCATTAAATGTCAATGATATTGCTTGGCAATCAGCATATAACTAATTAGCAAAGACACTTTAAAATTCCATTATTTTCCCAGAAATCCTTTCATATATGAGAGATTTGCAACTATTTCTCTAGTGGAATCTAGGAAAATCTTTAGAAACAGATTCAATATAAAGGGTAACTACCGTACTAATATTTAAATTCCATATCATAAAAAAGATATGCACTACCATATTGAAGTATTATGTATTTTATATAAGCTATGTTTATTGTTTTCTTGACTTTAATATTAATTAGCAGACTATAAGATTCTCCCACAGTTGTATTTACCAAAAAGCCAATTTTCCTAATATTTATTCTTATTCAGTGTTCACTCAATAAATATTTACCGAGTGCCTGTCATGTATCAGTGGTATAAGTGCTGCACAGCAGTGAACCAGTCATGTTCTGCCTAAAAAATACTTAAATGCTACTGCTTTCCCAGAACACAGATTTATACTACCACCTTTGTGAAGTGTTAGAGCAGACAGATAGCTAGACATGAGCAGAAAAGAGAGCGCCTGAGAAAAGGAGGACTAGAAAATCTCACATCCCAGAGACTACCCAAAACCTGCATGCTGGGTATGAGTAGACAGGAGCGGAAATATCTATGCAGAAAGGAACACCCTGAAATACCCCTTAAGATGCCCAGTAATTGCTCACTCTATAGTTAACCTGTCAGAATGTAGCTAGCTACATGCTGATAAGGAGGGAAAGAGGGCAAAGGGGAAATTCTTAAGAGATACACAGGCACAGTAAGTACAGATTTAACCGCTATACGACCTTCCTGGGGTGGCGGTAAGGAGCAACAATGCCATTAAGTAGACTTCATATCCAACACTGGGCACACACATATGCATCAACTCAGAGTAAGAGAATCCCACAAAACTGTTGCAGGAACTAGTCAGGGACAAGGTAGAGACTTAAAGCAGAAGTGGGAAACTAGCCAAAGACAAAGGCCGAGACTTGAGACAGACAGGAACTTAAAGAAAGAGCTCAACACAATGAAAACTGCAATGTTGAACTCTCAGGGCTGTTGGCTCATTTTCTTTCAAGCAGCTCACTCTGCCTCCTCTTTCAGAGCATACTGTCTCTGCTACTACTTAACCCTTGCTGTTCCTACTGCTGTTTTTCCAGCCTGCTCCTCTCTTGGCATGTACTTTCTTCAATAAATTCTCTGTTCTTTTTGCTAAAATTGTCTCTTGGACAAATTCTTTCTCCCAAGAACAACAAGAACCAGAGACTTTGCTCTTCCTAGTAACAAAAGTGTAATGGTTTCATAAATATACTTATTCTGGTAATATTTTGAATAATTTATGCTTCTGATCTCTAATGAAAAATTTATAAGTGAATGAATATTTTTAAGATAAAATATTTGCCTGATGTGGAGTTTGTGTTTTGGTATAGCAATAACAACACATCAAAAAAAAGTACAAATTACTTTAAACTTTGAAGATTTACCTGTTATAGGAATATTCTGTGAGACTGTTAGCTGCACATCTCCAGTTCCTGGTGGCATGTCAACAACTAAGTAGTCCAGTTGACCCCAATCTACCTAAAAAGATGACATAGATTATATCATTGTATAAAAATTCAATGTTGAATAGTGATGTAAACAAAATTAATGTGTTAATAATAAATCTAAAATCATAGCTATCACTTGAGCCATTGCTAGGTACAAGGCACTATGCTAAGTCCAAAGGATACATGGATGAATAAATGACAGGCCCTTCCACTAGGAGGCCTTCTTTGAATGGCAAGTTTAAATTTCCAGATGACTCATCCCCATACATACATGCTAATGTTGAACTCATTTCCCAGTAGGCTTCCATTTAGGACCATTCACTTATTTTTACCGAGTGTAGCCCACATTTTGCCTAAAGAAGGTATTAGTTTTTTGTCCTTTTTTTTTTTAATTTTGCATTTCCCATGCTAATATAATTTTTTTAAGTTTATATTTCCTTCACAAAAATACAGTAATGAAAACCAAAATTTAATAATAAAAAATTTAATATAACTTGAGTCCCAATATTATTAAGGTTTTATTTCTTTCTTTCAAGGCATTTATTTATACCCAGAATATCCACCTATATAACGAAGTCCTTAATGCTCAACCTTCATTTAGATAGGTCTCAAGGGTACCTCAGGTTCTTTACTCCTCAGATACTTCTTTCCTTTAATGGAGTCCCTAGTCTCCATTAATGGCCCAAGGATCTTCTCAATTGGAAAGCAGAAATGTGGAATCACACTAACTCTTCCTTTTCCTTCACTATCCCTAATCAGTTATTCTGCCTTCTAAAAATCTCTCAAACACACCCACTTCTCTGTTTCTCCACTGCCAAGAACCCAAGTGAGGCCACCACCATCTATTATTATTAAAGCCTCCCAAACAACCTCTCTGGCTCCAGCACTGCCTATCTAGTCTATGCCTAACAACACTGGAAAATGGAAATTTGATAGTACTACATTTTGTTTAAAACTCTTCTCTTGCCTTTAGGATAATATCTAAGCTTAAGCTCTAGAATACTCTGCCTCTTCTTCTTCAGTTGCTAATTCTTCTTCATTCTTCAGATCTCAGCTTAAAATTCAGTTCTTTGGGGAAATCTCCACTAACTCCCATTAGATTAAAGTGTTTCTACTACATACTTCCCCTATCATGTATTCATTCATTTGCCCAAGAAATGTTTACTGAATACCTACTATGTATTAGGTATTGAGCTAAGTATTGACAATTAAATGGTATCATGATTCCTGCCCTCAAAGAAGTTACAATATAGAGACAGAGATATCGGGTAGATAACTATCCTTATAAATACATAATCACCAGCTTTATAATATAAGAGGCACTGTGAAGACAGTAAAATGTGCACAGGAAAGAGTTTGCTAACTTTGAGAAATTGAAAGATCAATATGGCTAGAGAGCAGTGAGTGAAGAGAAGGGTATCATTCATTTACTGTTGTTTCATGATCTGTCTTCCTATAAAACTGTAACTGAGTTAGATCACCTTAGCACAGAATGTACTAACAGGAGACGCTTAAGACGTTTTCTTTCAAGGAATGAATGGCTAAATGAACACATGCAAAGGCTTGATTTTTTTAAACCTAAATGGAAACTGTATATAATTTCATATTGTGCTCCTTAAAACTTAATAACATGTAATATGTCCTTTCCATAGACTCATGCTTTTACTTATTTATTTATTCATTTTTGTGATAGGGTCTCGCTCTATCACCCAGGCTGAAATGCAGTGGCATGCTCACAACTCATTACAGCTTTAACCTCCTGGGCTGGGGTGATCCTCCTGCCTCAGCCTCCCTAATAGCTGAGACTATAGACGTGTGCCACCATGCCTGGCCAATTTTTGTATTTTTTGTAGAGACAGGGTTTTGATGTTCCAGTCATTTGACCCAGAGACATGTCAGTCTGCCAGTGCTAGGAGTTTTTGTGCCAAAAATATAAAAGGAAAACTATTCTTCATCTTTTTGGGGTATGGTTTTGTCAACCTGAAGTAATCGAAAGGATCAGAATCCAGTTTAAAAGAGTTTATTCATATGAAAGACTAGGAATGGCCATCCAGGAAACACAGATTCCAGAGAAATGGAGTTAGCACCCTGAAGTTAAAAGTTAAGGTCTTGCATATAGGAAGAAAACAAAGAGATTTAACAGAATCACAACATTTTCTATACAAGGCTGATTTATGAGTTATAACAATTTAGTTACAGTTTATTTTCTTTTCCCTATGGCTTGTTTTCTTTACAGCTGGTTTTCATTTCCTTTCCAATTTAAAAGTATATTTAATATTCCATCTTAAGACAATGTGATAGTCATGAAGTCTTTGTATGAGAAAGGTTAAGAGGGAAGTTAATTTATAAGGAAAATCAACAGAGAAGAGGGAAGGAATCTTCCCTGACACGCTTTATTCATTTACGATATTGTACAAAACATCGAAACATTATACGTAAGAACAAAGGCTAATCTGTAATCAGAGAAACAGTTATACCTTTCTAGGTTACAGTTGCCTGTCATGTGACTCAGGCTTCATGATCATATTTCTTTAAGGGCTCAAAATAATTTAAAGCTCCAGCAACTTAGATTTTCAATTATTTATTTCCACAGTTTCATAGACGTTGGTCATGGGTAGTCTCGGGGTAACTATTTTTCAAGAATCTCTTGACCTCAGGGGGCAGGGTTGCAGCAAGTCAAGTCTGCGACACTGCATTCCAGCCTGGGCGACAGCGAGATTCCGTCTCAGAAAAACAACAACAACAATGAAAACTGCTATTAAGGTTCCAAGGAACTAAAAATACTTCACAGCTAAGGCAATTCATTTCAAATGACTCTAAATTGAATTTAATGTACCTGAAAAACACCTGGGCCAGTACATTCATCACACATAGTAGGCTTTCTATAAAGGCTTGCTGATAAACCAAGCATACAACCATGGGCAGAACTTAATGCTTAGACTGAGTAGTAAGTACTGAATTAGGAGGTGGACACCACATGGCAGGATCCAGGATCCAATCAGATTGAGCCCTGGCATACCCTATGGCAGGATCCAATCAGATCAGGCTTCCTGGCATCACCTCATTGCAAGATATAATAAGATCATACCTCATTAGCCTATGCTTATAAAAGCTGACCAGCCCCCAGCTCAAGGAGAAGGATTTGAGCATTTCCTTCTGTCTCCTTGTTAGCTGACTCACAATAAACCTTTCTCAATGTAAAAACCTGGTGCTTTGGTGTTTGGCTTTCCATTGTCCACAGGCAAACTAACCCAATTGGTTTGGTGACAAAATGATGGCCATGAAAGGACCAAAAGTAGGTCTCTACTTGACTTCTTAAATTTAACAGAAAGACTAAATATGTTTGGTCTCTAAAAATTATGCTATAGGGAAACGTTTTTCTAATAATTACGAAATGGTTCTTATTTGTAAAAAGACTGATATACAATAGGCAATTCAAGATTTCTATGTTATTTTTTTGTTTGTTTGTTTTTCTAGATGAAGTGTCACTCTGTCGCCCAGGCTGGAGTGCAGTGGCACAACCTTGGCTCACTGCAACCTCGTCTCCTGGGTTCAAGCGATCCTCTCGCCTCAGCCTCCCCAGTAGCTGGGATTACAGGCACCTGCCACCAAAACTGGCTAATTTTTTTGTATTTTTAGTAGAGACGGGGGTTTCATCATATCGGCCAGGCTGGTCTCAAACTCCTGATCTCAGGTGATATGCCTACGTTGGCCTCCCAAAGTGCTGGGATTACAGGTGTAAGCCACCACATCCAGCAAGATTTCTATGTTTTTAATAAAATTTAAGGTTACTACGTGTTAAAAATTCTAATTTATAATTCTTCAAATGAACTGTGCCAAAAGGTGTTGTTTGTTTGTTTTTTGAGATGGAGTCTCGCTCTGTCACCCAGGCTGGAGTGTAGAGGTATGATCTCAGTTCACTGCAACCTCCACCTCCCAGGTTCAAGCAATTCTCCAGCCTCAGCCTCCTGAGTAGCTGGGATTTCAGGCACCCACCACCATGCCAAGCTAATTTTTATATTTTTAGTAGAGATGGGGATTCATCAAGTTGCTCAGGCTAGTCTTGAACTCCTGACCTCATGATCTGCCTGCCTCGGCCTCCCAAACTGTTGGGATTACAGACGTCAGCCACTATGCCTGGCCAGGTGTGTTTTTAACAAGAAAAAATTCTAAGAAACACATAAAATATGTTCGTCAGTGAGAAAAAAAATTATTTTGTCTAATTTGGAGGTTATTTAAAAGGAGTTTCACAATATGGATTTGGAAAGTAAATAGAAACAAGATAAAAAGGAACCAGCAGTAAGGGGAGAGAGACATATAAGAAAGTTACAGATATGAACAAAAGAGATTTTGTATGAGAAATCATAATTTTGTATGAGAAAGAATCTTACATAGTAAATCTTTGTCCTAAAGTAAAATGACTGGTTTTTTAAGAAAGAGCAGTATAGGGAAAGGTAGAAAGTCCAAGCATGTCATAGATGGTCTAAGTCATGAAAAGGTTAATAAATAGAAACTTTAAGAAATTTGGTGTGTGAATAAGTTGGGTATAATTAAAACAAATTTTTAACAGTCTTTCTAGGGCATGAACATTGATATTAAAACACAGAACTTCTAATTTTGGCCCTCTATGTTAAAATAACAAGAGTGTCTTAAGACATCAATTTGCTGTTGGTAAGATTGCATGAGGTTTTGATTTTTAATTCTTAAGTCTGTTTCTATACTAGTCATTCTCTGAATCACAAATAAGTTTTTCTTTCTGCCACATTTCTTCCTGAGAACTGTCTAGTTTCTCTGGTTTCAGGTTTATCTTGAAGGTCTAGAAAAGCAATATTTTATTCCAGTATAAATTGGTTCTGTATTTTTATATGTCTGCACTGTTTCATGTCACCAGGGCTTAAATGTCTGAATTATTTCATGTAACCAGGACTTCCTATGCTGTTACGAAATGTATTCCCCTGCTCAAAGTAACTGGCCTAGGAAACAAAGATTGCTTAGGAAGACTGAGGTTTAAAAAGGTTAAGGTTTTTATATTCATGTAGCTTTCTGTATTGCTTTTGAAGTCTTTTGATTGTCACTCTGGTTAAATGAGTAACTACTATTTGGCAGCGACCTATGATTCTATTGAAGGAAGTACTTTGAATTTTTTGATGTCTTTGGTAGGTTCTCCCAGGATCCAAATCCTAAATCAAGCTTCTTGGCCTAAAATTAACTTTGACATTTTACAGGTGGGCCCCCTGGAGAGCCTCAAAGGGTGTATCTCTCATCTTGTAGAGATTTTAAATGATTAAGCTTATTTAGTAAATAATATGGGATGCACTGTCAAATAAGAAACACTGTAGAATTTCCTTTAAGTTATGCTTGTATAAATGTATTATTAAAAGGTATTCCAAAATTGGTTAAGATTCCTAAAATTCTGATATGTTGGGGTATATGTCATGATGTGAAATTGGTTATATGCTACCAAAATACCTAGATTTCTTTGTTAGTTATAAACTCTCATCAGATCTTTGACAGTGGCTGTTCTGAATTTTTGTCATCCACAATTATTATCTTAAATTTTTCTCTGGAAGCACTTGCAATTGGCTATAGTCCAAAATTGTTAATTAAGACTGAGCTAAACAAAATTACATGAGGTTAAGTAATTGTTAAGGATAACGCTTTTATGACTTAAATGTTTTGTTTTCCAGATTTAGGAAATTTTCTGTCATAAGTTATTTAGAGTTTGCAATAATTTGATAACATATCCTTTGTGAACAAGGGCGGGAACATTTTGCTTTTTCTCACAACTTGATTCCTACAAAATTTAGAAACCATTAATGAGTATTCTTATTTTTATGTAATGTAAGTTCAGTAAAAATCTGCTCTCTCAGCCAGGCGCGGTGGCTCACGCCTGTAATTCCAGCATTTTGGAAGGCCAAGGCAGGTGGATCACAAGGTCAGGAGTTCACAGACTAGCCTGGCCATCTCTACTAAAATCTCATCTGGTGAATCCCATCTCTACTAAAAAAAATACAAAAAATTAGCCAGGCATGGTGGCGCGTGCCTGTAATCCTAGCTACTCCAGAGGCTGAGGCAGAATTGCTAAAACCTCGGGGGCAGAGGTTGCGGTGACCTAGATCTCGCCACTGCACTCCAGCCTGGGCGAAAGAGCAAGACTCCGTCTCGGGAGAAAAAAAAATCTGCTCTCTTTATAAGCAAGATGCAATGGGAAACACTGGTTATATTACCAAGGTTTGGACTGAAATGTCATATTTAAGAATGTGAATAAAATGCCTGGCTTCAGAACTTCCCAGCTTTACAGACTGAATGAAAACTGTCACTTCCTGGCAGGCCCAAGAATGTTAAGGCTGTAAGTAAAATCTAAAACTTGCCTTAGTTTGGCTTCCCAGCTGCAAAAGGTTCTAAATCTGAGATTTCTTAGATGATCACTGTGGAGAGAAAAAGTTATGCTTCTAAGGAAAGCAAAAGTACATCTGTTATTAGATCATAACTCTGTGCACTGTCTTCAAGTCCTTGTTATCTATCTGTAGACTGGACTGAATCTTCCTAAGTTCCTCCAATACTTGGTTATAACTAAATCCCAATGGAGTCCCTCAGCCCTCTTCTCACAATCCAGACTAGGGATGCTCTGAGGACATTAAGGGTATTTCCCCTTTTTAAATCTGACCAACCAGCGTAATATCAGAAGTGGGGGCAAACTAGACCTTTAGGATACTATGCACCCTCGTCTCATAGTAGTTGATGCTGTCTCTTCCTTTGTAAAAGCCATAGAGAAGAATAGTTATGGGGCTACCTCTCACTATCTCCATTCCATACTCAGTCAGGGCTCTCTTCAAGTCACATGATAAGCCAGCTAGCAAACCATGAGGTTCCCTTTCTTTCCTTTATTTTTTCCCTTTCTTTTTTCTTTCTTTTCTCTCTCTCTCTCTCTCTTTCTTTTTGAGATGGAGTTTCACTCTTGTTGCCCAGGCTGGAGTGCAATGGCACCATCTCGGCTCACTGAAACCTCTGCCTCCCAGTTTCAAGTGATTCTCCCTCATCCTCCTGAGTAGCTGGGATTACAGGCATGTGCCACCTCACCTGGCTAATTTTGTAATTTTAGTAGAAACAGCGTTTCTCCATGTTGGTCAGGCTGCTCTCAAACTCACAACCTCAGGTAATCCGCCCGCCTCGCCCTCTCAAAGTGCTGAGATTATGGGCATGAGCCACCATGCCAGGCCCATAAGTTTCTCTTTCTATCCTCACCTCACCATCACCCGGTGTAATAACTTTTCCAATCCTGCCACTTTACTTACCTTTCCTAAGGCCAAGTCTGCCTACTAAGTGGAACTGCATGCACTTACTAGGTCATGTCTTTTAGCCAAAGGTAAAACAGCCAGTATTTATACAGACGTCAGGTATGCCTTCAAAGTTGTTCATGACTTTGGTATTTGTGTAAAATTTGTCCACAATACACTACTGGAAAACTGCTGCATGCCTCCATGGGCCACTTCCCATTACTAGTGGTCCCTTTTAAGTATGGTAACAAGATTTTATTTAGCTCCCTTCCTCACAAAGAAACCAGTATGTACTAATTATGATTTGCATGTTTTCAAACTGGGTTAATGCCTTCTCTTCTTGATAGATCACAGCAATGTCAGTAGTTAAGCCTTACTGGAAAAATTATACCAACCTGAGAAGAATCTCAAGAGCTTTACAGTGACCAAGGAACTCATTTTACAGGGCAAATTATTCAAAATGTTTATAAAATTTGGACTATTAACATCCACTGGGGTGGTGGAACAGACCAACAGAATAATAAAAACCCAGTGACAAAGATCTGAGCGGCATTTAGCCTGCCACGGCCCTAGGCCCTTTCTTTAGTCTTTTTTAACCTTGGTGGGTATTCAACACCCTCTCCCTGGAGTTCTGAATTCATCCAGTCAGGAGAAATCACTTTGTTTTTTTCATTTGTTTGTTTTTGCTTGTCTGTTCAGCTCCCATTCACCTCCTCGGAAAGGACTTCTTAGAAACCTGCGAGGCCCACATATCCTTCTCCCAAAAAAGGGGAAAATAAGACTTGAGTTATCCTCAGCAGGAGATCTGGACATAGAAATAGCTCTTATGCAAATTCCCATCTATTCAGTCAGCTTCACTAATTCTACCCCTCCTGCTCTCCAAGAGCTACCTGAGAGTCTTGAGGCACATGCCAGCACTGACAATGACCCCATGGATTATAGTTGGAGGACACTCTCAGGGATGCGATTTGCTGAAAGGGATTAACTCTAGTGAAGGAGCTGCACAGGAAGGTTTTAGAGGTCCTGGTTTGGACTAGGTTCTGTTTGGAATGGTCAGAAACTTTTCTGCACTGTTAATAGAGCTGCCCGCTTCAGCACTCATGCCATCAGAGCACAACAGAGATCCCTATACTCCCTTCCTTGTGTGGTCCTAGACAACCACACTGCATTAAGCTAACATCTCACTGCATAGGGTGGTGTTTCTGCTATCGCTAACACTTGCTGCTGTATCTGGGTAAATACTATCAGTCAGGTGAATTGGGAACATCTGAGGTTGTAAAGCTAGCCAAATCTCTGAAAGGGACACCTTCAGAAAGACTCCTGGCTGGACTTACTGAGTGGAATTTCCAATGTCCAGACGTTTTCAGTTGGCTTAACCCTGGTATAAGATTCCTTCTGTGTTTCACCCACAAGTCTTAATGATCCTCCTCATGTTTGGGCTAAGCATTTGGCTCCTCTTCAAAATTGTTCTAGCCTATTTTAACAGATGTCTGCAAGTGACTCCCACTACGATTGTGCCAACTCAATCCTTAAGACTTTAAACTCACTTTAGCTGGAAACAGGAACCCACTTAACCCAAGAGACTGTGGTTCAAATTTAGCACATACTTGAGTGCCTCTTGTAAGTAAATGACTCTAGTTGCTCAGTTGGTCACTGTCCTGCCACAAGGATCTCTACAAGGGACCAGATGGACCTGGAGCAGGTAGCCAACCACTCTGGCACCATGATGGGATGCAATGCTGTCTGGCAACAGGTTTGAGCCAGTCCTTCAAGATGGATCCTAAGCAGCTGACTGAGTCTAAATTTTAAATGGAGCCATGTGGCCATTTGCTGACTAGTGGTTACACCCATACTCTTCCCCCAGAACTCACACATTTTAATCTATAGAACCTTTGGGGCTCCCCTGAACCAGTCAATCAGAGTTGAGCTGTATCAATCAACCAGAACTAAGCAAGTTACAAGTTTCAATCCTTCATGTGCACAAAGAGAACTGATTGGGAAACTGGGTGTGAACTTTTGCTATAAAATCTGAGCTTTCTTTCCCTTGTTCTCTGAAACAAATAATGTTCAGGTTGCTAACTCTTTATTCCTTTGTCCTTGAACTGGGTTGAAGTAACTTCTTCTGAAACATAATCCTGAGCACTAAACAATTGCATTTATCTAACCACCAAGGTCTACTGTCTAATCAGCAGGAAGTAGCTAGAGTGGTTGTCACCCCTTTTCCCTCAATACTGAGGAATGGACATAATAAAGGGGTAATTTGGAACTGCATTAGACCAATCTGGTTCATCTGTTATGTAACAAAGCTGTGGACTGTTCTTCAGTTGCCGTTGGACCCCCAGTTTGAAGGTCACATAACCTGAAATTGAAGATGAACCAAATGGGTAGAACCTAAGTGCTTGGACTAAGGAGTGAGGACTGAATTAAGAGGTGGATACTGAATGGCAGGATCCAGGATCCAATCAGATCAAGTCCTGGCATGACCCCATGGCAGGATCCAGTCAGCTCGGGTAAACAGATTTGAGCATTTCCTTCTGTCTCCTTGTCAGTCAACTTGCAATAAACCTTTCTTAGGGTAAAAATCTGGTGCTTCAGTGCTTGGCTTTCCATTGTGTGTGAAGGCAAACTCATCTGTTTGTGCGGGCAAACAGATCCAGTTTGGTTCAGTGACAGTTCCAGTTCTCTTGTAAAAGAGCCACAAAAGCAATGATTTTAGAATGATTTGGGGAGGCTCTAGATTCTACTTACTGTTTACTTGTATAAATTATATTTCACTAAGTGTAGGGAAATAAGAACTAGCAAAACGCCCAAGAACCTCATTTAGTAAAACCCAGTGGTAGATCCAGATTTTGTGTGGCCTGAAGCATGTACAATTTGAGTGGTCATCTCTAAAAATAAGAATAACAAATTATAAATGCAAAATTAGTTACAAAAGTAAATATTTACTTAGTACATGAAAAGAAATTACCATAAATTTCTGGAGCCCTAGAGAGTCACATTCCTTTCTCTGAGAACTCTTTAAACAGAAATGCTTATATAGAAATGTTTCCTGACCATAACCTGGCTGTCTCTCCCCATCTAGAACATTCTACAATCCCCAGAATATCCCAGGATCCTATGCAGATGTAGAACCCTGAACTGAAGCTTTATTAGCTTCATGAGTAACCCTACCTTTGGTAAAATGTTCTCAGTTCTCTTTCAGGCTCCAAACTCAAAGGATTTCGGCAGGATAGACTCAGTCAGTCAAGAAACTGGAGCTACCAAGGTACTCCCGAGATGCCCTGTGGATACAGGGACAGTACTGCAGCAGAAAATTCATCAAGGTAGCAGGAAGTCAAATATGTGCATCAAATTAAGAAGGATACAGACAGCATAATGAAATAAAAACAAAGCAAGTGGTCAAGACAGTTGAGAAGGATAGGATGAGGTACAGATCAGGGGCAACAGTTCAGACTTGAGTCAGCCAAGACAGGCTTCCTGCTAGATGTCTCTTGTACATGGTAACATATGACCATTATTACCCTCTAATGCGAGATATAGCACTTTTGTTTTTTTGCTTAGTTTTATTTTTTTGAGATGGAGTTTTGCTTGTCACCCAGGCTGGAGTGCAATGGCATAATCTTGGCTCACTGCAACCTCTGCCTCCCAGGTTCAAGCGAGTCTCCTGCTTCAGCCTCCCAAGTAGCTGGGATTACAGACATGTGCCACCATGCCTGACTAATTTTGTATTTTTAGTAGAGACAGGGTTTCACCACGTTGGTCAGGCTGGTCTCGAACTCCTGACCTTAGGTGATCCACCCACTTCGGCCTCCCAAAGTGCTGGGATTACAAGCGTGAGCCACCACACCCAGCCATTTTTGGATCCAAACGGAACGCATTCACTGAGCTGTTGTGCAAAGTCATTCAATATTAGGATAGTTGTCTTCTTCATCTGTCCTTATAATATTGTGAAATATGTATTTGGTCTTTGTCTCATTTACTGACATAAAATCCTAAAATCCTTGGAATCACTAGAGTGATAAGAGTATCTTTTGTATTCTAATAAGTTGACTGGTGGCTGAGGGCACCTATATAGCCTCAAGATGAGGACTGGTTTCCAAGGGAATCAATGTTGTGATTAGAGGGTTGAAACTTTGAGTCAAAGGCCCAACCTCTACGGAGGGGAGGGGGCATGATTGATTACATCATGGATTTATCAAAGAAAATAGCCCAAACTAATGTTGACAATAGTAATTTTAGGCTAACATGTTTTCCTCAAATAATATTTTATATTTTATACTCAAAATAATGTCTAATAATCTGAGAATAACTCAAAGACTCAAATAAAGGCAATTCCCTCTTTTCTGAGGAATGACTGGGAACTAAAATTGTATTTTATATTTGGGCAGATAAGGTAATTTGTCTTTTTCAGGACATCTGTTATAAAGAATATGGCATTAGGAATAGGAAAAGAACATGAGTCTCTATCTTTTAGGGACACTTAAGAAACAGATCAAAACAGCAGCAATTAGGTCTCACTCTGAAAGATTACAGGAACACAAGTGCATATAGGTTGAATTCTACATGTTGAATAGAAAGGGTCCAATGAATGTATGGTCAATAGTTCCATTTTAGGCTTCTCAGCTGGTTCAAACAGTTTACCATAATCAGTTTCCAGAGTAGCAGTTTCTATCATTAGTGTTACATAAGCCAAGTCTAAGGACCATAGGGTCAACTTACACTTCTCCAAAGCAACGGCAGACTATCCCAGCCATTCTATTCTGCTAGCAAGGCCAATGTGAGCCAGATGAAAATAACATCAGCAGTGGTGTAAACTGAGCCACATAGAATCAGGGAAGAAAAACACTGCTAAGACAGAGAGCTCTGCTGGAGTCAAAGTGATGGCCAAGAAGAATTAAAATCCTAAGGGCATGGAAAGGTGTAACCAAAGAATAAATAGAGAAATCATGAAGTAAAAGAGATCTAGATTAGTTTGAATGGCTCCAAAGTGGGCTGTGTCCAGGTAGCCCACTCCTATGGTGGCTGGAATGTGCCATAAGTGACACGACAACTTCTTAAAGGAAGTTAGGCTGTGTCAGACCTTGCTGCTATCCTTCCTATCTGACTACTCAGTTTTGACTCTCAAGCCTACTTGACTTATATTTAGTGGATCTCAAGATAGTGTCCTTGTATCTGATTCTGGCCATCTACTTGTTGCTACTTCTATTCTATAATTAAGTTCTGCTATTTGTTCCTAATTTCTTGATTCTTCTATAGTCATTTAGGTATAGTCCCACCCTACTAGCAAACAGAACATTACTCATGCTTAACTCAGAATCCCAGAGCATGAAAGCATGCCACTATTGGTACAGAGCTACAGCTAACCTGGTGAACAAATTTTGCAGGCAAATTACCAAGCTCCTAGGATTGTTATTCAACTAACTTCCAGGGTTTGAATAGGTCTTCCCATTCTAAGGATTCTGGGATAATTATTTTATACGTAACTATCTTCTCAACTTCAGTTTATGCTCCCTAACTGAAGAAAACATTTACATGCATTGCTGGACTCTCCCTCCAGATCCACCCCTCCATAATATCTAACCAGTGTTCATTCAATATCTGCCAAATGATTCTATGAGTCAAGTCGCCCGTTAAAATTTTATTACACAACTAAAATTAAAATTTTTGCCACGTGAGGCACCTTTAATGTACAACATAAATCTAAAATTGAACAGAAAGTGTTTTTCTTTACATCTGAGCCATGTGTTTTGTTCTGCCCAGTTGCCTCTATATAAAATCATGCAACATTTTATTTTGATTGCAAGAAGAAAATTGTTACAAAGGAGAAATTATTTAAATATAAATGCCACAATAAAAATCTGAATAATGAAAAGATTTTTACTTTAGTTGATGGCCTACTGACTTGTGGAAATAAATGATACAACAATATATAATAAATATCCTTGAGATTGTTCAGGTAACAGCTGACCCAGTTATAAAATGAAAACATATTATTCAAGTTATAATAACTATATAAATGTTCTTCCCTAATCTTTTTATTTTCTTCCCAAATGATAAAAAGTTCTCTAATCCTTTTTACAATGTCTTTCTAAAGGAAAGAGGGGTGTGGGAGAGGAGGCTATTTATCTAAATAAACCCCTCTAAAGTCACTATGAGCCCAAAAAGTAACAGCAGACAATTTTAAGAGAGAAAAGAAGAAAACTTACTCCTTTTCTTTCCCTTTATCACCTCCCTTTTTCTTAGTTGTCCTCCTGCAGAGGTACAGAGCAGCCTGGCCCTGACAACCTGGAGACAGCATCAACTCACAGAGGTCTTGTTATCCAAAAGTTGATACATGGGTCAATCTTTGTTAATTCTGAATCTATTTTCTGAACTAGTATTTAAAACATTATCAGTTCCCCAGCTAGCCCACAGATGACTATTTACATAGTCACGGTACAGTTGAAACAGTAAAGCTTCAAATATAAAAATAATGATACTATCACAAAAGTAACAGTATTTTAGTTAATTATAGAAACACCTCTCTAAGTTCTCTAAAGTCCTGCTTTAGGCCAAGTGCTTATATATGCAGATGTTCATAACCTAGGAAGGTGATGTTACTGAAGGACAGGACTGCTACTAAAAAGGCCTAAGATATTACAAACCTGCTTAAGAGTCAAGATATTTTAAAGAAATTGTCAAAATAAATTTTATCAAAATCCTCTCTACCTCAAAGGCTGAAATTTCAAATTTTTTTCCAGTAGGCATAAGCAATCACTGTATTAACCTAATTTGGAACAGCTTATAAAACATATTTAGATGTGTAGCACTCCAATAAAGAAAACTATAAAGCTACAATACACTTTTATGAAAGGTCTTAAGAAAATTTTAAGAAAATCTTTAGAAAAAATACTTGTATTTGGGAAGATTCAAGGTCCTAAAGGGATAGGAGTATAGCTGTCAGAGAAGTGGCTTTCTGAAGCCCCCTAAGAGTATCTACAGCCACCATTCAGTGGTTAAGGTATTAGAGCACTTGAAGGACATTACTGCTTCAGACCAACATACTGCATGCTAGGCATGATCTGAAGAACTGTCCCAACCAAGTTTATTCCTTAGCTCCAGTTACCTGCCATGTAGGGTCACACCCTACTTTTGAGCCTTAGGGTCCCTCAGGTGGAAATGGGCTGGTAAATGGAAGAAGTGGGGTAATAGGTAAAGGGGAGCACAGGGAAATTAATAGTTATTGGGAGCCTATTATAAGGCTGACATTAGATACACTGTACATACATGATTGTACAACATTGTAAAATCCGCATTATAATATCTCTATTTTACAGACAAAAGTATTGAGGATTAGAGAAGTTACAAGAGTTGTCCAAGGTTAGGCTGTTGCTGAGTGATTAGGAATGGAATTTAGATCCTGGTCTGTGTGACTCAAGTCATGTTCCTAGTCTCCCACAGAATGGGGCACAGCATGACTATTCTTCAAATCCCTGAAGAGTTCTGCTAACACAACCTTATAACCTCAAGAACATAGGAGCTTTATTATATTACTTCTTCAGTGTATGATAAAATAGATATAAAAAATAAAACTTGTATACCCACAGAAAATTATTACACAATGTAAGTTAGAAATAGAAGAATTATTCATTTGCTTTCCTTTTTTCTTTTCCTATTCTGGTTCATTATAACAACATTTATTTCTGAATATGTTTTTAATGGTAGGTAAGTATTCTTTCTTTACGTGATCCTTTGAGAGTCTTGAGAGTCTTTTGTATTGTAAAGCAAGTATCCTAGTAACCATGGAAATCTAGAGTGTAAATTTCCTGACTTTGTGAGGTTGAAGAATATTTTAGCTTTTAATAATCTACCATTAAATTCAGGTTTTGTTTTAAATCAGTATAATTCTACCAACCATCTACACAAGCAAATTACATAGCGTAATAATTTAAATCAAAGTAAATAATGTATAAAGACTAAGAAAAGATATAATACTTTAAAATATTTTTAAACACCCACAGCTTTTTGAACATATTTTTGAAACTGACTCAATAGATATTATTTTTAAATGTAAAGATTAAATCATATCAAATAAATCAACTGAGAGAAACTGTAGCTGTATATGCAGTTTTATTTTAAGTAATGAAACCACGTTGGCAAAAATTATAACAGTGAGAAAATTATGGCAGTGAATGAGATCTGACCTAATCAACTCCATCTTGCCTTTAACCTCCAAACTGCCCTTGTTCTTTCCAGAGCATGCGCCAAGCTAACTTTAGGAGAAATTTAGTTTCTACTTTAACCTTACAGCAAGATGATATAAACCCTTCCCAAAGCTTAATCACCTTTGTAAAACTAATGAAAGGGTACAAGGTTAGAATTATGAAAGGGGTAGAATTCAGCTGAGATGTAGGCGTAGTTAAATGATAAGCAGTCATCATTCTAGAATTCACAAGATTTGTAACTTCCTCAATTAATCCTGTAAATAACATCGCTATTGTAGAACCTAAGATTGACCTTTTGAGATGTCTTTCCAGACTTTGGCATTTCTGACAACCAGATGACTTCACTCAGACCAAAGACTCATGATTCAACTGCTCCTGTAGTCCCCACCCAGAAGTAAACTCAGAACACAAGGACCATTTTCCACGCCCCAATGATTGCATCTCCAACTAAATCAGTGGCACCCATTCCCTAGCACCCTGCCTGCCAAACTATCTTTGAAACACTCTAGCTTCCAAATTTTGGGGAAGACTGATGTGAGTAATAATAAAACTCTGATCTCCCATTTAGCCAGCTCTATGTGTATTAACCTCTCTGTCTATTGCAATTCCCCTGCATAGATACATCAGCTCTGTCTGAGCAGTGGGCAAGATGAACCCACCAGGCAATTACAGGATGAACTATTAAAATTAAGTTTTGAGACTTAACATTCTGATTCAGATATTAATTACTATTAAAAAAACAAGCACTGAAATGGGAAGTTTGGCAAAACTCAAGACAATAAATCTAGCTAGGGACAGATAAGAATCCAGATATCTATTCATCAAATTAAGTAGTAAGTTTCAGTTTAGGGAGACTGGCATATCTAAATTCTAATCATTCTTGTCACAAACTGCTGTGTGAGCATAGGCCAGCCAATTAACCTCTCGATTAACCTCTCGGGACCCTAGTTTTCTCATCTACAAAATAAAGTATTTTAGATTAGGTAACCACTCAGTTTCCTTCCAACTACTGAAAAAAAAATACCATGACTATGATCTGTTTGTGTAAACTGAAAAATATTTGTGAGAGATTTAAGGAAAAGGTGAGCAAAAGGAATTTTTATCCAAAAGTATCAAAATAACAAAGAAGCTTTTTTTAAAAAAAAAAAGGGAGAGGGTTACCTTATATAAGGACAAGAAAGCTCCAAACTACTTGGTATATTTAACAAACTTCATTTTTAAATGGAATAATCATATTTCCTTTGGAAAACTTAGCTGAATTTTGCAAAGAGCTCATTTAAATTTATACTGAACCACAATATACACTGAGTGCCATCCGACACATCTCATTCTAGTGTATGTAAGAATGAGTTATACCAATAAAGAACGTTATAATTTACAAAGTTAATACATTCCTGAAAAGTTGTGGAGAAGACTGTCTCCCCGACCTCCAGGTAAGGAGCAGGAAGGGGGGGACTCAATCACAACTCCTTGAAGATTGAGAAAATAACTTTTATCTGAGGAATGTGACTCTTTAAAAATTATCAAGTCCAGAGAGACATTAAAAGGAGACCGTAATCACATCCTACTTCTCCTATGAGTTACGTATTCATCTCCTGAAACTGCTTGCTATTGTCATAAAGTAGCTATAAACTGACATAATACGTTGCACCAGACACTATAGCCCATACCCTATAGCTTAACAATGTATTACCATCACTAATCAATGTTATTTGTGTAAACCAATGAGAATTCCTAACAACTCTGCATTGGCCCACTCCCTGTCCTCTTTCTGGCCTTTAAACATCCACTTGTAACTGCGGCTGATCAAAGGGTATATTCAGGGCAACTTGAATCTGTTCTCCTGGGTTACAATCCTCAAGCTTGGCCCAAATAAACTCTCTACTTATGTTAGTTTTACCTAGTTTATTCCTTTTAGATTGATATATATGGCGTAAGTCAGCAGGACTTGGAGTGAACTTTCCCCCTTGCATGGCCCCCACCCCAACCACCTGGTGTTTCTCTGAAAGCAATGCTTGGTACCAGGATGAACTCTTCATCTTCAGAAGTCTCACTGGGTGTTTTGGGTAAGTTCTTCTGAATTCATACCTCTCACTCTTCCGCTGAAGGTCTAGATTTAGACTGTTCTTCAAACTTCTCTTTCCTTTAAGAGTGAGGGTTTCAGTTTCTGTCTTTGGACAGGAGATTCAGGTAAAGAGCTCTACAGAAAAATGCCTTTCCTTCCACCTGTCTCAGGACTGCGGGTTTAGGTTCAAGTTTTTCCACCCCTGTTTCACAACAGAGTTTCAGGTCAAAGCACTGGCAATTAAGCACCAGTGGTTTTCTTCTAAATGGCACACTTTTCAGACAGTGAAATGTTCCAAATAATGCTGCACTTTAAGAAAATACATTTCAAAATGAGAGCTCTTGCATTAGTCTCATCCAAGGATGCTTACTGATGTGCAGAAGCTTCTAAAAAGATTTCAACATTTTGTTGCCTCATTTAAAAAACTCTTTACAAAAGGCTAAAAGAAAGCTATCCTGGATAAAGTGTTGATTAAAGCCTCAGGTAAAGTAGGCTGGCTTCTTCTTCAGAGCTATCTATGCTGAGTCCATGCATAGAGAATATTTTCTTTGCCCTACTGCTTGATAGGCTCCTGCCATACTCAGTAATTTTAGCTAAGAAACAGAAGCTAAGTCAAAAACACCACCCATTGAAAAGATGGGTCTCCAAAGTACATCTTTGTTGCCTAGCTAACAATTGCTCAGGGCAACAAAAGAGATCATTGGAAGACTGATAGTCTGAAAGGTGGAAATGAATGAAAACAAAATTACTAAGATTATAAAAATGCAGATCCAACAAACTTTTTCTAAACCAAGACTAATGACTAACACTGTTGAAACACGAAAATTTATAGAATTAGCTAAGCAGTATGTCAGGTGAGATCAGATCTGGAACACGTATGTAAAGGCATATATGTATGTATGTAGACATGTTCTCACTCTTGCCCAGGCTGGAATGCAGTGGCACAATCATGGTTCACTGCAGCCTCCATCTCCTGGGCTCAAGCCACTCTCCCACCTAAGCCTTCCTAAAATCCTTTAAATGATCAAACTGCCTGCTTTGGCTCCCCTGCAAGATTTACAAAAAAACACAAAACAAAATAAAAAAACGCATCCACCCTGTGGTCTAGTGACTAAGACTTTGTGCTTTCATTGCTGCATCCTAGGTTCAATTCCCAGTTAGGAAAGCAGTCCCTGTTGGTTTGATATTTGTGTGACTTTCAACTTGTAGGGATACTGCTTTGTTACTTGGTAAGTTACCTTTGGTTAAAAAAGCCAGAAATAAGCCAGGCACGGTGGCTCACACCTGTAATCCCAGCACTTTGGGAGGCTGAGGTGGGCAGATCATGAGGTCAGGAGATAGAGACCATCCTAACTAACATGGTGAAGCCGTCTCTATTAAAAATACAAAAAAATTAGCCGGGTATGGTGGCAGGTGCCTGTAGTCCCAGCTACTCAGGAGGCTGAGGCAGAAGAATGGCATGAACCCAGGAGACAGAGCTTGCAGTGAGCCGAGATCGTGCCACTGCACTTCAGTCAAGAG
This sequence comes from Piliocolobus tephrosceles, assembly GCF_002776525.5. Lineage (NCBI taxonomy): Eukaryota > Metazoa > Chordata > Mammalia > Primates > Cercopithecidae > Piliocolobus > Piliocolobus tephrosceles. Next base: position 114,566,442 of record NC_045439.1, read on the forward strand.
CTGAAAGAGTGAAACTCTGTCTCTAAATAAATAAAATAAAATAGCGAGAAATAGCAGCTGTTTGTCCTGGCTAAAATCTAATAACAAGAGATTTGAACGGATTTTTTAAAAAGAGCTCTATATGGTCAGAAGTCAACTTAATTAAAGCTGATATTTAAGCTGTATATATAGATGGGGCTTTGAGGGGGACACTTTTCGCTTTTTCTCTGTGGATTTTGCTGTTAGAGAATTTCTTTTCAGTACATTAAAATCTTTTTTTTTTTTTTAATTATGTATTTGGTCCCTCTGCTTCCTTTTTTAAGAACTGTTCTCCCATCTACTTCTCCCTACTGTTTCTTCCTCTTTGCCATCTTCAGTACCACATAAAAGAATCTGGGAGGAACTTCTAATGATTCAGACTCCATAAGGAACACAGGAAAAGGTGCCAACAATCCCTGTTGGGGGTCTTCCATCTTCCTGTGGAATCTAAAGAATTGTAGGCAGATTCTTCTCAATTCTAAAGCTCTGCTCTCTTTTGTATTTGTGTTACCTGATCTCATTGGTTTTTGGGAAACCAGAAATTACTTTGAGACTTTACAGTTGTAAGACAGAAACTTGACTTTGTTGTGTGTGATGGCTGATGAGTCAAAGGCAAGAACTGCAGTTTCACAGGTGGCTGACAACAGTTGTTTATAGTAAATGGATGTTACTCTAAGGGGGCTACTTGTTTCTTTGTGCATTTAGATAAGAAAGGTGAAGTTTAAACACTCACAGAAATTTCTTTGGAGCAAAGTACACTGTGGAAATATTGTGCAGCTGGGTCCCATGGTGTTTTACTCTTTTTGGACACCGGGGGTTCAAAGTAAAAGCAGAATCCTTGATTTTAAAAAATCTAAATACTCTGTCTTCCATGGGAGGCTGCTTTTCGCATAATTAAATGATTAGGCCCTAAAAACTGCAAATGCTTTGTTGGTAGTGTTCCATTTAATGGGTTCTACCCTGCGCTGAGTGGTCCAGCTGGAAAACAGACTAAGTTAAAAACTATCATTCTAAATAAAATTGGTCTCCTCATAAAATCCTATAGTAAAACCCTATGATTTTGTGTTACTTTGGCATCCGTTTTTAATCTTCCTCCAACAAACACAACCAAAGTCCTTTAAAAACTTAGATTCTCGTTGTGTGTGCTTTGAGATATAAATTTGCTACCCTGTTTTTTTCTAAAACTCAGTAAGGGCTTGGGCCATGTGAGACATATAAATCTCAGCCTGTTTCATTTACTAAAGCTACAACTGTCCTTTTAAATTAGTTTTACCTAACTCATGGCTAAAGTTTTAAAACTAAAGCTATAAGATCCTTACTTCTGTCTGTCTGTATTTTTGTGTATACATGTGTGTACATGTCTTTTTATATATTCTTTATGGTACCGAACTGGTTTATAAATAAAGAGGTACTCATAAATTAGCCCAAATGCTTGTCAAGTTCACGTGACTTTAGTAATCTTTGGTAAATAAAGATAACTTTAAAATCGTTGGTAAAATAAAAGAGAAACACTTTCAAATTTTAATTTAGACATTTTTGTCTCAGTCTATTGATCAGGCAGATTTATATTGTCTCTGCTAGATGTTTTAAGGCAAAAAAAAAAAACTGTTGCTTTTATGAATTAAGTACTTGATTAATTTGTCTGTGAGTTTATGTCTTTAGATTTGAACATGTAAATTTGGGATGTGGACAGGTGGCCATGGTGGGCCTGGGGACAAGTCCTCAGTACCTAGAACACCAGCTAAAAGGCAGAGTCAAGTCTAATATGGCCCCATTTTCCTTGATATAGGTTATCATATCTTATAAGTCAAAATTAAAATTTCTCTCAGGCCGGGCGCAGTGGCTCAAGCCTGTAATCCCAGCACTTTGGGAGGCCGAGACGGGCGGATCACGAGGTCAGGAGATCGAGACCATCCTGGCTAACACGGTGAAACCCCGTCTCTACTAAAAAAAATACAAAAAACTAGCCAGGCGTGGTGGCGGCACCTGTAGTCCCAACTACTCGGGAGGCTGAGGCAGGAGAATGGCGTAAACCCGAGAGGTGGAGCTTGCAGTGAGCTGAGATCTGGCCACTGCACTCCAGCCTGGGTGACAGAGCGAGACTCCGTCTCAAAAAAAAAAAAATTTCTCTCAATGAATATACCATGTTTTACAACGAAATGCTAAGCAAATATTTATACATTTGTGAGGTAATCATGTTCCAAAATGATCTGTGTAATTTTAAAAATATCTTTTCCATGTGCCTAGATGACTTAAGTGAAGTTAAATGACTTTTTGAAAATTAAAGGGAAAGTTCTCAAGATGAAAACGAAGTGTGAAAACATTTGGCCAAAATACAATTTTAAAATACACAAAGGATTAAAAATGAAGCTAAGAAGTGAGCAGAAGTCAGATCTTTTGTTTGAATATATTAATCAAATTCCTATATTTTCGTGACCTGTGTCTTTCCCATGTTAAACAGACTTGCCACTTACAAAGCTGAAGAGAAAACAGTAAATTTAATGTAATAATGTAGATGTCCTAGTGAGAACCAAATAATGCAGCAGCCCTTACCTATAACACAAAAGACTTTGAGAAAGATTAAGGAATATATGTATGAGAATTGCAATGCAGATGATAAAGATATTGGTGAGAAATAGGATTAAGAACTGGAGAAAGAAATGAACACATAAAACAACCTAGTTCCCATGTTATCAACTTCAGCACTTTGCAAACTGCTAAGCTACAAAATTACTTCAGAAATATCTAAAGGACATCTGAGCATCTGAGAAACCTAAGATCACTAAATTGTAAAGAAATAAGAAAATGGACCAAATTTTATGCATCTCAATAAAAGACCATTAAGTGAGCAGCTGTTCCTTCATTCTCATTTAAATACATTGGTCATTATATCTAGACTTGCTCATAATAATCTTCTGCCTTGATGAGCAAGTGAATGTTGCAATGTATCTAGAGGTTGTTCTTGCCTAAATAGGTATCTGCTGTCTTCAAATTTATCTTATATTACAGATCACACATTAATATGCATATGTAAAGTCTGAGTATAAATAATGGGATAATCATTATGGAGTTTAATCATGACTCAGAAATTAATACAAACATTTACATGTGCCAAGCACTGCTGTAAACACTGGGGATACGGCAATGAACAAGATCCCTGAAGTCCCTACTCTCATGAAGCGGAGATAGGAATACAATAAACAAACCAATTAGTACATCCCTTGTAATCTTGTTGAAAATCATCTCAGTTTGCTCTCTATAAAACTGAAACTAATATTACTTGCATAAGTATCATTATATCTTACCCAAATAAAAATTATGACAAAGACCTATAAGCCAGTAAAGCTTGTACTCCAATTTTCTCTCATCTATCCCTGTCTCCAGTGGCACATACATAACAGAATGCAGGCCAGAGTTTGAGGTGTAAGCCATGCCATGAAATAGAAGAAAAAATAATTGGATCATGATAGGGCTTAATACAGGCCTGTGTTCTATATCAAAACTAACTAACTCAATCAACTATGGTTTCTCAAGTAAGATTATCATGACAAATATGTGCTATTTGGAGCATAATTTGTCTGCCTTAGTTTCAGTACCAGTGTCCAGATAAGTCATTTTTATTTCAAATATCATGACTGTCAGTTTAAAAACCTTTATTATCAAATGGACTGTTAATCAGATTATAAATTGTAAGTCACATTTTAACATAATTTTTTTCTCTAGTTGAAGAAATAATTTTTGACATGATGAATGCATACTTTTGCAAAACTGCATCAAACAGGCATAATTTAATGTTAGATTCTTGTATTTAAGACAACAAACTAGTTATGAATGAGCAAATAAAATTAAAGTTCTGACCAAGCTACTTTTCATCAGAAAAAAAGACATACTCTCAGTAATTCTGAAATATTAATGTATAGGACAATAAATCAAAACAAAAAAATATATTCAGATTGCCAACATAAAATGTAAGTTAGCTAATGGTCTGAATAAATCAATCACCTCAGTCTCTCAGTGTTTCTCTTTCTTTCACTCTCCTCCCTAATCAAGGACATATGAACACATAAGGGCAAAAAAAGACCTACATTGATAAAACTAAGGCTAAAACTTGGGCACAAACCAAAAAATTGGAAGAAGTGTTTATCAACAATTTTATTGATAAACATAGAGGCAATCAAAAGAGACCTTCCACACCCTCCCACCACCAAAGCTACTGACCTCTGGCACCAAAGCCTATATCCTTTCTAGAAAATGTACACCCTTTCAAGAACAGTAACCTTCATCTCCACTATTCCCCTTCCTCTCTCATCATCCTCCAAAAGAAAGAGAGGCATAGGCATTTCTTACATAGACCCATGAAGAAGCTCAGAACATAACTAATATTTTCATGGTTTTATGAAGACTATTCAATAAGCTACACGAGGGATCTATGAAGAAAACTCAGGAATTTTTCGTTAGTCTTTCTTGGCTAGGTGCTCTCAATCGGCAGTCTCAAGCTTGTGATAGAAATTATTTGGCCAAATATTATAAGCTAAGCTCAACAGCAATTATCTATGAATCTGAAAGTCATGTGCTCCAAAAACAGATGTGCAAATGTAAAAATGTTTTGTCATTAAAAAGAAAAAAAGACTAACTGGTATTCTTGCCTTCATGGAAGGCTATGCCACACCCATCAGCAGTGTGGGCCACAGAAGTCTTAATGTGCAGGAGCAACAATTTCTCAAAAACTGGCTCTGGATGCATTTAAATTGCCAAACAATCATAGCAACAAAGTTCTGTACATGAAGCTTTCATGAATACTCCTAAATTTGTCTTTTCGTAACAACCGAATCACTTAAATATGTCATCTAGTATAGTCATTCACATAAATATGAAGCATCTAAGATCAATACTAACACTTACTGGGTGGTTTGAAGGCCTTGGGTTCTATGAACGTGCTTTAGGCATGATCTCCATATAAGAGGAAGATTTGTCTAGTGATGGCCATTAGAGTGAAGTAAAGCCAAATACCCATGAAGCTACAAGTAAGGTATCTGATCTCCTTCAAAAACTACTCATCCTAAGTTTTTCTTTCCTAATCAATTTTATAGATGCTATCACATGTTAAAAGATATTCTAGTTCAGTTAAGTAAGAAAGTTCCTGAATATGATTTCAACTTCCTGAATGATTCAGCAGTATTATCCTTGCCTAAAGGCCTATCCACAATACTCAAGTTACAATATAGTTAGAAAAGATTTTTAAAAGATACCTTCACCTTGTATTTTAAAAACCAAAGCTCTCTGAAGAACCTGCAAATTTGTCCTCTTCCAAAAAACCTAAATATAGCAACAATTCAATTTCATCCTGGGTAATTAAAGAATGATTAAACTTTCTGATACGTTTCTGTTGAAAAATTATTTATAAAATTGATCCTCAAAAAACTTAGTACAATGTAAAGGCACCTAGGAAAACATCAAATTCATAAAGACAATAATTTGTGTCACTTAGCTCATATACATACATGTACACTCATAATCCATGCTTTATTAGATTCTTTGAACACAGAAACTATATATCCAAAATCAGTGCTATCCCATACACAAGGATGCTGAATGCAGTATTATTTTTAATAATGAAAACTAGGATCAAATTTCAGTGTCACTTAATGAGATAATGATTAAGTAAATTATTGTCACGCAATACTATGAAATACTAGTAAGTCAATAAACAGAATGAGATATATTTATATGTACTGATCACAATATATTATTAAGTGACAAAAAGCAGGTTGCTAAACTATATGACTGCTATCACTTCACTACTAAGGGAGAAAACTATACTGGGGTAAACACACATACATGTATGTGCCTAGGAAAAGTCTGGGACAATGCTTACTAAGCAATTATGAGTTATTACTCCAAATGGTGTGAGTGGGCAAGGCCAGAAGTGGGAAGCCTTCACTCTTTTACTTTGTATATTTCTGTACTGAGGCTGCTTGAGTCTATACAGGATGTATATTTTCTTTGTAATTAAAAAATTGAAAAGCATTGACCTAATCTACACAAAAAATTTAGAAAATTAGCCAGGCATGGTGGCATGTAGCTACTTGGGAGGCTGAGATGGGAGAATCACTTGAGCCCAGGAGTTGGAGAGTTGGAGGTTGCAATGAGCTACGATTGTGCCACTGCACTCCAGAATGGGCAAGAGAGTGAGACTCATCTCTAAAAAAAAAATTCAAAAGCATTATCTTCTTAAATATTGTAAGCTTGAAAAGCTATATACATCACTTAATGGTGTTATGGCTGCTGAAAATATTTTTCACACACCTCTTTTAAAACTACTTTCAAAGTGTAATATTTCAAATATCTTGGTAACCAACCTTATTTCTATGAGAATGGATTTGAATTTTAAAATGTAAAAAGTAAGATGGGTATGATGGTTCATTCGTGTAATCCCAGCTACTCAGCAGGCTGCGGTGGGAGGACGACTTGAGCCAAGGAGCTTGAATGTGCCATAACTACACCACTGCACTCCAGCCTGGGCAACAGAGTAAGACCCTAGCTCTAAATACATACATACATACATACATACATACATACATACATACATACAGCAAAATGTAAAAAGTAGATGGAGTCATACCTGGTAAATAGGCAATACTGTAAACTGTAATATTTTGAATCAATATAAGATACAATAGCCAAGATATGGAATCAGCCTGAGTGTCTATCAATGGATAACAAAAATGTGGTACATATACACAATGGAATACTAATCAGCCTGAAAAAGGGAAGGAAATCCTGTCATTTGTGACAACATGGATGAATCTAGGAGGCATTATGTTAAGTGAAATAAGTCAGCCACAAAAAGACAAACACTGCATGATCTCACATGTGGAACTCATAGAAGGAATAGAATGGTGGTTACAAGGACTAAGGAGGTTGAGTGGAAGAATAGGGAGATGTTGGTCAAAGTACACAAAATTACAGTTAGGCCAGGTGCAGTGGCTCATGCCTGTAATCCACCACTTTGGAAGGCTGAGGTGGGTGGACTGCTTGAGCCCAGGAGTTTGACACCAGACTGGCAATGTGGCAAAACCCCATCTCTATAAAAAATACAAAAATTATCCAGGAGTGGTGGTATACACCTGTAGCCCCAGCTACTCAGGAGGCTAAGGTGGGAGGATCTCTTGAGCCCAGGGAAGTCATGGCTGCAGTGAGCCATGCTTGTGCCACTGCACTCCAGCCTGGGTGACAAAGTGACACGCTGTCTCCTCTCTCTCTCTCTCTCTCTCTCTCACACACACACACACACACACACACACTACAGTTAGAAGTAATAAGTTCAGGAGATCTATTGTATAATGTGGTGACTACAGTTAACAACAATACATTATATAGAGATGCTTCTCAACTTGCAGTGGGGTTATATCTCAATAAACCCATACTAAGTTGAAAATAATGTGAGTCAAAAATGCATTCAATACAACTAATCTACTAAACATCATAGCTTAGCCTTCCCTTCCTTAAACATGCTCAGAACACTTATATTGGCCTACAGTTGTACAAAATCATCTAACACAAAGGCTATTATATAATAAAGTGTTGAACATCTCATATAATGTAGTATACTGTATCCATATAATGAATACCATACTGAAAGCGAGTAACAGAATGGCTTGGTGGTCTTGCCAGCACACAAGGTACAAGAGAATATTTATATCATTAGCTCAGGAATATTTATATCACTAGCTCAGGAAAATATCAAAATTCAAAGTACAGTTTCTACTAGGTGAACATTGCTTTCACACCATGCATGGTAAAGTTGAAAAATCATAAGTCGAATCATTGCAAGTTGGACACCATGTGTAGTTGAAAATTACTAGGAGAATAGGTTTTAAATGTTCTCTCCACAAAAAAATGCTAAGTATATGAGGTAATTAATTAGCTTTATATAGCTATTCCACAATGTCTACATATATTAAAACATCATGTTCTACACCATAAATACGTACAATATTTGTCAAATAAAAGTAAATTAATTTTAAAATTAATAAATATAAAAATTTTATCTTTCATTAGAAAAAAAAATACGACTATGTGCAGCATATATGTAACTGACTCATTCTAAAGGCAATTCCAAAAGAGAAGTTCCAAAAATAAAATTATCAAAGGCAACTCTGTATTATCCCCTATAATCTCATAGTGTTTTCTATATGACAAGCCACAATAAAGCTGTATTAAATAAAGAAAAAAAACAAAGAAATTAAAAAAAGAATAAACAAATTACAAAATCGTCTCAGAATAAAAACTGTCCTGGCAAGGAGCCAAATTTGAAGAATTTTTCTAGATCTATAGCACTTTGGACTTAGGAGACAGTTTGGAAGGAAAAAAAAAAAGTAGATAGTGGGTTTCTGGTGGAAAGGCTATGTTCTAAGACTCCTATGTGCCATACATGCAGGATGGTAAGAGGAACCGCCCTGGCTATGGTAAAATGAGCCTAAGTCTTCATCCCCTATTGTGCCATGGAGGAAAAGCTTCTCTTCTCTAACACTCAGGGGAAGGGAACCCACCAGTTTTTGCATCCTATATGAATCTGCAATACTACACAGTAGAATGAAAAATTACTTCATTAGTAAAACATATCATTTTATTCAATAACCATTATGGCCAACTTCCCTCAGTAGTTATTTTGAATGACAAAATAGTATGTCATGTATTTTTTAAAAAAAGAGTAGGTCTCATAATTTTATGGTCTCATCTCTTCTATGCAATAAGGTGTTTCTCAGTTCCTTTTTGATGGCAGATATAATTGAAAATATTTCATATTCACAAGCCAAGAACTAGTAGCCAATTTTCATATCACACATAAACACACATAAAACTTAACCTCTGCTTATCTGGATATAAAAAATAGCTTTAAACAAGACATGACATTAATTACCCAAAATGCAGGTATTTTAAAATAAACGCTAAGAGAAAATTTGACATTTTGTGAATTTTCAAAATTTTTCTGAAGCTTTGCTAAGAGGTAATTTTCCCACACATGAGCCTTTGAAAACATTAATAATGAAAATGCCAACTGAATTTTAAATACTTCTGCTAGGTAATTATACTATATATTGCTGATATTATATATTAAAAGATTAATCATGTCTTATAATTAAACAGCTTTATGAACTGTTAACTGATTCACTCAATAAACACTGAGTACCGTATTTGCCAAGTATTTGTTTGAAGTGCTGCAAAGTTAACAGTGAACAAGATAGTCAAAGAGACAGCATCACAACCATGGAACTTATACTCTAATGGGTGGAAACCATCAATAAACAAATATAAAAGGAGACATCAAATCATGATAAATGTTTTGAGGAAAATAAGATAAGATGATCGTGATGGTGACAGCCAGCTCTTCTGAGATGACATTTAAGATAAGACCTGAATATCAAGAGATAAGCACTAATGTTCTAAATGGTAAAATTTCCAGATGGAGAGAATAGCCATAAGTTCAAGGGCCCTAACGTGTTAATGAAATTGGTATATCTGGAAAAAAGGGAAGAAAATAAATGTACTCTGACACGGGTAAGCATGGTAGAGATGACGAAAGTACAGGTCAGACTAGGTTGAACCTCAAGGCTAAAAAAAGAGTTTGAGTTATGATCTAAGCACATGGCTTTTGTTTTGTTTTACATTTAATTATAGGATATATAAACACATGAAGGAAAAAAAAGCAAAAAGAATAAACAGTACATGAACCCCCATGTACTATTTATCGCTTAGTTTCAAGAATTATCAGTTCATGGTCAGTCTTATTTAATCTATACCTTTACTCATTCCACATTTACCCTTCAGATATATCATTTCATCTACATGCATTTTAGCAATATAACTCTAAAATATAGGGACTCTTCTTGTAAAGAGAAAATCTTCTTTACATAATCAATTTAAAAACCATAATATTTTAAATCTATAGATTATCTTTCTTTTAATTTTTTCTTAAAATTTATTTGTTGAAAAACTGGGTTGTTTCTCCTACAGGATTTTCCATACTCTAGATTTACTTATTGCATTCTCATAGTTTCATTTACCATGTTTCTCTGTTTCATGTATTTCCTACAAATTAGTAGTTAGACCTGGAGATTTAATCAGATTCTGGTCTGAATTTTTGGCATGACTACTCCATAATTTATGCTAACTACTTAGATTATTTTCTGTGTGTGATATTAGAAGTCGGTGATAATTGCTGCCTAGATCTTATAATATTTCATTAAGGGTTAAAAAATGATACAATAATTCTATTACTCATTCTTGTCAGTTCAAATACATCTATTGTGAAAAATTGCTCTCACCAACTATTTAGCTAAGAGGACAGGCGTCATCAAGATGGTGGACTACACGTGCCCAATACTCATCTCCTTTACGAAGAAGGAGAGGGAGTACAACATGATGTTTTAATATATGCAGACATTGTGGAATGGCTATATCAAGCTAATTCATATATCTATTACCTCTTATACTTACCATTTTTTGTAGAGAGAACATGTAAAATCTACTCTCTTAGCATTTTTCAACTACATATGGTCTCTGACTTACAATGATTTAACTTATGATTTTTCAGCTTTACCATGGCGTGAAGGCAAAAACAAATAAATGACTGCACTTCAAGTAGAGGGTCTAAAGAATAACATTGAAATTCAGCAAGGAAGTGACAAAAACCCCGTGAAGTGAAGCACAGAAACTCAGGATGGCAGCCCCACAGTTGTCACAGGCCCTGAGCCCGGGATAGGAAGCTGCCTTTAGTCCACACAGCTGCACTGCTCCAGATAAAAAATTCACACTGGCAATCCTGACTCCCCACGACCCAAGGTGTACTAGCAGAGCACCATTTTGCGAACAGTGCCGCTTCTAGATTTCATCCTGACCTGGGACCAAGAGCGCCCGCATTGCCACATCCATGGGGCTCCACTGTCATTTCACCATGCCCATATACTTGCAATGCTATGACTTCAGCTAGACCCATGGGACAGCCATGATCCTGGCACCAGGTACCACACTGTGTACTATACCCCCGGTGATCTAGCACAGAAAGCAGGCTAGGGAAGCCAACACACATGCCTCCCAGGGTGTGAGGAATGGTGGTCCAGCACTCACTGCCACCAGCAACCCCACTTCTTTGATCAACAGGGCCATCACAGGCTGCATACACCTCCCAGATCTGAGGCCTGGCTCACCTGCCACCTTCTGCCACTGGCAATCATGCCCCTGTGACCAGTGGAGCCACTGGACACTATAGGTACCTACTCACGGCCTGAGAACCAGCCCACTCAGTTGGCTTCACAGTGAGAAAAGCCACACCACTCCTTCCGTAAACCACTAGGCTACTGAGTCATCTGCAGACATCACTGACGCTGTGATATGGTTTGGTTCTGTGTTACTACCCAAATCTCATCTCGAAATGTAATTCCCACCCATTGGGAGATGATTGTACCATGGGGGCAGTTCCCCCACGCTGTTCTCGTGATAGTGAGTGAGTTCTCAGGAGATCTGATGCTTTAAAAGTGGCACTTCCCCCTTCTCTCTCTCTGTTTACTGCCACCATATAAAGAAAGTCCTTGCTTCCACTTCCGCCATGATTTTAAGTTTCCTGACGCCTCCCCAGCCATGTGGAACTGTGAGTTCATTAACCCTTTTTTATTCATTAATTACCCAGTCTTAGGTAGTTCTTTTTAGTAGTACGAAAATGGACTAATACAGGAAATTGGTACCAGGATACTGGGGTACTGCTATAAAGATAACCTGACAATGTGGGAGCAACGTTGTAACTGGGTAACAGGCAGAGGTTGGAATAGTTTGGAGGGTGCAGAAGAAGACAGGAAGATGTGGAACATCCTAGAGACTTGTTGAATGGTTTTGACCAAAACACTGATAGTAATATGGACAATGAAGTCCAGGTTAAGGTGGTCTCAGATGGAGATGAGGAACTTTTTGGGAACTGGAGTAAAGGTCACTCTTGCTATGCTTTAGCAAAGAGACTGGTGGCATTTTGCCTCTGCCCCAGAGATCTGTGGAACTCTAAACTTGAGAGAGATGACTTAGGGTATCTGGCAGAAGAAATTTCTAAGCAGCAAAAGCATTCAAAATTCAACCTGGCTTTTTCTGAAAGTATACAGTCATATATACTTTCACATATGTGTTCACAAATCGATGATCTGCATTGGAACTTATGTTTAACAGGGAAGCAGGGCACAAGAGTTTAGAAAATTTGCAGTCTGATGATGTGATAGAAAAGAAAAACTCATTTTTTAGTGAGAAATTCAAGCAGGCTGCAGAAATTTGCACAAGTAATGAGGAGCAAAATGTTAATCACCAAGACAATGGGGAGAATGTCTCCAGGGCATTTCAGAAATTCAGCCCCTTCCATCACAGCCCAGAGGCCTAGGAGGAAAAATTGGTTTTGTGGGCTGGGCCCAGAACCCTGCTTCTCCATGTAGCCTTGGAACATGGCACCCTATGTCCCAGCTGCTCCAGGCTCCAGCCATGGCTAAAAGAGGCCAAGGTACAATTCAGGCCATGACTTCAGAGAATGCAAGCCCCAAGCCTTGGTGGCCTTCATGTGGTGTTGGGCCTGTAGGTGCACAGAAGGCAAAAGTTGAGCTTTGGGAACCTCCTCCTAAGTTTCAGAGGATGTATGGAAGTTGGCTGCCAGGGTGGAGGCCTCAGGGAAAACCTCTACTAGGGCAATGCAGAGGGAAAAAGTAGGGTTAAAACCCCCACACTGAGTCCCCACTGGGACACTGCCTAGTGGAGCTGGGAGAAGAGGGCCACTATTCTCCAGACTCCCACATGGTAGATCCACCAACAGCTTGCATTGTGAACTTGGAAAAGCCACAGGCACTCAACACCAACCTGTGAAGGCAGCCACAGAGGCTGTGCCTGCAAAGCCAGAGGCAGAGCCAGCCAAAGCCTTTGAAAGCCACTCCTTGTATCGGCATGCCCTAAATGTGAGACATGGAGTCAAAGGAGATTATTTTGGAGCTTTTAAGATTTAATGGGTGCCCTGCCAGGTTTCAGACTTGCTTGGGGCCTGTGGCCCCTTTGTTTTGGTCAATTTCTCCCATTTCAAACAGAAACATTTACCCAATGACTATACTCTCTTTGTATCTTGGAAGTAACTAACTTGTTTTTGTTTTTACAAGCTCATAGGTGGAAGGGACTTGACTTGTCTCAGATGAGACTTTGGACTTGGACTTTTGAGTTAATGCTGGAATGAGTTAAGACTCTGGGGAACTGTTGGGAAGGCATGATTGCATTTCAAAATGTGAAAAGGACATGAGATTTGGGAGGGGCCAGGGGCCGAATGATATGGTTTGGCTCTGTGTCCCCATCCATATCTCATCTTGAATTGTAATCCCTACCTGTCAAGGGAGGGACCTGGTGGAAGGTGACTGAATCATGTGGGTGGTTTCCCCCATGCTGTTCTCATGATAGTGAGTGAGTTCTCATGAAATCTGATGGTTTAAAAGTAGCACCCTGCCTTCACTCTCTCTCTCTCCTGCCACCATGTGAAGAAGGTCTACGCTTCCGTGTTGCCTTCCACCATGATTATATTTCCTGAGGCCTCCCAAGCCATGTGGAATTGTAAATCAATTAAACACTTTTTTCTTCATAAATTACCGAGTCCAAGGTAGTTCTTTATAGCAGTAAGAGAATGGACTAATACATGCTGATTACAGCCAAAAATATCACAGAGACCACATTACTACATACAACCAGAACTAAAGCCAAATCACCCTACACACCCAACATGATAGGAAACAACTACAAGAAAAAGTCTTTCCCTACAAAGCTACTAGAAAAAATTAGTAGAGGTGACTGTTCCACTAATGTGCAGATATTAATATGGGGACAAAAGAAGAATGATAAAGCAAAGAAACATGATACCTCCAAAGGAACATGGTAATTATCCCATAAGAGACTTCAAAGAAAAGGAAATCTACAAAATGCATGAAAAATAATTGAACATAAAGATTGTAAGAAAATGTAATGAACTACGAAAGAATAAAGACAGATAATAAAAAGAAATCAGGAAAAAAAAATGTTATGTGAGTGAAAACCCAACAAAGAGACAGATATCATAGAAGAGGTCCAAACAGAAATCTTGGAGCTGAAGAATTCAATAAATGAAATGATAAATGAAATCAATAGCTTCAACAATAGAATAGATCATCAGAAATAAGAATTTCTGAACTTGAAAACAAGTCTTTCGAAACAACTCAGTAGGAGGGAAAAAAAGGAGAATAAAAAAGAATGAAGAACACCTACAGGACTTATGAGACACCACTAAGCAAACAAATTTGTGCATTACGGGAATACTGGAGGGAGAAGAGATGAAAAAAGGCATGAAAAACATATTTAATCAAATTGTAGCCATAAGTTTCCCAAGTCATGGGAGAGTTATGAACATTCAAACAAAGAAGCTCAAAAGTCCCCAAATAGAATCAAATCAAAAAAGTAGTCTCCAAGCCACATTATAATCAAAATATCAAAGATAAAAGAAAAAAAAAAAAGAATTTGAAAAGCAGGGGAGAAAGAAACCGTCAAGTCACGTATAAGGAAATCTCCATTAAACCACCAGAAGATTTCTCAGAAGAAAGTTCACCCACCAGAAGAGAATAGGATGATACATCTAAACTGCAAAAAGAAAATAAACTGCCAAACAAGTATACTATACCCAGCAAAAATCAGAAATGAAGATGAAATAAAGTATTTCCTAGGCAAGCAAAAACTGAGGGAATTCATCACCATAAGACCAGCTTTACAACAAATGCTTAAAGGCATCCTTCATCCAGAAGCAAAAGGACAATAACTGCCTCATGAAAACAATATAAAGTATAAAATTCAGGTAGAACAGATACACAGCTGAAAAAGAGAGAGAAATCAAAAAGAGAGAGAAATCGACCAAACTGCAAAGATAAACAAGAGAGGAAATAAAGAGAACAAAGGAAATTCAAAACAATCAAAAAACAATGAACAATATAACAGGAGTAAGTCCTCAATGTATCAACAATAATCTTGACTGTTATTAGATTAAATTCCCAAATTAAAGATACAGAGTGATTGAACAGATTTCTTTTTAAAAGTCCCAACTATATTTTGCCTACAAGAAACTCACTTTAATGTAAAGACAGACAGACTGAAAGGTACAGGATGAAAAAGATTCCAAGACAGACTCAAAGTTATGGTATGCAAAAAAGATTCCATGCAAATGGAAACAAAAACAAAGCAGTGGTGGGGTGTGGTAGCTCACACCTGTAATCCCAGCACTTTGGGAGGCCAGGTGGGTAGATCACCTGAGGTCAGGAGTTCAAGACCAGCCTGGCCATCATGGTGAAACCCCATCTCTACTAAAAATACAAAAATTAGCCAGGTGTGGTGGTGCACACTTGTAATCCCAGCTACTCAGGAGGCTGAGACAGGAGAATCACTTGAGCCCGGGAGGTAGAGGCTGCAGTGAGCCAAGATCGCTCCACTGCACACCAACCTGGGCAACAAAGAAAGACTCTGTCTCAAATAAAGAAATAAATAAAAAACAAAGCAGAAAGAACTAGACTTATATAAGGTTAAATGGACTTTTAAAAAAAGACCAAAAAAGGTCATTATATAATCATGAAGGAATCAGTGCAGGAAGAGGATATAACAGTTGTAAATATCTACGTACCCACACCAAAGCATCCAAATGTACAAAGCAAATATTCAGTCTAAGGGAAGAGACAGAATCCAATACAATAATAGTTGAGGATTTCAACACCCAATTCTTAGCAATGAACAAACAGTCTCAACAACAACGAAAAAAAAACAACAGAGAAACATCAGACTTAAACTGCACTACAGAACAAATGGACCTAACAAACATTAACAGAACACTTCATTCAACAGCTGTAGAATAAACATTCTTCTTATCAGCACATGGACCGTTCTCCAGGATAGGCCATATGTTAGGCCACAAAACAAATCCCAACAAATTTTTAAAAACTGAAAAAATATATACTAGCTCCTCTGACCACAATGGAATAAAACTAAAAATCAATACCAAGCGAAACTTTGGAAATAGTACAAAAACAGGGAAATTAAACAACATGCCCCTGAATGACCAATAGGTCAAGGAAAAAATTAAAAAGGAAATTTAAAAATTTTGTGAAACAAATACAAAAAATACAACCTATCAAAACCAGTGAAATACAGCAAAAGCAGTTCTAAGGGGAAAGTTTACCATCAAGAAACACCTGTATAAAAAAAGTAGAAAGATTTCAAATACATAACATATTGATGCACCACAAGGAACTAAAAAAGAACAAAACCAAAATTATTAGAAGGAAAGAAAGAATAATGATTAGAGTGAAAGTAAATGAAATGGAGACTTTAAAAAATACAAAAGATCAATGAAACAGTGTTTTTTAAAGATAAACAAATTTGACAAACCATTAGCTATACTAGGAAAAACGAGAGAACACTCAGATAAATAAAATCAGAAGTGAAAACAGAGGAATTACAACCAAGACCACATAAATACAAAGGATCATTAAAGACTACTATAAGCAAATATATGCCAAAACATTGGAAAATCAAGAAGAAATGGATAAATTCCTGGAAAAATACAACCTACCAAGAGTGAACCAGAAAGAAATAGCAAACCTGAGCAGGCCAATAATGGGATCAGTAATAAAAAGATGGGATCAGTAATAAAAAGTCTTGCATCAAAGAAACCCAGGACTGAATCCCTTTACTGCTGAATTCTATCTCTTTTTTTCTTTCCTTTTTTTTTTTTTGGATACAGGTTCTCACTCTGTATCATCCAGGCTGAAGTACAGTGGCACAGTCTCAGCTCACTGCAATCTGTCTCCTAAGCTCAGACGATCCTCTGGCCTCAGCCCCCAAGTAGCTGCAACTACAGGCACAAGCTACCACATCTGGCTAATTTTTGTAATTTTTGTAGGACAGTGTTTCACCATATTGCCCAGGCTGGTCTCAAGCTCCTAAGGTCAAACAATCCACCCACCTTGGCCTCCCAAAGGGCTAGGATTACAGGTGTTAGCCACCATGCTCGGCCTCAAACTCTTAAAGAAGAACTAACACCAATTCTTCTCAAAGTATGTCAAAAAACTGAAGTGGAGGAATGCTTCCAAACTCATTCTATGAGTCTGGTATCAGCACTACCCTGAAACCAAAACCAAACAAGAACACAACGGAAAAAGCAAAACTACAGGCCAATATCCCTGATGAGCATAGATGTAAAAATCTTCAACAAAACATTCGGAAACCAAATCTAACAGTGCATTCAAAAGATGATACACCATAATCAAGTAGAATTCATCCCAGGAATGCAAGGATGGTTTACCATATGTATCAAATTGTGACACATCACATTGACAGAGAGAACAAAAACTATATGATCATCTCAAGAAATACAGAAAAAGCATTTAACAAAATTTGCCAGCCATTCATGATAAAAATTCTCAATAAATTAGGTACAGACGGTATGTATCTAAACACAATAAAGGCAATAAATGACAAAACCATAGTTAACATCTTACTGAATGAGGAAAAGTTGAAATCTTTTCCTCTAAGAACTGGAACAGCCGGGCTTGGTGGCTCAAGCCTGTAATCCCAGCACTTTGGGAGGCCGAGACGGGCGGATCACGAGGTCAGGAGATTGAGACCATCCTGGCTAACATGGTGAAACCCGTCTCTACTAAAAAAAATACAAAAAACTAGCCGGGCGAGGTGGCGGGCGCCTGTAATCCCAGCTACTCCGGAGGCTGAGGCAGGAGAATGGCGTGAAACCGGGAGGCGGAGCTTGCAGTGAGCCGAGATCGCGCCACTGCACTCCAGCCTCCTGGGCGACAAAGCAAGACTCCGTCTCAAAAAAAAAAAAAAAAAAGAACTGGAACAAGACAAGGATGCCCACTCTCGCCACTCTTATTCCACACAGTACTGGAAGTCCTAGCTACAGCAATTAGGCAAGATAAATAAAATAAATAAAGGGAATCCAAATTAGAAGAGAAGAAATCAAATTACCCCTGTTTGCAGATGATATGACTTTCCATACAGAAAGCCTTTAACTCTGCAGAGCTTATAGCTTGCAGTGAATGCCAAGAATGAGTTTTTAGACAATTTCAGCTGAGCGGGGTGGGGGGCAGCTTTTCTAAGAGAGTCTGCCCCAGCATCCATCTGCCAAGTATTTATTGAAAGGGTTTGCTAAATCACAAACATCCACTAGATGGCTTTTTTGAGGCTGGGTCGTGAGACACCTGTGGCCTTGTAAAAACACTTAAACCGCATTATTAGGAGGCTGTTTTCAGTGTTCCTTATCATACCACACACTTAACTTCCTGTCCTGTTTTCAGGGTCAAGGAGTTTTATTCTCATGCACAAATAACATACACACAGTGCCTCAGTATTTTTCCATGCCCCAACCTCAAATGCCTTGTACATAAGCTTGAATATGTTGCCATGCACCCCCACGAACTCCACCAAAAAACTCTCATAATTACTAAACAAATTCAGTAAAGTAACAGGATACAAAACCAACATACAAAAATCAGTAGCATTTACATACAGCAATAACAAACTAGCTGAAAAAGAAATCAAGAAAACAGTCTCATTTACAATAGTCACCAAAAAAAAAAAAAAAAACCAAGGAATAAATTGCACAATGGAGGTAAAATATCTTGATAATGAAAACTACAAAACACTGGTGAAAGAAACTGAAGAGGACACAATACAGAAAATGTAAAGTTTTGCATGTTCATGGATTGGAAGTATTCATATTGTCAAAATAATATTGATACTAGGTCAAAATGACCATAGTATCCACTGCAATCCCTATCAAAATACCAATAATATTCTACACAGAAACAGAAATATAGAACCTTAAAAAAATCACACGGAACCATAAAAAACCGTGAATAGCCAAAGCAATCCTGAGCAAAAAGAACAAGCCAAAGGCATCACACTACCTGACTTCAAAACATACCGCAAAGTTATAGTAAACAGAACTGCAGGGTAGTGGCATAAAAACAGACACATAGACCAATGGAACAGAACAGAGAACCCAGAAACAAATTCATACATTTACAGCCAAGTAATTTTCAATAGTGGCATCAAGAACACAACACTAGGGAAAGAACAACCTCTTTGATAATTAGTGCTGGGAAAACTGTACATCTACATGCAGAACAGTGAAATTAGACTCCTATCTCTCACCATATGAAAAAAAAAATCAAAATGAATTAAAGAGTCTTACATAAGACCCAAAATTATGAAACTACTAAAAGACAACATTAGGGAAATGCCCCCATGGCATTAGACTGGGCAAAGATTTTATGAATAAATCCTTAAAAGCATATACTACAACAGCAAAAAACAGACAAACAGGATTACATCAAACTAAAAGTCTTCTGCACAGCAAAGGAGACAATCAACAAAGTGAAGAGAAAACTCCTAGAACGGGAGAAATACTTGCAAATTATTCATCTGATAAAGCATTAATATCCAGAAGCTATAAATAACTCAACAGTAAAAAAAATTAAATTAAAAATCTGATTTTTTAAAAGTGGGCAAGGGACCCGAGCAAACATTTTGCAAAAGACACACAAATGGATGAATATATGAAAAAATGTTCATCATCATTAATCATCAGGGAAATTCAAATCAAAACCACAATGACACATCACCTCACCTTGGTTAGAATGTCTATTATCAAAAAGTCAAAAACAAACAAATGCTGGTGAAGATGCAAAGAAAGGGGAACTATTATACACTATTGGTGGGAACATAAATTAGTATAACCATGATGGAAAACAGTATGGATGTTCCTCAAAAAACTAAAAATAGAACTACTATATGATCAGCAATCCCACTATTGGGCATATACTTTTAAAAAAAGAAAAAAGAAAATCAGTGTTTCAAAGAGATATCTGTCCTTTTAGGTTTATTGTAGCACTATTCACAATAACCAAGATATGGAATCAACCTAAATGTCCATCAACAGGTGAATGAAAAAAGAAAATGTGGCATGCATATATATATATACATATATATATAGGAATACAATTTGGTCATAAAAAAAGAATGAAATCCTGTAATTCATGGCAACATGGGTGAACCTGGAGGACATTATGTTAAGTGAAATAAGCCAGGCAGAAAGGCAAATATGGCACTCACATGTTCTCACTCATATGTGGAAGCTTAAAACGTCCATCCCATAGAAGCAGAGAGTAGATTGGTAGTTATTAGTGGCTGAGAAGGGTAGTGGGTGAAGAATACTAAGAGGTCGGTTAATGGATACAAAATTACAGCTAGCAAGGAGGTATAATTTCTAGTGTTCTACAGTACTGTAGGGTGCTAATAGGTAACAACAATTTATCAGATATTTTAAATAGCTACTAGAGAGGATTTTGAATGTTCCCAAAAAGAAATGTTTGAGGCGATGGACATGCTAACTGCCCTCATTTGATCATTACACATTGCATATATGTATTGAAATATCGCACTGTACCCCATAAATACAAATAATTATTATGGCCAATTAAAGTAATAATTTTTTAAAGAGTAGAGAAAAAGCACAATACATACTTGATTCTCTTTATTTTCAAGTTTTTCAAAGAATGAGTTGGTTGCCTGACACACTCATTGGAACGACACATCCAAAGAATGGACTGGTTCCCTGATAGAATACCTAGAATGATCTTTAAAGATAACCTGCAGCAGGAAGTCTTTAAAGATAATTCTAGATACTGCTTGGACAAAGAATGACAAGTAAGAAAGCAAAAGTGATCATTAGTGGGGCTCTTGAGTATTCTAAACAGGATATGACGGTAGCTTTTATTAGAATGGTAGAAAAGATGAAGAGAAGTAGACAGATTTAAAATATATTTGGAAGGTAAAGTCTAGAAGACTTGCTAGCAGATTGTATATATACAATAAGAGAAAGAAAGAAATCAAGAATGAGTCCTAGCATTTTGCCTCAGCAATTTGATTAAAGGGACACACTTAGAGAGGTGCAGATTTAGGAAATAAAATCATCTAGTTATCATATGGATTAAATATTTACCAATCATTATTATTGTGTTTGTCTTTATCCTGACCAAAAAATAATATTTTCAGAAAGTAAAACTAAAATATAATTTTATGACATTTTTCTATAAACAGTAATTTTTGCTAAGATAAAAATAGGACCCTATAGGATAAATGTTCCTTTTTTCTCAGATAAATAATTTTCTCACCATTTCCCCATATATATAAATATATAAAAGACATGCAGGGTAAAACATTTTTAAGGATAGTAATAAATATTATTTAACCTAGATTATCAGTCCCTCACATCAGCTAGTAGATCACCACAGATAGGAGAGCTATACAAACAGCCAAAATACAGAAAAAAGGAGAAATAGAATTCAAAAATATTAACCTACTAATTACCCACCAATTAATCTTGAGAGAAGATGGTAACTTCATTTTTCCAAAGCTAATTTTACAGTGTCCCATTTCTAAGTTAGTACTAATAATTCAAATTACCCTGTTGAGTTCCCTTACCTTTCCCTACAAAAAAGGAGAATGTTTAAGAGAGAAGAGAAAGTAAAAAGTCCAGTTTCAACATATCAACAACAAAGGTAATTTATATTGCTTTCTAAATGATGAGATTTCTAAAGATATATTATCTAAATATTCACACAGAAAAGGAATATATTTGTCACAAATCATTTATACATATAAAAATTTTAGAATGTGTCCAGGCGCGGTGGCTCATGTCTGTAATCCCTGCACTTTGGGAGGCCAAGGTGGATGGATCACTTGAGGTCAGGAGTTCGAGACCAGCCTGGCCAACATGGTGAAACCCCGTCTCTACTAAAAATACAAAAATTAGCTGGGCGTCGTGGCAGATGCCTGTAATCCCAGCTACTCGGGTGGTTCGGGGAGGAGAATCGCTTGAACATGGGAGGCGGAGGTTGCAGTGAGCCAAGATTGCACCACCACACTGCAGCCTGGGCTACAGAGCCAGGTTCCATCTCAAAAAAAGAAAAAAAAAATTTAGAATGTTACCCTGCCTTGGTAATATACATTTGCAGAGTATCTGACTAATTGGTGAGACAAAATGACAAATGAAATCACCTTTATGTAATGAATCATTTATATATGTTATAGGTAACAATTAAATCCTATTTATTTCCATTAGATCTTATAATTACATTTATGTGTAAACATAGCTTATTTATTAGCAATTGTATTCCAGGATGGAATGTCCCTTTCTTATATGCAAATGATAATTCTGGGCTACATTTCCCAATATCAACACAGCCCTTCTTCAATGGACTCTACTGATGTACTCTTAAGGATTAAAAGAAACAGTTTTGCCAGCTACAAACTACAAAGTGGCAAAACAGAATAAGCACAGATATAACTTCAACCACCACAAATATAGACCAAGTGTTTCAATAATTAGAGAAATATCCTAGAGGTAAAGGGAACTTTGAAAGAAAGGAGACAAAGAGTTAAAAGTAAGAGTGATATTTAAGCTGTGCCTGAAGATTTTTTTTTAAAGATTCTACAAGATCTTGGCCAGGCACGGTGGCTCACACCTGTAATCCCAGCACTTTGGGAGGCCAAGGCAGGCAGATCACAAGGTCAGGAGTTCAAGACCAGCCTGACCAATGTGGTGAAACCTCATCTCTACTAAAAGTACAAAAATTAGCTAGGCGTGGTGGTGGGCACCTGTAGTCCCAGCTACTTGGGAGGCTGAGGCAGGAGAATCACTTGAACCTGGGAGGCGGAGGTTGCAGTGAGCCGAGACTGCGCCACTGCACTCCAGGCTGGGTAACACAGCGAAACTCTGTCTCAAAAAAAAGATTCTACAAGATCTTTCAATATAATGTATACATTAAAATACACATTCTCTTATCCTGTGTACAGTTACAAAATAATTTAAATTCTGAGATACAGTTGTTCTCTACATACTATATTTTATTTTTAAATGCTTTTCGTGGCATTTATTTTTAAAGAAACATAATTAAGTGCTTCGTTCTTCTGTGTACTTTTCCTACTCAGAATCATCATGAATGCAAATTCATTTCATCAAATATCTTCATAGATGATAAATGGTATTCTGAATATCAATTATTATTCAAAAATGCATAGTTAGAAGATTTCCAAACTGCCTGTTTAAATACAAAATGTAAAAACCCACATGATATATCTATTAACAGTATTTGTAATACAAAATAAGTTCTTCATATTCATGTCTATGACATAAGGCTGAGTGACTTAGCCTCAAATTCCTTTGATAATCTACCTTCTCTCACCAAAGAGGTCATATTTTTTTCCCCATTTTCACTTCATTCCTATTATCTCTCTCGGTAAAAACTGTCCTTATATCTCTTTTTCCTCACCCTCTCTCTATTTAGATGTTAAGCCTTCCCCTAGATAAATAACTAACACTTTCTTCAGCATTCATCTAATAAATTATCCTTAACCTGTGTAAGATGAGAAACAGACAGTTATGGCTTAACCTGACAATAGCAAGAGACATAGCAAGAGCCACTTGAAGAGCTGGGCTCTTTCATTTGTTCACTGCTATGAAACACTAAACAGCATTTTCTATTTTCCAGAATACTTTGTCCTAATTTCTACATGGGCACTCACACACACACAAAACTCTCCTTTAGTTTCTCAAAAGTGTTTTCTCTCTAGTGGTAAACTTTCCAAATGCATGCAAAAGAATGCCTTCTTCATTCAGGAAAGTTTGGGGTCAAAAAACAGCAGCATTAAGAGCCCAACCAGCCAGGCGCAGTGGCTCACTCCCAGCACTTTGGGAGGCCAAGGCGGGCGGATCACTTGACGTCAGGAGTACGAGACCAGCCTAGCCAACATGGCGAAATCCCATCTCTACTAAAAATACAAAAATTAGCTGGGTGTGGTGGCGCATGCGTTATCCCAGCTACTTGAGAGGCTGAGGCAGGA
Organism: Piliocolobus tephrosceles; assembly: GCF_002776525.5. Lineage (NCBI taxonomy): Eukaryota > Metazoa > Chordata > Mammalia > Primates > Cercopithecidae > Piliocolobus > Piliocolobus tephrosceles. Next base: position 114,590,454 of record NC_045439.1, read on the forward strand.
GAATTGCTTGAACCCGGGAGGCAGGGGTTGCAGTGAGCCAAGATTGCACCACTGCACTCCAGCCTGGGCGACATAGCAAGACTCTGTCTCAATTTAAAACAAAACAAAACAAAACAAAAATACAAGAGCCCAACCGAGAATGAATATTATAAATTTGTAATGGCACCAATCTGGAGAATACAATTTTCTGTCAGATATATTCAGCAACCTAGCTAAAGAAATGGAGAAGCTGAACTGCAATTCTGATACAGGGATGGGTAACCAAAACACAAGAAGGATGAAGGTATGAAAGTCATTTAAAGGGTGGAGGTGAACTTCAGGTTCAGCAAAGAATACACTGTAAGAAGGAGCCTGTTAGGCTCAGGTAAAATAAGGATGTCAGGATCTGAAAATCTCACTGAGGTTAGAGACCCAGCTCCCTATAAGTAAGGTATTAAGAAAGCCAGAAGGTTAAAATCAAAGTAGTACGCTGAAATATAGGATTTAGAGGTGGGAGAGTTCTAATGATAAAATCTAGGTAAGATTATGGCTGAAAAATGTAGTGAAAATAGAATTTATAGAAGTTGAAATGCAAGAATTAAAAGAGATGGCAGGCATGGTGGCTCACACCTATAATCCCAGCACTTTGGGAGGCTGAGGCAGGTGTATCACTTGAGGTCAGAAGTTCAACAGAAGCCTGGCCAACATGGTGAAACCCCATCTCTACCAAAAATACAAAAAAATTAGCTGGGCATGGTGGCACACACCTGTAATCCCAACTACTCAGAGGGCTGAGGCAAGAGGATCACTTGAACCCAGGAAGTGGAGGTTGCAGTGAGCTGAGCTCACGTCACTGTACTCTAGACTGGGTGACAGAGTGAGTAAGACTCCATCTCAATAAATAAAAGAGATAACCTAGGATTATTACACAGGTGAAAAGACTGTGAAAAGTCTGTGAAAAGACTACAGGCCAGATGGTAAAATTCTTAGTAAATATTGGTGGCTGCTTTAGAACCTTCATGGTACTTACAGTGTGGTCCAATAGCATCATCTAGAGGCTTGTTAATAATGCAAAATCTAAGACTCCACTTCGGGCCTGCTGAATCAGAATCTGCAGCTTAACAAGAATCCCAGGTAATTCATGCATAGAGTCAAGTTTGAAAGTCGCTGGCATACAACTTAACAGACAATATAAAAGACAAAGACAAGACTAATGGCATGAACCTTGGAAGGGAAGGGGTGTATCTGTGTGTGTGTGTACACAATAGTTAAAATTGGTTTCATAAAGCCAGTGGAGAATTAGGCAAATTCTAACAGTATCTCTGTTTGCCATGATCTCTGGAGCCTGAGAATTCCGGGTAAATTACGGTCTTATCTATTGTTTGGATACTATAATATGGGTTTCCTATCCCCTTCCTCTGCATTTATTGAAGTGTATCTTCTGTCTTAGGCTTTTTTAGGGGGAAGGAAAGGATTTTATATTTTTATTTTAGGTTGCCTTCTATTACTTTTATAAAGATATGGAATGTTTAAAAAATCTATTGGGGATGGTTTCATGTCTGGTATGGAAGGAGCTTATAAGTTGCAACTCTGTCCCAACAAGTAAAAAACTGAACAAACTGAAAAACCAACAACTTTTCTTAGATCTGTAAGAGAGGTGAGGTCACAGGGCAAACCAGTGTCCCAAAAATTAGACAGATAGACAGGCAGATATGAAGAACCACAATTTATCCATGTAGAAACCCACAAGCAGAAATCTCCCTGGGAATGAGTGCAACGGTAGGAAAACCTAAACTGTAAATGACAAACTGATGAAGACTCAGTGTTGACAAGTCTGAGGGTCAAAAACTCCAGCAGGACTCAGTAACATGGGTGTCCCCACACTGTTGTGAGCTTTACCTCCATGAACTCAACCAGGTTCTCACGGTGAATGTCAGAGAAAAGTTGGTGCTTCTGGCCGGGGGGCGGGGGAAGCAGTTATTTTGAAATATGCATTATGTGCCTCTGGATGTGACAGACACACTGAAGACACAACCTCACTAATGAAGTATTCCAGTGGATAATGTACAACCAGAATCTAACCATGAAGAAGTAGCACACAGACTCAAATTGAAGAACAATCTGTAAAATAACTGGGCTGTGTTCTTCAAAAATGCCAATAACATGAAAGAAAAGGCCAGGCTAAAGAACTATTCAGATTAAAGGAGATGAAAGAGGCATGAAAATTAAATGTAATATAGATTCCTAAACTGAGTCTTGTACTAGAGAGGAAATAACAAATGCTATTAGGGACATTACTGGAGAAATCTTACATCTTACACCTGTAAGATTAGATAAAAATCATCTTATGAATGTTAAATACTCTGATATTGATAATTGTGCTGTGGTTATATAAGAGACTATTCTTGTCCTTAGGAAATACACATTGATGTATTAAGGTTTAGGTAGAGACATGATAGATGTAACCTACTCTAAAATGGTTCAAAAAATAAATAATAATGAGGGCAGAGGGAACGGAAAGAGAAAAAAATGATAAGGCAAATGTGGCAAAATGCTAAGCACTGGTGAACCTAGTGTACAATCATACTATTCTTGCAACTTTTCTTAAAGTATGTAATCATTTTAAAATAAATATTTGAACATCAGAAAAATCCCATATAGTAAACTTATATCTTATTTTTATAGAATCATTTCGGACAAAGTCTTTTTTTAAACAACATTTTTCTGAAGAAATGGAAACTTGTTTTAATAAAGCTATAATTTAATTGTTTAAAAAAAAAAAAGCAGCAGCAGCATGCAGGAGTACTCTATTCTTACAAAGATCTACTCTCAGAAGCAATTAGTTTACCAGAACCCAGCCTGCTGGGTTTATATCAGAGCTGAACATACCAGAGGGAAGGGAAATACCTAACTCGAGTCCCCTCTAGTCATTCTGTCCCACCTAAAGAGGGAGGAGGGCAGTGAGCAGGTGTCTGAGAAGCACTGGTGAACTTTGCATTCCAGAGGCAAAGTCTCATTAAAAAACTGAGATGTACTCATAAAACTACAGAATATTCCCCCTGCCCCCACACTTGCCCATATATTACTAAAAAGCTATTTAAAGCAATTCCTTTTACCCATACATCATGCCTGGCTATGAAGGAAAAGGTACAGGGAATCCTAAGGGGTGAAAAACATAGTTTGAAGATACAGCGTAAGTATCAGAACCAGACTCTGACATGGCAATAATACTGGAATTATCAGACCAGACTTTTTTAAAAACTATGATTAATATGCTAAGGGCTCTAATGGACAAAGTAAACAGCACGCAAAAACCAACAGATAATGTAAACAGATGGAAATTCTAGGAAATAATCAAAAAGAAATGCTAGAGAAGAAAAATGCTTCAATAGAAATAAACAATGCCTTTGATGGACACATTAGTAGACTGGAAATGGCTGAAGAAAGAGTCTCTGAGCTTGAGTATATCTCAGTTGAAAGTTCCAAAACTGAAAGCAAAGAGAAAAAAGACTGGGGGGATGAGGGGAACCAGAACAGAATCTCCAAGAATTGTGATACAACTATAAAAGATGAAACCTGGGAGAAAATCTAGATGACTTTGGGGTTTGGCAATGACTTTTTAGATATAACACCAAATGAGAGAACATATTGATAAGCTAGACCTTATCAAAAATAAAATTTCTGCTCTGCAGAAGACACTGTCAAAAGAATGAGAAGACAAGCCAAAAACTGGGAGAAAATATTTCCAAAAGACACATCTGATAAAGAATTGTTATCCACAATATACAAAGAACTCTTAAAACTCAACAACAAGAAAACAAACAACCCAATTTAAAAATTGGCCAAAGACCTTAAATACACCTCACCAAATAAGACATATGGATGGCAAATAAGCATATGAAAAGATGTTTCATATTATATGTCATCATGGAAACGCAAATTAAAACAACAATAAGATATCACTACATACCTATAAGAATGACCAAAATTCAGAATAGTGACACCACCAAATGATGGTGAGGATGTGGCGCAAAAGAAACGCTCATTCCTTGCTGGTGGGGATGCAAATTGGTACAGCCACTTTGGAAGACAGGTGTTTTCTTACAAAATTAAACATACTTTTACCATATGATCCAGTAATCATGTTTCTTGGTATTTACTCAAAATAGATGACAACTTATATCCACGCAGAAACCCACACACAAATGTTTATGGTGGCCTTATTCATAACTGCCAAAACTTGTAAGAAACAAGATGTTTTTCAGTGGGTGAATAGATAAACTGTGATATACACAAACAATGAAATATTATTCAGTACTGAAAAGAGATAAGCCATAAGGTCATAAAAAGACATGGAGGAAACTTATATGCTACTACGAAGTGAAAGAAGCAAATCAGAAAAGGCTACAAACAGTATGAGTCCAACTATGACTTTCTGGAGAAGACACAACTGTGGGGGAATAAAAAGATTAGTGCAGATCAGGGGTCAGAGGGAGAGAAGGATCAATAGGCAGGACAGAGGATTTTGAGGATAGTGAAACTATTCTGTATGACACTATTACATTTGATATATGTCGTTATATATTGTCAAAACCCATAAAATGTACAGCACCAAGAGTGAACTCTAATGTAAACTACAGATTCAAGGTGATAAAGATGTGTCAACGTAGGTTCATCAAGTATAACAAATAGACCACTCTGGTGGAGGATGTTGTACGTAGGAAAGGCTATGCATGGGCTGGGGCATGGGATATATGGACAATCTGTATACCTTCTGCTCAATTTTGCTGTGAACCTAAAACTGCTCTGAAAGGTCTATTAAAAATCAATTTTAGAAGTATTTCTGTATGCATATACACATATAGCCACACTCACATGCATTCTATTTTGTAGCCTAATTAACTGACCAACATATTTTCAAAAACTCTACACTTGGCCGGGTGCGGAGGCTCACGCCTGTAATCCCAGCACTTTGGGAGGCCAAGGCGAACGGATCATCCGAGGTCAGGAGTTCAAGACCAGGCTGGCCAACGTGGTGAAACCCTGTCTCTACTGAAGAAAAAAAAAAATTAGCCAGGTGTGGTGGTGGGCATCTATAATTCCAGCTACTCGGGAGGCTGAGGCAGGAGAATTGCTTGAACCCAGGAGGCGGAGGTTGCAGTAAGCCAAGATAGCGCCATTGCACTCCAGCCTGGGTGACAAGAATGAGACTCCATCTCAAAACAAACAAACAAACAAATAAAAAACTCTACACCCTACATATGTCAATTATACTTAACATATCAGTTTCATATATAATAGACATATTCTTCAAGCCTCTAAAATTTTGAAGCTGACTATAAATGATCAGATACTATGTAACAGACTTTTCCCCCATTTTCTCTCTGAAACTTTATGAGACAGGGAATGGATATACTTATTCAATACAATGTAATTTTTTAAAATACCAATTTATAAATCACTACTAGAAGACCTCTAAGGAAACAGAAAAGTCAGAAAGCTTAGTTCATTTTAGAAACAGTTTTTCATATGGGAAAATGTTTAAATTATCATTCGTAATCAATTAAAAAACATGGTAGTTACTACCAGAGATGTCAAAACCTTTTGTTTTATGTTGGAATTTAAAGTTAATTCCTCTCCTTGAGCATTAGGCAACATATTCCTGCCTTGGGCCGTCCAGATAATCATTGTCTTTTGGGTATAAAAAAATTTATAGAGAGATAATATTTAAATCTATTTCTCAAAGTACCTGGGAGCATACCAAATAATAAAGTATAAAATAAAACAGCTGGAAGAAAAGGAACTGTCAAGAGTCCCCAGTCATATGTATCTGAGATCTAGGCTCACAAAGTTTAGTTTGCAAAAAGGAAAAACTCACATGACATAATCACTGATCACAGCTCTCTAAGGTTGTAGCCTCCGGTGAAGAGAATCCTAATAAAACCCATATAACTGGCAATCTCTTATCTCTGCCCTCCAAATAGCTTCACTTTCAAATTATTCTCTTTCCTGCGTAATTTCCAGAGCTCCCACGATATTTTTGATATGGCCTGAAGGTAAAACAAGTGGACTTAATGTAAGCAAAACTAAACATATTAAATACTTTGTGCAAAATATGTTGAGATATAATATAAGCAGTGACAACCACTATTTTAAAAGTTTATTATTGAAAATGTAAAAGCCTTTAAATTCTCAAGTGTTACATATAAATACAAAAGTTATCATGCAAAACTTGTAAAAGGCCAGCACTGAGCCATTACTTTTATTTGTTAAGTTAAAAGTGTGCTTACAAATAAAAAATGAAAACCATTTCCAAAGAAAGAATAAATAAAACAAAAAAATTCAGAAATAGAAGGATTATTGGTTCAAATTGTCTATACTCCTATATATGGGAAGGAAGGAGAGATTCAACTGTTAAGTAAGTGCAATTACTATGAACAGAATTAATTTATTATTATTATTATCATTATTATTATGAGACAGAGCTTTGCTCTGTCACCCAGGCTAGAGTGAAGTGGCATGATCTCAGCTCACTGTAACCTCTGCCTCCCAGGTGCAAGTGATTCTTGTGCCTCTGCCTCCCAGGCAGATGGAACAATAGGCGCCTGCCACCATGCCTGGCTAATTTTTTTGTATCTTTAGTGGATGGGGTTTTACCATGTTGGCAGGGTGGTCTCAAGTCCCTGACCTCAAATGATCTGCCCACTTTGGCCTCCCAAAGTGCTGGAATTACAGGTGTAAGGCACTGTGCCAAACTAGAATTATTTAAACATTGTTATAATAAGTATATACAAGTAGGATGCTTAGGGAGATGGCTATCGAAGGTTAAGAGTGGTGATCACACATATGGTCACTTGATTTATAACCAAGATACCATTGTAATTAAGTGCTGGAACAACTAGACATCCATATGGAAAATATAATTAACCTTGACCCTTATTTCACTCTATTCAAAAAATTGAGTGTGATCATAGACCTAAATGTAAAAGCTGAAACAATCAAGCTTCTAGAAGTAAACAATTTTTTATAAGGTAGAAAAGACTTCTTAAATAAAATACACATAAATCTGAATAGAAAAATTTGATAACTGAGCTAAATTAGAAGAACTTTTTACAGCAAAAGACTCCATTCAGCAAGTGAAATTACAAGTCATGGATTGAAATAAGATAGCTGCAACACATCTGACAAAGGGCTTATATCTAAAATATATCATGAATTCCTATAAATCAATAAGAAAAAAACAAACAATGCAATTTTAAATGAACAAAAAACATGAACGACCATTTCACAAAGATGGATATCCAAGTAGACAATAAGCAGTACTCAACAGGGAAATGCATTTTTAAAACACAAAGAGATACCAAAACACACCTGCAAGAATCACAGAAACAGACAAACCAAGTGTTAATAAGGATGTAGAACAACTGGAATTCTCATATTAATGGTTAGAGATTCAATCAGTACAATTACCTTAGAAAACTGCTTGACAGAACCAACTAAAAGTAAACATATCCTTAAGCTAAAATCCAGCAGTCACACTTCTAGGTATATACACAAAAGAAATTAGTGCATCTGAATCCCTTAAAACATACGCATGGATGTTTATGGCAGCTTATTCATAATACAGTCAAGTTAGAAATAATTCAGATATCAACAGGAGAATGGACATTTTGTAGTACATAATACAGTGTAATACTATTTAACAACAAAAAAGAATACACTGAGCATTCATGCAAAAACATGGATGGATCTCAGCATTATACTGCAAAAGAGAAGACATTAAAAGATTTTATCTGCATGAAGTTTAAGGGCAGGCAAAACTAATAAATATTTAAAGAAGTCATACACTGGTTACCACTGAGAGTGAATATTGAGTATAAAGACACAAGAGGAAACCTACATATTAAAAATGTTCTAGATCTTGATCTTCAAAGTAGTTATTCAGGTGTGCATATTTTAAGATTAGCACACCTTACACACTTTAATTTTAAATGATTTCAGTGTTTTTTTAAGTTAGGGTGGCAGGGAAAAAACAATGTCAAGAAAACTTTGGAGGTTGCCTAATCCTTTTGGGAAGCAATTTGGCTTTATATATTTAAAAAATTCTATGCACAGAATACTTTTCAGACAAACATTTATTCATAACAGAGAGGAAAATGGCCAAAAAGAAAACCCCACTGTATTTCTAACAATGAGGAAAAGTTAGAAAGACTGAGTAATATATACTCCCTCTGAAATATATACCTATTGTAACAAGTTACTATTTATTTATAATGTTTTATGGGCCACCACCATAGCAGTTTGTGAAGCATACATCAGACATTTGTCATACAAACGATAAACAAGAAATATGTCTTTCGGTCCAAGATGATGAATTTATATTAACCCTGTTTTTTTTTTTTTTTTTTTTTTTGGTTAGACGGAGTCTCGCTCTGTCGCCCAGGCTGGAGTGCAGTGGTGCAATCTCAGCTCACTGCAACTTCTGCCTCCCGGGTTCAAGCAATTCTCCTGCCTCAGCCTCCTGAGTAGCTGGGATTACAGGCATGTGCCACCACGCCTGGCTAATTTTTGTATTTTTAGTAAAGACAGGGTTTAACCATGTTGGCCAGTCTGGTCTCGAATTCCTGACCTTGTGATCTGCCCACCTCGGCTTCCCAAAGTGCTGGGATTACAGATGTGAGCCACTGCGCCCAGCCGTTCACTCTGATTTAAAAAAATTTTTTTAATGTATATCACCCTGATTAATAGAAGAATTAGTGGGAAACATCTAAGAAGCAGACACGGAATAGACATACACCATTCCCCTATACTTTTCAGCTATTTGAACCATATAGTGCTTGGTTCCACATATGTTTAGTCCCTATATGTTTAGTCCTTGGTTCAGATACTACTTCTGATACCAAATAAGGTAGGAGTGACAATACGCAATCCATAATTTTCCTACTGTTTGAAGCAGCTAACAGTTGACTTTGCCACGTTCTTCCTGGTTTGCTATTAATTGAAAAGGTAATTTTATATGCAAATTACATAGAAATCTACTCAGTCTACATAAATGACAAAAAGAAATCAACCTAGAGCAGTGGTTGCCATCTAGGTGCAATTCTGGCCTCATCCAACTCCAGGACATTTGGTAATGTCTACATTTTTAATTGTCACAAGTAAGGCTGCTATGGACAGCTAGAAGACAGAAGCCAAAGATGCTACTAAACACCTTCTAGTACACAGGACAATCTTTTTTCCCTGCCAGTACAGGATTAACTGCTCCAAATGTCAGTAATAAAATCAACAAATTTGGCCCTAGAGTTAGCATGGTAGGGACTATAAAACTTGGTGTCCAGTTAGAATGGCAATCATTCAAAAGTCAGGAAACAACAGGTGCTGGAGAAGATGTGGAGAAATAGGAACACTTTTACACTGTTGGTGGGATTGTAAACTAGTTCAAGCATTATGGAAAACAGTATGGCAATTCCTCAAGGATCTAGAACTAGATGTACCATATGACCCAGCCATCCCACTACTGGGTATATACCCAAAGGATTATAAATCATGCTGCTATAAAGACACATGCACACGTATGTTTATTGCAGCACTATTCACAATAGCAAAGACTTGGAATCAACCCAAATGTCCATCTGTGATAGACTGGATTAAGAAAAGGTGGCACATATACACCATGGAATATTATGCAGCCTTAAAAAAGGATGAGTTTGCGTCCTTTGTAGGGACATGGATGCAGCTGGAAACCATCATTCTTAGCAAACTATCACAAGAACAGAAAACCAAACACCGCATGTTCTCACTCATAGGTGGGAACTGAACAATGAGATCACTTGGACTCGGGAAGGGGAACATCACACACCGGGGCCTATCATGGGGAGGGGGGAGTGGGGAGGGATTGCACTGGGAGTTATACATGATATAAATGATGAATTGATGGGTGCTGACGAGTTGACGGGTGCAGCACACCAACATGGCACAAGTATACATATGTAACAAACCTGCACGTTATGCCCATGTACCCTAGAACTTAAAGTATAATAAAAAATAAAAAAATTTAAAAAAAAGGACTTAAAAAAAAAAAAAAAAAAACTTGGTGTCATCTGATCATCACTGACTTGTCTTCTTGGAGGTTGAAGGCCAGATCTACAAAGACCATACAGGATTCACAGAAGAGGAATGGCTAGCAGAAACCCTGAATATCTACAGACCCATTACTGCAACCTTATCTGTGACTGAGGTATATAGTATTCCTGCTACAACATTTCATGTCTTTGATTATAAATACTATACAATATTTATTTACTTATGTAGGGGAAAACTCATAGACTTAAGCATATTTATAATTCAAAAAATTCAACTAAAAAGCAGAAAATAATTATCATAAACCTTGAGAAAGTAGAAGAAACTTAAAATGAAGAAATTTATGAAATGCGAAACTAAAAAGCTAGAGTCTTAAGTTTAACAATAAACTGTTAGAAAGATATTATGTGAAAAAAATTATAGAACAACACCCATGAACATAGAAAATCCTTAAAATAATAGAAAAATAATTTTAGCAAAATATAAAAATAATAATACATCATGACAAAATGATCTAATTTCAGGAATACAAGGTTGATTGAATGTAATTTATCACATTAGCAGATTAAAGGAGAAAAGCTAGCTGATCACTTCAATAAATGCAGAAAAATCATTAGACAAAACTCAATAGCCATTAATAGTAACAACTCTCAGCAAACTAGGAACAGAACTATCTGAAGCTGATGGATGATGTCCATGAAATAACTACAGCTAACATTATTTACTTAGTGGTGGAACATTAAATGCTTTTCCTAAGAGATCAATACGAGTAAATACATTCTCACTACTTCTATTCTACATTGTACTGAAAATCCTAGTCAGTGTACTAAGGCAAGAAAAGGAAAAGCCATAAATACTGAAAAGTGAAAGCTTTCTTATTCCTAGATGATATGATTACATATGCAGAAAATCCTATGGAACCTACAGAAATTATTAGAATAAGTGATTTCAGAAATGTAGTATGACAGGTCAATATACTGAACTCAATTATGTTTCTTTCTACTAGAAACACATAACTAAAAATAAAATTTAAAAAAAACTAGAAATAGAACCCACAAAATATGTACAAGACCTTAACCTATAAAATACTACTGAGACAATATTTAAAATACCTAAATAAATGACAAGATATATAATGTTCATGGATCAGAAGACTCAATACTGTTAGGATGGCAATTCTCTCAAAATTGAGCAATAGAGTCAATATTATCCCTAGGAAAATCCTGGCAGAAATTAACAGACTACTTCTAAAACTGCTATGGAAAGACACATGATCTAAAATGCCCAAAATAATCTTTACAAACAAATCCAGAAGCCTTACTCTGCAGCAATCAAGAACATGTAGTATGAGGCAGGTAACGGCATAGAGAATTCAAAACCAGCCACTCCATACAGAGGGATATCTATCTACCTACCTACTTACCTATCTATATATGTAAACATTTTTTTTCAACCAAGGCTTTAAGTCAATTAAATGGGAGAAAGCATCTTTACATTTAGTTCTGGAAAACTGGACATCTGTATAGGAAAAAGTGAACCTCAACTTCTGTCTCACACCATACACAAAAATTAATTTAAGATGAATCACAGGCTTAGACCAGAATCAAAAAGCTTCTAGATGAAAACATAGAATTTCCTCATGCTTGGGACAGGTAAAATTGTCTTAGGTTGCAAAAAAGTACTAACCATAAAAGAACAGGCCAGGCACAGTGGCTCACACCTGTAATCCCAGCACTCTGGGAGGCTTGAGGTCAGGAGTTCGACCAGCCTGGCCAACACGGTGAAACCCTGTCTCTATTAAAAATACAAAAATTAGTTGGGCATGGTGGCGCACACCTTAAGTGCCAGTTACTTGGGAGGCTGAGGCAGGAGAACTGTTTGAACCCGGGAGGCAGAGGTTGCAGTGAGCCAAGATTGTACCACTGCACTCCAGCCTGGGCTACAGAGTGAGACTCCATCTCAAAAAAAAAAAATGAATAAATAAATAAAAAGAACAGGCCAGGCGCGGTGGCTCACGCCTGTAATCCCAGCACTTTGGGAGGCCAAGGAGGGAGGATCACAAGGTCAGGAGATCAAGACCATCCTAGCTAACACGGTGAAACCCCGTCTCTACTAAAAATACAAAAAATTAGCCAGGCGTGGTGGCAGGCGCTTGTAGTCCCAGCTACTTGGGAGGCTGAGGCAGGAGAATGGCATGAACCCGGGAGGCAGAGCTTGCAGTGAGCCAAGATCGCACCACTGCACTCCAACCTGGGCGACAAAGCGAGACACTGTCTCAGAAAAAAAAAAAAAATTGATAAGCTGGACTCACAAAGTTAAAAACAATCTACCCATTAAATGACATAATTTTAAAAATAAGTAGGCAAGCCAGAAACTGAGAAAATCTCTCTCTCATATACAGAATATAAAGAACTCCCACAAATCAACAATTTTTAAAACTCATTCCTGATTTTTTAGAATTCAGAATATATTTTAATTCACATTTTTAAACACAATAAATCTTTGACAGTGCATTTAAAAGGTGCTTTTTTTAAAAAAAAGAATCTGAAATACAGACTAGCTAAATGATTTGCCCAGAGTCTGATCTAACTAATTACTTTTGAAATTGCCAAAGTTAAAAGAGTGAAGAAGGACAGTGAGGTCAGCATAAGTAGTAGCAGATCTAAAACCTGGGTCTTCCAGTTCCTTTTTTTTTGAGACGGAGTCTTGCTGTGTCGCCCAGGCCGGAGTACAGTGGTGCGATCTCAGCTCACTGCAAGCTCCGCCTCCCAGGTTCACGCCATTCTCCTGCCTCCACCTCCCCAGTAACTGGGACTACAGGCATCCACCACCACGCCCGGCTTTTTTGTATTTTTAGTAGAGACGGGGTTTCACTGTTTTAACCAGGATGGTCTAGATCTCCTGACCTCGTGATCCGCCCGCCTCAGCCTCCCAAAGTGCTGGGATTACAGGCGTGAGCCACTGCTCCTGGCCTCCAGTTCCCTTTTCAAAGCAAAGAACTAGAAATCTAGAGAGCTAGCTTGAATTCCAAATTCCATCCTTCGTGTATGTTATACATTTGACCAAGTTGAGAGTTTCAGAATATCTTCTGGTGATACTCTTTTCTGAGGAAGGCTAGAAAAGGAGGCCGTGTTATTCCTGAATGTAAGTCATAAAAATGGATAGTTCTCAAAATGTTATTTGACTCTGGGCTTTCAGAATACAGGGCATTTCCAGGAATTCAGCCTCATCTCCCCAGCTGTATAAGCTGACACTTGACAGCAGTGTTTGAGTTTCTAATGAACAAACTGTTCTTTGTAGCCATTCCTGGCATCTATCTTAGGATCTGGCAAATATTAGATACTGGGTAAATGTTTTCATTAAATGATTACATGGAAAAAATGAGAGGTTATAGCAGAAAACTTAAGCAATCTTCGGACTATGCTACTTAAGAAAAAATTGCATTAACAGCAGTGCCCACTAAAAAGTGATGATGAAACCCAGAGGCATAAAAAAGTTATATGTCTCAAATGTATTGTATAAGCTAATGATGGAATTTGGAATTCAAGCTGGCTCTCTGGATTTCTGGTTCTTTGCATTGAATATCTGTATCTCTTACCATCTTCTTTGGAGTTCCCCTTTTTATCATTCAACATTGCATTGTGAACTGTTTATTCTGACCTATCTCCCAGTTCACTAATTCTCTTTACATCTATATCTAATCTCATGTACAACCTAATGATTAAGTTTTAAATAGTGTGTTTTTCAGTTTTACTATTATCTTACTGCTTTCATATCTGCTGGATAATTTTTACTTTTGGCCTTATTTCTTTGAACACAGCAAATTTAGTTGCTTTATAGTCTATGTCTAACAATTCCAGTATATCATTTTCACCAAGTCTATTTCTATTGTCCATTGTATCTACTAGGTTTTACTCAAAATGTCTTTTATCCTTCCATGCCTGATTATCTTTGCCTGGGCACTGAATAATGTATTTGGAAAAAAAAAAAAAAAAAAACATACATTGGCTGACAAAATCCAAAGAGAACTTTCTTTTGTCTCTGCCACGGCTTGGAAAAGCTACTAATCCAGGACCATCTTAATCTAAATTCTAGATTTAAGATTACCTGATCTGGGCCGGGTGCGGTGGCTCACACCTGTAATCCCAGCACTTTCGGGGGCCAAAGTGGATGGATCATGAGGTCAGGATATTGAGACCACCCTGGCTAACACAGTGAAACGCTATCTCTACTAAAAATATAAAAATTAGCTGGGCATGCTGGCAGGCGACTGTAGTCCCAGCTACTCGGGAGGCTGAGACAGAAGAATGGCGTAAACCCGGGAGGCAGAGCTTGCAGTGAGCCGAGATCGTGCCACTGCACTTCAGCCTGGGTGACAGTGCAAGACTCCCTCTCAAAAAGAAAAAAAAAAAAAAAAAGATTACCTGATCCAGCAGATGATGATGGAAAGTTGTCTTGCAAGTTCTTGGGAGAGTCAAGCTAGCATTAGTTCACTGCTACCCAGAAAGCTCAGCCTTTTGTAGTTCAAGCAAAGTACAGGGCAGAATTCTCAACCTTGGCTGACTCCAGATTTTGACTTATACCCCTCAGTCTTGTGAAGCATATGAAGGCAGAAGTTGGCTTCAAAACTGGTAAGCTATTATCAACAAACATCCTTAAAACAAAAGCGATTTTGAGAGAATATGCTTATTTCTATGGGTTCTCATCTTCTCCCAAATACATGTAAGAATCTATTTTTCATACTTTATCCAATTTTTAAATTGTTCTTAGCATGAATATTGGTCCAAATTGCTGTAACTGCCATGATATAAACAGAACCTTACTTGTTCTAAATCATTAAATCTCTGTAAACTGGGAACAAAGGAAACACCTTAACTTGATAAAAAGGATCTACTAGAAACCTACAGCATACATCACTCTTAATAGTGAAAGAGGAGAAATACTGCCATCAATATCATATATGAGACAAAGATGACCACTATCACTGCTACTATTCAAAATTCAACTGGTGATGCTAGACAATGCAATAAGAAAAGGAAAACAATTAATAGATATAAACACTGTCAAAGAGAACATCATCTACTTAGGAATTCTATTTAAAAGTTACTAGGCTGGTGCAAAAGTAACTGCGGTTTTGCCATTTTAAAAAAAATGGCAAAAAACACAATTACTTTTACACCAACCTAATATTAGAATAAATAACAGTGTTAAGATGGCTGAATGCAAGAAAAATACATAAAATCAAGCTCCTAGGCAAAAGTAATAACAAAATACATATAAAGGCAAAAAGATTCTATTAATGTGGAAATAAGAGTTTCCATATGACAAGTAATATGTTTTAATCTTTATATTCCAATAAACATTAAAAATTTGTACATTCAAATGTAGGTTTCTGCATTGTGGATTATTTATAAAAGGGTAAGCCTTTGGAATACTATTAAACTTGACCAAAATAAATAAGAACTATTTATTCTATGTTTGTTTATTTATATGTCATCTATGAGGGTAGGGGCCATGCCCATTTTGTTCATCATATATTCTGCATATGGTGTCTGGTACATAGGGGTAAGATATACATATTTATTGAATGACTTTTTAAAATTTTTTTTGAGATGGAGTCTCACTCTGTCATCCAGGCTGGAGTGCAATGGTGCGATCTTGGTTCATTGCAATCTCTGCCTCCCAGGTTCAAGTGATTCTCTTGCCTCAGCCTCTCAAGTATTGGAATTACAGGCACATGCCAACACGCCCAGCTAATTTTTGTATTTTTAGTAAAGATGGGGTTTCTCTATGTTGGCCAGGCTGGTCTCAAACTCCTGAACTCAAGTGATCCACCCACCTCGGCCTTCCAAGGTGCTGGTATTACAGGCGTGAGCTACTGTGCCCAGCCATATTTATTGAATAATGGTAAATAAGTATACTCTTTCAATTTCAGGTGCTTAAACTCCTTAATTCTTTCAAGTTTGTTTGAAGTTCTATAGTAACTAATGTTAACCTTCTATATAAGTAGTTTCATAAGAAGATCCCACAATCTCAGGTTCAAAATTAGATACTAACTTTGGCTTTCAAGAGTTTTTAAAAGCAATTTGAAAGAATCACCTATTACAGGAACAGCAAAGACATCTCACAAAAAGGTGGAAGGGGTAGCAATCAACCAGGTTAGTGATGTGCAAAAGTATCAGCTATAATGAGATTGCAGAGACAGCTCTTATGGTTGAGAAAGTGAATAGTTGTCTAGTGATCAATAGTACAGGTTCTCATTTCTCTTTGACCCTTCTAAAGTGATATTACTTTGCAGTCATTAAGTGAGTTTATCTGCTCACAGTAAGCCTGGATCTAGCTACCTACAGCTTTATACAGACACTATCATGTTACAAGGTGGTTCTAACAAAATACTTAATGCATCTACTTGGTAAATACTTTTCAAATAAATCTATCAAAAATTTTACATGGCCAGGTGCAGTAGCTCATGCCTGTAATCCCAGCACTTTGGGAAGCTGAGGTAGGAAGGTGGAGACCGGCTTGGGAAATGTAGCAAGATCCTGTCTCTATTTTAATAATAATAATAATAAATAAATTTATAATACAACACAGGAAAATAAATACATATATTTGAGTGGCTCTCAGTTTCCATTTCCTCACTTGGGTTTATGGGAAATAAATATCAAGTAAAAAGCACCTGAATCTATGAAAAAATATGAATGTTTTTAATGTAGTGACAAAAAGTAGTAAAGAAATAGCTTCAATTCTGCCCTCTATAAATAACAAAATTTAGATTTCAGTTGACAGCCTCTATACAGGTTTTATCCCAAAGCAATTTAGAAACAGACAAATCAGAAACTCCTTAAAATTTTTTTATTTTATAATAGAAATGCTGACAGATGCTCCTTTTAAAATAATGCCTAGTAAGACTACTATATTTTATAAATGACTATATCATAATATATATGCAAATGTTGTATATTAAAATGCAACACTTTCCAGCTTATACTTAAATCAGGACCATGAATAGTTTAGTAAAATATGTTATAAGTAAAGCGTGATGTGACAAGAAAACATACTGAATTAAAATATAATGCAAGCAGGGATTTATTAGAGCTTGCTATTTGGATTTAAACAAAAGGAAATATCAATGTAAATACTAGGAAGGAGAGTCAAGACATACAAACTAAGTGTGGCCTAAAAATAATTTATTTCCAATGTGCCTAGCATATACCATAACTGCTTATGAAACCATATCCATCATGAGATGATCATACTTCTACACTAAGACCAAAATATAAATTTTAAAATATGCATAACTTTAAAAAAACCTCAGGTCTCCTGCTTCTAGAATCTTTGATCACCTGCTCAGCTTTCTGCTGCTGCTATCCTTTTCTGCTACTATACCTCATGCTGTCTTTGTCTTTGACAGTTACAAACCACTAATTCCACCAGCCCCTCCTTTTGAACTCTCCACATCTGTATTTCAACATAAAATGGTTGTCAAGGCAATTGGGGCTGAAAAAACAATATAAGAGAAATATGGTAAGCCTTCATTACTGAGAACCTAAAGCTAAATAATCAACTTGAATTCATCATATTTCAAAACAAATTAGGAATACATAACAGCATTCTACAATTTCTTCATTATAAAGCTATATGCATACCTCAACACACAGCTCATATTAGTATGAAGTTTATCTTAAATAATTTACAATGAGCTTTCCTTAAATGACACTATTTTCTTTAATTTTATCTAATGAAAATATTGGATTCATCTATTAGCATGGGTGTGTTCTGGTGGGTTATTCACTAACTCAACAAGAGGTGATTTGCCCCCAAAGGAACATTTGTGATGTCTGAAGATATTTTTTATTGCTGTGACTGGTAAGGAGGGGTGGGGGTTGCTACTGATATCTGTTGAGTATTTAGCAGCCAGAGATGCTGCTAAAATCCTATAATGTACAGGACAACCCCCTCAAAACAAAGCATCATCAGCTCAAAACATTGATAGTGCCACTGTTGAGAAGCCCTGCATTGATGCTTTTGACTTCCTAGAAAGCAATTCCCAATAGTTTCCCTTATTTTTAACTCAGGATAAACACTCAAGTCATCAATCAAAAATCAGAACTGAACTTTAGGCAAAGAGGAGGAAATGTAGTATCCAGATGACCTGTGAGAATAATTAACTCATTCATTCATTCATTCAGTCAGTCAGTCAACAAGTATATCAAGTATGGTGCTCTCTAGACATTGAGGAGACTGCAGTCCCCAAGACAAACAAGATCTCTGCTTTCATATAGCTTATAGTTCAGTGAATCTCAGATTGAAGAAATTTGCAAACTAAACAAAAAACTCTGAATGCCTGAGACATTCCAGAAAAATGATATTGCTACATGCAAACAGTTCCACTGATAGAGCATTCATTCTATTTTTGAAATATATTTATTTTTATGAGCCAAAATAACCTGCCCAGTAGTTTTCACCCTTGGATCAGATTTCTGCTCTCTTGGGTCATAAAAAGCAAATCCCTGTTTCACATGACAGCCCTTTATACTTTAAGACAGCTATATCAAATATCACTGAATTTTGTCTCCTAAAGGCTAAAACAATTCTATCAGTGCTTTGGACAGATCTTTATAAGACATAATCCTTAAGACTGGAAGGAAAGGAGTACAAATACCAAGGTTCTATATGACTTTAGGCCATTAATTAGTAATTGCTATATAAATTTTCTTGAACTGTCCTTCTCAAACTTGCAATATTTATTTTTATGAGAAAGGCTGTAACATTTACCAACTCCTATGTACAAAGCAATGTTTGACACTTCTAGATAAAATACATCTTTAATTCAAAAATCTGAAATCGGACCAGGCGCAGTGGCTCGCACCTGTAACGCCAGGACTTTGCGGGGCTGGGGCAGGTGGATCATTTGAGGTCAGGAGTTTGAGACCATCCTGTCCAACATCATGAAACCCCATCTCTACTAAAAATACAAAAATTATCTAGGGGTGGTGGCAGGCGCCTATAATCCCAGCTACTTGGGAGCGTGAGGCAGGAGAATCGCTTAAACCCGGGAGGCAGAGATTGTAGTGAGCCAAGATTGCACCACTCCACTCCAGCCTGGGCAACAGAGTGAGACTCAAGTCAAAAAAAAAAAAAAAATCTGAAATCTGAAATCTAAAATGTTCCAAAATCTGAAACTTTTTGAGCAGTGACATGACCCCATAAGTGGAAAATTCCACACCTGACTTCATGTGATAGGTTGCAGTCAAATGCAGTCAAAGATTTGTTTCATGCACAAAATTATTTAAAATACATAAAATTGCCTTCAGGCTATGTGCATAAAATGTATACGAAACATAAGTAAATTTCATGTTTAGACTTGGATCCCATCCTCAAGGTATCTCATTGTGTATATGAAAATATTCCAAATTCCAAAAAAAATCTGATATCCAAAACACTTCTGGTACCCAGCATTTTGGATAAAAGATATGCTCAGCCTGTATCTCACTGAGTTATCAAAACAATCCCATGAAGTAATGGACAGCGATTAACAAGGCAAACTGGATTTGTAGCACTGAATGAGCCTGTTGATCTCACTGTCTCTGCGTTCTAACCAAAAAATGGAAACAATAATAGAACCTATCTCACAGGGTTATTTGAGTACTCTTAATTGGTCTACCTACTTTCATTCTTCTCCTAACCCCCACCTTTCAATCCCACTCAGTTCAATTCTCTACACAAGCCACCAAAGTGATCCTTTTAAAACAAAACCAAATCAGTCACTTCTACTACCCCAAACTTCCAATTGTTTTTATCATATTTGGAATAAAATTCAAAATCTTTACTATAAGATTCTACATGATATACCCCCTGGCTTCCTTGCTCACTTGACACTTGTGTACTTGTTCCCTTCACTTTGTATGTTCTTCCTCCAAATACCTGGATGGCTCACTCCCTTTACTTCCATTCAAGTCTCTGCTTAAATGTCACCTTCTCAGATAAGCCTTCCTTGATCATTCTCAATTGTCTTATCTTGCCGTTTTTTCCAAAGCATTGATCACTAATCAATGTTATATTATACGGTTTTCATTTATGTTGGTTTCTATCTCTACCACCAAAATGTATGATCCACAAGACAAAGGTCTTTGTTTCATCACTGTATCTCCAGCCCTAGCATGGTAACTAACACATTATAGGTGCTCAATAAATTGTCAATCAGTGAGTGAAATGAAATAATTCAACTAAAAAGCAGAGCAAAATTCTTGGCAAACAGAATGCATTCAAACAATGCTAGCTATTATACTACCAATAGCAGTGTCTCTTGTTTTTCAAAAATTCATGAAACAAACATTACTGAATACTACCTCCATGCTGGGCACTGTACTGTAGAACTTTATGATACTTATGTTAGGTTTTAGGAAGTTTTTTAAAACCTGCTAAAAAGCCAGTGGCATAAGATTATAATTATAATCAATAAAATGCCTTCAAAAGGCTTTGAGAATTCCACTCCTCATAGAACTTATGGCTTTTTCCTTTAAAGTGATTTGATTAGATCTCATTAGCCCAACCAAGCACAGTACCAGGCCATAGCAGTTGATCACAAAATGTTAACAGTGAGGTACTATAATTTCCTTCTTCAAAATTTTTTCTGGCTGTTAGTTTCTCTTAAATCCAAAAGCCAAGACACACACTAGCCATGAACAACTGAAGAATATCACTAAAGATACCGAGTGGCATTAAATGTATTAAACAATTCAAATAAGGTTATACAGAGCTCAAAATAGTAAGAGCCATTTGTGAGAAACCCCTAGACAACCTCATATTGAATGGGCAAAAGCTGGAAGCATTCCCCTTGAAAACTGGCACAACGATGCCCTCTTTCACCACTCCTATTCAACATAGTATTGGCAGTCCTGACCAGAGCAATCAGGAACGAGAAAGAAACAAAGGGCATCCCAATAGAACAAGAGGTAGTCAAACTATCCCTGTTGGCAGACGACATGAATCTACATGTAGAAAACCCTACAGTCTCAACCTAAAAGTTCTTTCAGCTGATAAACAACTTCAGCAACATTTCAGGATACAAAACCAATGTACATAAATTGCTAATACTCCTATACACCAACAACCATCAAACCAACAGCCAAATCAGGAACACAATCTCATTCATGACTGACACAAAAAGAATAAAGCCTACAAGCATAGCAAACCAGGGAAGTGAAAGATCTCTACAATGAAAACTACAAAACACTGCTCAAAGAAATCAGAGATGACACAAACAAGTGTGATGTTTGGTAGGTTAGCCTGGCCGACATTAAACATGGTCTGAACACATACGTTAGTCTACATTTGGGCAAAATCATATCCAAAAAGTGCTGGCAACACAGTACACTAAAGAATATGTGTTGTTTACCCTCATGACTGAATAACTGGGAACTGGCTTGTTGCTGCTGCCCTGCATAGCCAGAGAGTGTCATACTGCATGCATGTCACCAGTCCAGGAAAAGATAAAGATTCAAAATTTGAAGTATAATTTCTACTGAATACATATTGCTTTCATACCATTGTAAAGTCAAAAAATCATAAGTTGAGCTATTGTATGTGTGGGACAATCTGTATAGGTTTGTACTGAACTCTCACTTGTAATTGTAAGTACATCGACATAAGTTATACAGGTTAAGGCAATATAAATAAATTAAATAGGAAATAATCCATTTTATACTTTATAGTTGAGGTAGATATTCCTAAAGGAAAAAAACCTACCTTATTTAATTTGCTGTGAATTTAGTCTCCCATAAAGAACCGCACTAGACTTGGAGTCTGGTCCTGTCACTTCCCACAGTTTGTGAGACAGTTGCAGGCATCAGTAGATTCACCATAGGCCCCAGTGCTTTTAGGTGCATTGCATTAAAGCAAAAGTTTATTTTTGTAAATAAAAAAAATCTTATACTTGTGGTATAATTAGACAATAAGAAAAAATATTCAAGAAAGAAATTATAATGGCCCATTACCCCACGATCAAAGTAAGCCACTATTAATGTTTTGGCATATTCCTTCAATTAAAAAAATCTACCAGTGCATATAATGAGATAATGATGATGCTATACATGCTGCTTTTAAGTCAACTTACTTCATTATGCCATATCATGAACATTTTACCCTGCTCTTAATATTCTTTTAAAAGTGATTTAAATAATGATATAGTATGCCATCTTGACTGATTTTACAATTTATTTAACTCTTGAGAGCTTATTGGATATTTAGATTGTTTACTTACATACAACATTGAGCAGGAGCCTATAAACTTTCTTTAATCCCTTTAGCCAATGTGGAAAGTGCCTAGATTATTTGATTTTTCCTGGCTAGTACCTTATTACTTTTGCTTTGATTTATTCTCATCACCCACATCTCATAGTTCTGTAAGTCCCACTAATTTTATCTTTGAAATATCTCTTAAATTTGTTCCTTCATCTCCATTCTCACTATGATTGCAGTAGTTCAAGTCTTCGTCATCTAACTTGGAGTACTGCAATATTAACATGCATAGCTGGTCTTCCTACCTTTGGACTCTTCTTTCAATGTATTACTCATCTTATGGTTAAAAATTATCTTTCTAAAGCATGGATATAATCATATATTCCCTGGTTTTAAAGTCTTTGATGTTTTTTCATTGTCTGTGGCATAAAGCCTTTGCCTGGTTTTCAAGGACATTCATATTTTCGTCCTATCTGTCCCTTTTAGCCTCATTATTCTCTTCTTTCCACGTTCCACATAAGTAGCCTTCCCTGAAAACACTGAGGTGTTCTCAGAGTCCTCTGTGTACTTCGTTTCTTTTCCATTGCTTAGAATGTACTACCTCTCACTTCATTAGTTTCTTACTTTCTTCTTCAATGCTTCAGCTCAAATATTACCTATCCTTTAAAATTGTGCTGTCCAATACAGTAACTACTGGCTATATGTGGCTTTTAAATTAAAGTAAAATAAAGTTAAAAAATTCAGTTCATCAGTCATAAGTATATTTCACATGCTCAGTAGTCACATGTGGCTAGTGGCTATTGTGTTGGACAGTACAGATTAAAGAAAATTTTTATCACTGCAGAAACTTGTATTGGACAGCACTGCTATAAAGTCTTTTACCAGATAATTGGTTTCCTCCTTAAAGTTTTCATAACCCTTACAATTAACCATTTAAAGAGCCCTTGAATTCCTTCATAGTAGGTGAGGGGCACCAAGCCTTTTTCTTTTTATCACTAGCACCTAGAATAGTATGTGGCATGTAGTTCTATTTCAAGATGTGTTTGTTGGCTGATGAACAAATAAGTAAAAAATGACTCAAATCTTGGGGAGCCATATGGGATAATGACAATGTTAGGAGGCTTTCAGTTCTAAAGAAATGCTAATCCACTTTTGTAAAGTGTGTAACTATTAGTTTTACTTTATTAGTACAAAGTCTTAGGCAAATTGCCCTGTTTCTTTGATGATTTTACTATCTAAATATTAGATATCTAAATATCTAAATACTGGGGAATTAAGTATGTTTGCCTTATAGAATTTAACATAAGGCCAACATTTACTGAGTGTGTGCCAGATATTTTAGACATTTCACAAAAGTATAAAGCATTTCCAGTAGATTCCATGCTATTGCCAGAGTTCATATTCTGTGAATGGAGAGAGCAAACATTGAGGTAGCTGGATTTTTCACTGCTTTTATTTCATTTTCATAGTAATTATATTATGTAGGGTAATTGTTTTTCTGTTTTTCAGATGAGAAACAGAAGCATAGAAAAGCTGAGTAACTTTCTTTTTTTTTTTTTTTTTTGAGACGGAGTCTCGCTCTGTCACCCAGGCTGGAGTGCAGTGGCAGGATCTCAGCTCACTGCAAGCTCCGCCTCCCGGGTTCACGCCATTCTCCTGCCTCAGCCTCCGGAGTAGCTGGCACTACAGGTGCCCGCCACCTCGCCCAGCTAGTTTTTTGTATTTTTAGTAGAGACGGGGTTTCACTGTGTTAGCCAGGATGGTCTCGATCTCCCGACCTCGTGATCCGCCCGTCTCAGCCTCCCAAAGTGCTGGGATTACAGGCTTGAGCCACCGCGCCCGGCGAAAAGCTGAGTAACTTTCATAAGGTCACATATAGTTGGGAAGGGACTCTATTACACCTCAGGTGCCTCTCGTAACTTTTTTTTTTTTAACTTTTATTTTAGGTTCTGTGGTACATGTGCAGGTTTGTTATATAGGTGAACTAGTGTCACAGGGGTTTGTTGCACACATTATTTTGTCACACAGGTACTAAGCCCAATACCCAATAGTTCTTTTTTATTGTCTCCCTCCTCCCATTCTCCACCTTTAAGTAGACCCCAGTGTCTTTTGTTGCCCTCTTTGTGTTCATGTGTTCTCATCTCTTAGCTCCCTCACTTATAAGCGAGAACATGTGGTATTTGGTTTTCTGTTCTTGTGTTAGTTTGCTAAGGGTAATGGCCTCTAGCTCCATCCATGTTCCTGTAAAATACATGACCTCATTCTTTTTTATAGATGTGTAGTATTCCATGGTGTATATGTACCACAATTTCTTTATTCAACCTGTTATAGGTTGAATTCAACCTGTGCACTTAGGTTGATTCTATGTCTTTGCTGTTGTGAATAGTACTGTAATGAACATATGTGTGTGTATGTCTTTATGGTAGAATGATTGATATTACTTTGGGTAATCCCAGTATTGCTGGGTCAAATGGTGCTTCTGTGTTTAGTTCTTTGAGGAATCGCCACACTGCTTTCCACAATGGTTGAACAAATTTACACTCCCATCAACAGTGTGTAAGTGTTCCCTTTTCTCCACTACTTCGCCAATATCTGTTACTTTTTGACATTTTAATGCCATTCTGATTGATGTGAGATGGTATCTCATTGTGGCTTTGATTTGCATTTCTTTAATGATCAGTGATGCTGGGCTTGTTTTCCTAAGTTTGTTGGCTGCACATATGTCTTCCTTTGAAAAGTGTCTGTTCATGTCCTTTGCCCACCTTTTAATGTTTTTTTGGTTTGTTTGTTTTTCTTGTAAATTTGTTAAAGCTCCTTTATAGATGCTGGAATTAGGTCTTTGTCAGATGCAGAGTTGTGAATATTTTCTCTCATTCTGTAGGTTGACTGTTTATTCTGATGACAGTTTTTTTTTTTTTTTTTTTTTTTTTGGCTGTGCAGAAGCTTTTAAGTTTAATTACATTGGTTTGTCGATTTTTGCTTTTGTTGCAATTGCTGTTGGTGTCTTTGTCATGAAATCTTTGCTTGTTCCTGTATCCTGAATGGTATTGCCTAGGTTGTCTTCCTGAATTTTTATAGTTTTTGGTATTACATTTAATTCTTTAATCCATCTTGAATTGATTTTTGTATATGGTGTAAGGAAGGGGTCCAGTGTGAATCTTCTGCATATGGCTAGCCAGTTATCCCAGCACTATTTATTGAATAGGGAGTCTTTTCTTCATTGCTTGTTTTGTCAGCCTGTCAAAGATCAGATGGCTGTAGGTGTGTGGGTTATTATTTATTCTGTTCTTATTTCTGGGTTATTTATTCTGTTCCATTGGTCTATGAACCTGTTTTTGTACCAGTACCATGTTGTTTTGGTTACTGTAGCCCTATGATATAGTTTGAAGTCAGGTAGCATGATGCCTCTGGATTTGTTCTTTTTGCTTAGGATTGCCTTGGCTGTTCAGGTTCTTTTTTGGTTTCACATGAATTTTAAAATAGTTTTTTCTAGTTCTGTGAAGAATGTAATTGGTAGTTTGATAAGACTGCCATTAAATCTGTAAATTTCTTTGAGCAGTATGACCATTTAAATGATATTGATTCTTCCTATGCATCCAAAAGCATGGAATGTTGTGATGTTTGGTAGGTTAGGTGTATTAAATGCATTTTTGACTTACAATATTTTCAGCTTACGATGGGTTAATCGAGACATAACTTCATCATAAATTGAGATGCATATCTGTATTTTATTCTGTGTAGTCATGCAAAAAAGAGATTTACTCTGTTCACACTCAATTTCAATTACTCAGGTTCATTTGATATACAGCAGACACTACATGCTGAAGAAGCAGCTCAGCAAACACTAATCTTTTTTATATGTACAAGCCAGTACCTTTTTGCACTTAACAAAACCTGGCTTTCCAAATTCTAAATTTAGATTTATGAAGAAATCCTGACCTGGTAAAGATAAGCCTAACACAAAGGTATATGACTGTGGCAAATCCTCATACATCCTGGATGTGAATAAAATACAAATTATATAAGTAATGTAATAACTCCCCTCACTAAATAGAAAATTAATATAATTTTTGACTAAAATTTTAATCACTTTGCTGTAAGATAGGCTGTACTTGTCTCAGGAAACCACATGTATATTAAAAATGTAATCTTACACCAACATTTCTGGCCATATGACCGAATTTTATTCTGATCATTTTACAGAAGGCAAAAGTAAAGGCCTGAGATTAAAAACATTTTTCCATTTAGATGTTTAGAAACTTTGATTTTCTTAACTAAAATTAGTTATATATCTTATTTCTAGGTTTGCTATTAAAGCACACTGGCAGAAAGGCAGTCTTTTCCCTGGGACACTTGTAAATAGCCCCAAGTCTAAGTAGCAGCAATTGTTCATTCAATAAATATAACAAAATTGACAGAGGTCAAACAGTGAGATAGCAGCAGATCTGGCACTAGGGCCGGATCTCCTGGCTTGAAATCTAATGTTCTTCTCTGACAAGATAACAGTTCTTAAAATATGTTTTCCGTGAAAGATAAAAAAAAGAGAGTATATTTTAGGATACCAGTTAGTGACTCTTGGAAAGCATCTTCTAGCTCTCAAACCCAGAAACTGCCTTAGATGTTTTGGCTAACTACCACATACTACACAGTGGGTAAGAGTCACCAACATAATCACTCCGCAAACAAAAAGAATTTTGAATTCTGCAACAGCTATTAGCCACCAGTATCTTACTATGTTTCTGTGATCTGATGTCCATTTCCATGGAAACAGAAAAAAAAGTGAGAGGCAGCCAAGGGAAGAGATGTCAGAACTTGTCAGGTTCAGTAGTCGGGGCTGAAAGCTGAAAATACCTTTTTTTTTTTTAAACAAACACCATCAGCTGACTTCTGGCACGTAATCGATTCCCAAGTTAGGCAACGTCAGCTTGTTTGGAGAAGCATAAAGCTAAAGAAGAGGCTTGGGGTGGTTTGGTGGTGGTGTTTCTTTTTAAGGTTTAGATTAAGAGTGAAGGAGAGACAAATTAAAAGCAACCTTCAAAATTCTAAATTTCTCAAACACAGGAATGCAATAAAAACTGTTTGAAATGTCACAAAGGAAGAGAAGAATTTCTTGCTATGATAGGGGAAAATGAGGGTCTACCACAGAGCACTGTGTGGAATGAATAGCAATCGGGTAGAGGTAGGGAAAAGAAGGCACAGGAAGCAGCATGTATAAAGGCCCTGAGATAAGAGAATGTGTGGCCCTTTTAAGATGCGCAGAACACAAGAGGACTTAATATGAGTGAGAGGTTATCACACAAGGCTTTCCCAAAGGAGTAACATCTAAGCTAATACATGAAGGATGAGATGGAGTTAGTTAAGAAGAGGGTATCCCAGCAAGACAGGAAAGCAGGAGGGAAGGCCCAGAAGCAAGAGAGAGCAAAGTGAATTCAGGAATAACAAACTGCTTAAGACAGCTAGAACAGCGTAGAAGTAGGAAAATGTGCCCTGATTACATAAAGAGGATGTTTTTCCAAGGTTAGATTTTGAACTTTTGTCCAAAAAACAAGGTGCCACAGAAGGGTATAAATCGGGAAAGTAACTTGATGAGATCTGAATTTTAGAAAGATTAGTCAGAATATCTCAGATTATATAGGTATAAAGGTATAGAGTCTGTTACAGCTTTCCCAGAAAACAGAAAAGGGTGGACATTGTAGGGAAGGATAGCAGCACAGATGGGAGAAAAGAACACCACACGTACAAGCAGTGGGAAAGAAAGAAAGATGAGTCAAGGGTGACACTCAGGATTTTAGCCTGAGCAGGTAGGTGGTTGGTAGTGCCAATCATTAAGTCTCTGTCACAAGAAAAGAAGGAAGACTTTCAGGTATACGAGTGATGGATTCTAATCTGGACTTTAGGACTTTGAGGTATCCATAGGACAGTCAAGCAGAGCTTTCCATTAGGCATTGCCCAGAATCAGCACAAAATCAGAAAAGGTTCTTAGAGATGAATTGCAGAGGTTTTAGACTCTGTTCAGATTTTGGCTGCACCATTTGCAAATTACAGTCATGTGCACAGAAGGACATTTTAGTCAATAATGGGCCACATAGGCAATGGTCCCTTAAGATTATAATGGAGCTGCTAGTGACATCATATCTGTTGTAAAGTCATAACTGTCTTAACATCATAGCACAATAAATTACTCATATGTGTGGTTATGCTGGTATAAACAAACCTATTGCACTGCCAGTCATATAAAAGTATAGCATATACACTTAGGTACAGTACATATACTGGATGATGATGATGATTATAATAAGGGACTATGTCTCTAGTTTATGTATTTACTATAGTATGTTTTTTATCATTACTATAGAGTGTATTCCTTCCCTTATTAAAAAAACAAAGTTACCTGTCAAACAGAATCAGGCAGGTCCTTCAAAAGGTATTCCAGAAGAAGGCATTGTTATCATAGGAAATGACAGCTTCATGCATGTTACTGTCCCTGAAGACCTTTCAGTGGGACAAGATGTGGAGGTGGAAGACAATGATACTGATAATCCTGACCCATGTAAGCCTAGCCTAATATGAGTGCTTGTGTCTAAGTTTTTGATCAAAAAAAATTTTTAAGTAAAAGAAAAAAAATTTTTAATAGAAAAAAAAGCTTATAGAAAAAAAGGATGTAAAGAAAGAAAATATTTCCGTACAGATGTATAATGTGTTTGTGGTATAAATGTTATAAGAGTCAAAAAGCTCTTTACAAATTAAAAAGTTTATAAAGTAATAAAGTTACAGTAAGCTAAGGTAGATTTATAATTGAGAGATGGAAGTTTTTTAAAATAAATTTAGTGTAGCCTAAGTGCACAATGTTTATAAAGTCTACAGTAGTGGACAGCAATGTCCTAGGCAATCACATTCACTGACCACTCACTTACTAACTCACCCACAGCAACTTTCAGTCCTGCAAGCTCCATTCACAGTAAGTGCCCTACACAGGGGTACCATTTTTCATATTTTACACTGTATTTTTTTTTTTTTTTTTTTTTTAGACGGAGTCTTGCTCTGTCGCCCGGGCTGGAGTGCAGTGGCCAGATCTCAGCTCACTGCAAGCTCCGCCTCCCGGGTTTACGTCATTCTCCTGCCTCAGCCTCCGGAGTAGCTGGGACTACAGGCGCCCGCCACCTCGCCCAGCTAGTTTTTTGTATTTTTTAGTAGAGACGGGGTTTCACCCTGTAGACCAGGATGGTCTCGATCTCCTGACCTCGTGATCCGCCCGTCTCAGCCTCCCAAAGTGCTGGGATTACAGGCTTGAGCCACCGCGCCCGGCTACACTGTATTTTTATTGTACCTTTTCTCTCAAAGTGCTGGGATAACAGGTGTGAGCCACTGCTCCCAGTCTATTGTACCTTTTCTATGTTTAGTTATGTTCAGATACACAAATATTTACCATTGTGATGTAATTCCCTATAGTATTCAGTACAATAACATGCTGTTCAATTTTGTAGCCTAGGAGCAATAGGCTATGCCATATAGAGCTTGGGTGTGTGGTAGGCTATACTATCCAGGTTTGTGTAAGTACACTCTATGACGTTCGCACAATGACAAAATTGCCTATGGACACATTTCTCAGAAAATGTCCACATTGTTAAGCAAAGCATGAATGTACATGACCTTAGGTTATTTAGTTTCTAAGCATATAAAAGTAGAATAATTATACCTACGTTAAGGACTGATATTTAAGAAATGAGCAGACAAAAGGGAAACTATAAAGCAGAATGAGAAAGAGAGGATAAAAGGTAGACACTACAAGAGAATAATAGTATTAGGGAAACTTTAAGATCAATAGATCAAATAGTATAAACAGATCAATTAAAATAAGAATTGAAAAGTATATATAGGAATTTTTAAAGGCATCTCTGGTGACCCAACCCTGACTAAAGCATGGTAGAGCTGAATATAGACAGAAGTACATAGTAGATGAGGGAGTGAGAGACTGATTTAGTAAATTCTTTCGAAGAGTTTGGCTTAAGTGAGAAGAAAGTTTAGGCTCGTATCTAGTGGAAGTCATAGAGTCAAGACAGTGTTACTTACTTCTGGTTTGTTGTTTTTTAAAACTGGGAACAACTTACAAATCATAAGTTAAGATGAATTCAGCTGCAAATAACAGAAAACCTAACAATGCTGAAACCATTAAGGCATTTATTGTTTACTTTTTTTTAAAGTCTGGAATTAGACAACTCTGGGACTTTTTATTTGCGGTATGGTGTGGATGTTTATCCACTCCAAATCTCATGCTGAAATGTGATTCCCAATGTTGGAAGTGAGGCCTGATGGGAAGTGAATGGATCACGCCAGCAGTTCCCTCATGACTCAGCACCATCTGCCTGGTGGTGAGTGAGTTCTCACTCAGTTAGTTCATGCCAGATCTGGTTGTTTAGAAGAGTCTGGGACCTCCCACCTGTCTCTCTTCCTCCTGCTCTCACCATGTGCTGTGCCTGCTCCCCGCCTTTGCCTTCTGCCACGATTGTAAGCTTCCTGAGGCCCTCACCAGAAGCAGATGCTGGCACCATGCTTCTTTGTATGCCCTGCAGAATCATCAGCCACTTAAACCTCTTTGCTTAAGAAATTACCCAGTTTCAGCTATTCTTTCACAGTGATGCAAAAAGACTAAGTTGTTTTTTGGTTTTTTTTCAAAGTCTCAGAGATGTCATCAAAGACCAAGGCTTTGGGTCTTTCTTCTTGTTCTGCCACAAAATGGCTACCACTGCCAGGTTGATCATGTCTTTATATTCCCTACAAAGAAAGAGGAAGAACAAAACCTGCCTTTCTATTAGGAAGCAAAACATCTTACACAGAAGTCTCTCATCAGACTCTTCCTTCTGTCTCATTGGTTAGAACTGGTTCACATGGCCACATTCAGCTCTAAGAGCAGCTACATTATCTTCTGACTTTCTAGACCTACTTTTAAGCAAAGACACAGGGGCTGGGAATAATTTCTACATGGCCAGTCAGTACTGTCGTCCATATGCATGTTTAAATGCTGATGGAAGACTAAGAACCAGATATTGAAGGGAAGAGGGCAAGAATGAATTCAGATACAGATACATTTTTAAGGAGGCTGGTAATTAAGAAAGTTTGCACCATATAAATTTAATTTTCTTTGTGAAGCAGAAAATGGGATTATGCATTAAAAGTGAAGGGAGAGGCCGGGCACAGTGGCTCAAGCATGTAATCCCAGCACTTTGGGAGGCTGAGGCCGGCGTATCACAAGGTCAGGAAATCGAGACCATCCTGGCTAACACGGTGAAACCCCACCTCTACTAAAAAATACAAAAAATTAGCTGGGCGTGGTGGCGGGCGCCTGTAGTCCCAGCTACCGGGGAGGCTGAGGCAGGAGAATGGCGAGAACCCGGGAGGCAGAGCTTGCAGTGAGCCGAGATCGTGCCACTGCACTCCAGACTGGGCAACAGAGCGAGACTCCGTTTAAAAAAAAAAAAAAAAAAAGTGAAGGGACAGGTAAAAGGACAGAGGTCTCCAGAATAACAAAGCAGATTTTAAATAGTTCCTATGGAGAATAAAAGAGAGGGCTGCCTAGAATAACAGGTTTCTAAGCAAGAGACAAAAAAAAAGAATAGAAGAAAAATTTCCTAAGGGTTCTTGGGCAAGGCTAGGCTAGAAATCATTAACTCATACTGCAATCCACATGCCACTTAAAAGGACATCTCTAGCAGCACCCAGCAACCCAGAGTAAGAATAGAGAAAGTTGAATGCAGAATCCATTCTAAACTGGCGTTTATGGGTTTGGAGTAAAAGGAATGTACCAATGGGTTTGTGGCACAATTGAAAGGAAAAGATACAAAGGAGTTGAAATTATCAGCAAGCCAGTGGCATAATATGCCATATATAAACATGTTAGGAAAAAAATGAAAGGTACAGAAAGTGAAACAGTCAAGGAATCTGACATATAATGGCCTTAATAAAAGAACTCAAAGGATGAAAAACTATGGTAAGATAATTAAGATGAATACTTCCAGGAGATAAAATACATGGTGTGCCATGAGAGTGGAGGTCAAGGGCACTCAAGTTGAGAAAGGGAAGAAATTGAAAGGCTAGTGAAACCAACCCAGTAGTCCCAAAGACAGTTTTTTAAAATAAATATAGAAATTGACCCTTCTGGTCTTAAAGCTTAAAACTAACATTTGTCTTATTTAAGTTCCTTTCTCAGGAAATGATCCTCAGCCTTCTCAAAAAGTATCAAAGAACTGAAACTCACCAGATCACCACATCCAATGAGATGGCAGACCCTTCATCCATCAGGATTGCTTCCTTACCCCTCCCTAATTCCTATTTTCCTAAATGACCACCTGCTTCTCATTAACCAATTCCTCTTCCTTGCCCCTCCCTAGTTCCTTTTTTCCCACACATAGTTACATTTCTTCCCTGATACAATAACCCCCCAGTTTTAGTTGGTCAAGGAGATGGATTTGAAACTGATCTCCCATTGCCTCAGCTGCTGCACGTGATTAAAGCCTTCTTCCCCAGCAATATTCATTGTCTCAGTGACTGGTTTTCTGTGCAGTGGGCCACAGGACCTAGACCAAACCCCTGATGTTTTGGTAACACCGGGATGTTAAAGTTTATTGTCTATGTGAACTCTGAAGTTATCCAAGATGGTGGGTAGAACTAGAGGCAATTTAGAAAGTGCCAACATCTTCAACAAGTGACCAGAGAAGAGAATAAGAGAAGGATTATCCTTTTTTTTTTTTTATTTTTTTAGACGGAGTTTTGCTCTTGTTGACTAGAGCTGGAGTGCAATGGCACGATCTCGGCTCACAGCAACCTCCACCTCCTGGGTTCAAGCGATTCTACTGTCTCAGCCTCCCAAGTAGCTGGGATTACAGGCATGCACCACCATGCCCGGCTAATTTTGTATTTTTAGTAGAGACGGGGTTTCTCCATGTTGGTCAGGCTGGTCTCAAACTCCCCACCTCAGGTGATCCGCCCGCCTTGGTCTCCCAATGTGCTGAGATTACAGGCGCGGGCCACCACTCCTGGCCGATTATACTTTTAATAACTATGACTATCAGAAAGAATATAAGTATAAAGATCCTCGTGAGGGATACTGTTCTCTCAATACCCAAGAGGCACCCTTCTACAGGGGACCCCTAGAATGTCCATCAGTGGGACAGGAAGGAGGCAAAATCCTGCCCCTGTCTCCCTTGGGCCTGGCTAGATACCACTTTTACCAC
Source organism: Piliocolobus tephrosceles (assembly GCF_002776525.5). Taxonomy (NCBI): domain Eukaryota; kingdom Metazoa; phylum Chordata; class Mammalia; order Primates; family Cercopithecidae; genus Piliocolobus; species Piliocolobus tephrosceles. The sequence goes on from NC_045439.1 coordinate 114,623,984, forward strand.
CCACAGAGTCACCCTCCTGCCCTGAGAGCTAGCAAGAGGCCAAGACTCACAGAACCAACACCACCCCTCTGTCAGCAGAAAGGTCAGTTACAAAAGACTGACCTTCATCCATTTTTCCTCAAAGATTTGTGTTCTTGGGCTGTTGAGGAGGGAAATGCTAAAGGTAGTCAGACAGGCATGAGTGGGGCAGGAGAGGGCTCTTCTCCGCCACCCACTAGGAATGTCAGGTGATGGCTGGACAATTATCACACTGCCTCTCTAAAAATGATAATTCGGCAGCTGTGCCAGGCAGAGATAATCTCCTGTTGATCCACAGTTGTTAAAGTGTTAATTAAACGCAGGCACCAAGGAGAAGCAAAAAAGGCTTCCAGTGAAATTTCAGGTATTGGGCGATTGAGTCCAGGCATGCACATTGATATGGTTTAGCTCTGTGTCCCTGCCCAAATCTCATCCTGTAGCTCCCATAATTCCCACATGTTGTGGGAGAGACTCAGTGGGAGATAACTGAATCATGGGGGTGGGTCTTTCCCATGCTCTTCTCAAGATAGTGAATAAGTCTCACAAGATCTGATGGTTTTAAAATTGGGAGTTTCCCTGCACAAGCTCTCTCTGTCTGCCACCATCCATGTAAGAGGTGACTTGTTCCTCATTGCCTTCTGCCATGATTGTGAGGCCTCCCCAGCCACGTGGATCTGTAAGTCCATTAAACTTCTGTTTCTTCCCAGTCTCAGGTTATGTCTTTACCAGCAGTGTGAAAACAGACTAATACACACAATAAGAGACAAAATGGTGGAGTATGACCTTACTGGGGCACTCCACTGGAAAAGGGAAGAAAGCCTCATATGGGCATGTGTACAACTTCCCAAATACACTATGTGTGCTCAATTCCCAAGGGTAAGAAAGGCACTGTGCATGCAGGGGAAAGGGGTACAAGATGACGGTTTGTAAAGTCCTAGGATCACAGTTAAACAGGGCACTTATTCTTCAAGTTGCCCACTTGGATCTCTTCCAAATGCACTTTCCTTTCTTTCCTCCTGCTCTAAAGCTTTTTAATAAACTTCTCCTCCTGCAAAAACAATATAAGAATATAAGTATTGGAGTAGAAGCTGCCCTAGCAAATAAGGAATATGCCAAATCTTACCCTAAATCTCTAGTAGACACTGAGTCAAAAAATAAGCTCTACTTAAGACTTCACTAAAAGCATTGTCTGCAGGGAATCAGTTTTTAGTTAAAGATATTAAGGAGAATTTATGTAATATAAAATTGGACACCAGAAGCACCAAACAAAAATTGGGGAAGAAAAGGAAGAAATGCTTAGGTTTAGGAGAAAGGAAGTCCTAAACAACATAAAGATGAGAATGTTTCTTTTTAATAACCAGAGAGGCTTATTTTTGGGCACTTACCAAGAGTAACAGGAATGTGGGGTATAATAGAATTAGTAGACCTCAAAAGTATTTTTTACAAAACTATCCTAGTAGCCTCTCTGGCTGGAGAATATTATAGTCGAAACCAATTTTACTTTCAAGGAATTCTGAGTTTTAATAATTGGAAAATTTCAATAGCAATATGTCATACCTACTAGGTTAATATCCAAATTTAGCTTTCTACATACATTCATTTTGGAAACCAGTATTATTCACATTATTTCTGTAAAGAATTTAACCTTGCCCCAAAAGGCCCCAAGATAATTTGTCTTTGACCTCAGCTTCTAGGATGTAATCTCTAAGCTCATGGGCCTTGAACTAGCCATGTAATAATAATGTGATTTAGAGTGGGGGCTTAGGGTCATGCCTGGAGGGACAGGAGAACCAAAGAATGAGATCAGTCATATGGACAATCAATCATGCCCCTATCACAGAGCACCAACAAAAACTTTGAACATCAAGGCTCACATGAGCTTCCCTGGTTGGCAATGCTACACCCACATTGTCATACATCAATGCCAGGAGACTAACAGACTGAGTCTGAGGGGAAAAGACAACAGAAGCTCTGCATTTGATAACTCCCTAGACTCCACCTTATGTACTTCTTCCCTTGGCTGATTTTAATACGTACTCTTTTCCTGTAATAAACTATAAGTGTGAGTATAACATCTTTTAGTGAGTTCTGTGAGTCCTTCTAACAAATTATTGAACCTAAGGGTGATCTTGGGAACCCCTACGCTTGCAGTCAATGTCAAAAGTGAGGGCAGTCTCATGGGGACTATGCTCTTTAACACAATTGTTTGACCTAAACTCTTCACATATTGTGAAAGGTTCTCTCTAAATCTATTTGTTCACAGGGAATAAAAATGATTTGAAAAGAATCCAATACTTGACATTAGCTGAAACTATTACTGAATAGTAACTAGTCTACTGACTACGAATGGCCATCTGCTTCCACAAATCCCTCTGAACAGTGTAGAAGTACCAACAATTAACCACTAAGAAAAGCGCTGTTGGGTTTTAATCTGGATAACATAGACATTTACTGTGTCACTGGACAGAAACTTATTTCCCTTTATTGAATAATAATAGCTTGTTCTGGGTAACCAGGAAATGCCACTGTACCTCAGTGAAATGTAATTAAGCCCAAATAATGAATACTGTGTAACAATTTTAATTCAATTTTTAAGTCTTATCTTATTTTAATTGACAAAGAATAACTGCACAGTATATTTATGTGGTGCAATGTGATGTTTAGATACATGCTGACTTCGCGGAATGATGAAATCAAGCAACTAATGTACTCATCACCTCACATAGTTAACATTTTAAAATTTTTTATGGTAAAAACATTTAAAGTCTAATCCTACAGTTACTATACTTAACAAATGAATTCTACTACTGCAGTTATTGACATCACAACATAGAAGAGTATCAAACTTCTCACTGTCAAACACTACTAAAAAGACTTTATAACAGGTCTCCATATAAACGGCACCAAAATATATTTCAGAGTAAAGATATTTACAGATGCATTCTCTCAGAAATATCTTATAAAATATAAAGTTTAAAATACAAAACTTGTAGCTGAATGAGAACTTGGGAAGCAAAGGAATACTCTTAATATTTTGTCAATTAGCGTTTCAGGGATGACATTAAAAAGAGTGTTTTCAATCTTTCAAGCAAAAAGTTAAAACTTTTAAAACTTCAGTTGTACAGTTTAGTTAAAAGGTGAGCCTAGAGAACCAGAGAGATTACAAGTAGGACCCTGCCCAAGTTATTTAACCTCATTGTGCCTCAGTTTCATCATTTGTAAAAATAATAATAGTAGTAATAGTACATTATACAGAATTGTGTAATTTAAATGTGAATGCAGATAAATAATATAAGGCTTAGCAGATAGTAAATACCTAATAATAGGTAGCTATTTTTAGTAAAATATATTTGTCTAGGGATAATACATCAATTCAACCTATTTAATTTGATGCTTTCTGCATTCAGATAATTAATACACCAGATTTAGATGCTACCAAAATAAACTAACTATAAAGGTCTAAAATATTTGTTTCTACAGACATATAGGCTTTATCATAAACAGACAAAAAATATTTTTAAAAGATGTTTAAGTCATTATGGGCCGGGCGCAGTGGCTCATGCCTGTAATCCCAGCACTTTGGGAGGCCGAGGCGGGTGGATTGCTTGAGATCAGGAGTTCAAGACCAACATGGCAAAATGCCATCTCTACTAAAAACACAAAAATTAGCCAGGCATGGTGGTGCATGCCTGTAGTCCCAGCTACTCGGGAGGCTGAGGCAGGAGAATTGCGTGAACCCAGGAGACGGAGGTTGCAGTGAGCTAAGATCGCGCCACTGCACTCCAGCCTGGGTGACAAAGCGAGACTCCGTCTCAAAAACAAAAAAAAAATGTTTAAGTCACTATTGAGTCACTTCTTTTGGTGGACTTTTCATCAACATCAAATTAATAATAATACATAAAATAAGTAGTAAACACAGACACATGCCTATGAAGGCAAATAGTATAGAATTTTTTTTCAAACTATGAATGATCACATAGCACTGGCTTAAAAAACAATTAGTAAGTAAAGTTTCACAGTAGCCAAAAGAATCTACAGGGCAGGTTTCGTGCCTTTTTTATTTATAACAATATCCCTAACATCTAACTACTGAAAAAATGAATAAAGCCAGAGTGTAACTTCTTTCAAAAGTAGCAAGGAGACACTGATAGTCTCTGAAATGACTGACATGAGAGCTATGCTTTGGGAAGAATCATCTGACAATCTCTGGTAAGCGATGGGGGGAAAATAAAGTCAGTGATGAGGGCACAAAAGAGGATGTTACTAAAGCAAGTTACCAAAACTGCCACCATCAGTTTAAAACAGTCTTTCAACACTTAAAAAACAAAGACCAAAATGAATGACATATAATCACTCTGCAATTATGGCAAAGATGGGAATACAATTCAATCAGTATTAAAATAAAAAACATTGACTATATCTCATCATCATATCTAAAACACCATAGATTGGAAGATACACCATTATTTTATATACAACCAAGAAAGAAAACAATGCTAAATATTAAACTGACACAATGCCAAGATGTTATTGATTATAAAATACACTACAATTTCAGAGACATTAAAATTTGAAAAATATATATCTTAAAGTCAATGAAATATAGTAACTACCTAAACAGTAAAAAGAGGTCATGATCCCCAGTACTGGAAGTTCCCAATAATACTTATTGCTCTCCTCATCGCCTGGTTGGGATCTGTTCAAGTCTTCTTGGAGCTTAAATAGCCCCAGCAGGCTTTTGACATCTGACTCTGACCCCATGATCCCCAACTGCACCAAAAGATACAGGGTAAGCCCTTACCTGTCCAACAGGGGCCACTACTCTAAGAAGCTCTCCTAAAGGCTCAGCAAGTAATCTCACGTGATCTTTATTGAGGTTTCTCAATTACCACTGCAGAAGACAAGACTCTATGTTTTATAATTACCCACATCCTAACTCAGTTCAAATCACTGTAGGTTATTCTTCAAAGTCTGCATGATGGAAAATGGAGAGATTTTTCTCTTTAACTCGGCTGGACACAGATGAAGTCATGCCTCTCCATTTTTCAATGCTGTGTATTTAATCTGCAACAAAAATGTTAAGCCCTAACAGCCTTTTCATATTTTAGTTTGTCACCTTGGCATTGAAGAATAAATACTGATTTAAAAAAAATTTTTAAGTCTGCATTAACAACAGAAAGAGTAAAAACGTGAGGCGTTCTTCTGGAAGTGTTTAAGGTAGAAATAGGATATTGTAAGGGTGGCAATTAGCCTCCTTTTAATTTATTTATTTTCAAAGGCAAATTACTTCAGCCTCACTATTTTTTGTTCCTAATAAATTGTGTCTGATATCTTTCATCCCCCTTTCATCAATATATTTCACTGGCTTGGCACATTTTTCTAATAGTGCTTCCTTTTGCTCTAATTTTGATTGTTGGCTTTCAATTGAATAAGACTGTGCCATTTTATCTCTTATAAACAAGCCAGCTTTCTGCATGCTTCCTACTTTTGTCAGAGCTACAGTTAGAGCCTAACCTTAACATGACCTAACTGTTCCAGGACCTCTATTTCATTACCTTCCTCTGGTAGATACACAAAGAAGGACATGAGAAAAGTTTATGTCTGGTCAGAACAAAAGACTACCCAAACATCTTTGCTTTACATTTGAAACACTGACCAAATTTAAACTACAATGATGGCTTCAATTTCATAGTACCTTTATATCCTTTCTCTTTCTTGTTACTTCCTTTCCCGTTCTCTTTTCAGATTCAGGCCTGGAGTTAGACAAGACACTCTGTTTTTCTCTTATATTTTTACTTCTTTATTTAGAAGCCAGAAAAATCAGAAATGAAATCTGTTGTTACACTTTTATGTTTGTATTTAAACGGTCAAATTATACACCCAATTCTATATTCTGAAAGTTTCTAATTCTCTAATGTTCACTTAGTGAGAATGAGAAATTAGTATCAATGGACAGAATCAGGGAAAGATCTACCTCTCTCTTTAGGGAGCATTTGACTCAATGACAGGAGAGTAAAATTGGTAACATGAGCCCACACCTTCAATCATTTCTAGAGCCTGAGTTAGCCTACAAATGGGTTGAGAACATGTTTTTTTCACTCAGGTGAAAAGTCATATCCAAAGTAAACAAAGACTTTGGGAATTAAGGGGAAAATCAGGGATGAGGAAGTTAATACCATATTGAGAAGTTCTAAGGAAGAAGGCCATGTAACTAGATAAAGAAGCATAACCTTGCCAAAGGAGAAAGCCAGTGTGAAGAAATAGCTAGTGATATAACAAATGGGAGAACAAGAGATGACATGCTAGCATCCAGAACAGTGTAAGACATGTCTGAAAGACCTAAAGCCTAAAGAAGGAATTCATGGCCAAGAACAGTAAAGTACCTTCCTCTTCCAAAGATGACAGAACTAGAGTTGACCCAAGAAGTCCGATCAATAATATAGAGCAGAATATAATCTAGCTCAGCTCTATATAACCAGAAGGCTGCAGCAGGAGGTCTTCCCTGGGTGTTGGGTTAGAAAAATACTCCAAGAGCCAGGTCCCTCCTGCCCAGCTTTCCAAACTGCTACAATTCAAAACTACACCACACAAGCAGTAAAATATCAGTGGCTGATACTTGAAAACAATGACTCCCCTCCTTACTTTATACTTTGGTTACTTTGTTTTATTTCTATTGCTTTCTTGATAAAATTACCCATTTAAAGCATCAGATCACTAAGTAATTTTATCAAGTGAAAAGTGTCTCTATACCTGCATTACTAGAAATCAAAAGATAAAAGTAAATTAGTGAAGTAATAACAGTGACCAAATCAACTCTAGCACTTGAGAAATCTGGCATAAAATGACTCAGATGGTGTTTTAGTCTGTTTTCTGTTGCTATAACTGAATACCACAGACTGGGTAATTTATAAAGAATAGAGTTTTACTTAGCTCATGGTTCTGGAGGCTAGGAAGTCCAAGGTCAAGATACCAGCATCTTGTGAGGGCCTCTGTGCTGCATGATTCCATCAAGAAAGGACAAGTAAGCAACGCAAAAGAGAAAGCACAGGCGGCCAGGCTCACTATATAACAATACACTCTTGTAATAACTAACTCATTCCCAAGATAACATTAATTTATTCACGAGGACTCAGCCCTTCACGACCCTATCACCTGTCATTAGGCCCCACCTCCCAACACTGCCTGGTTGAGGACCAAGTTTCAAAATGAGATTTGGAGGTGACCAACACCCAAACCATAGTGAGTGGGAAACGGGGAACAGTTGGTGCCAATCTAAAAAGTTACAGTAACTTTTAGTCTTAGATAGCTCCAATAGCAACCTTTAAAAAAAAAAAAAAAGGAACACTACAATATTCCAAAACTGCATATATAAGTACTCATCATCACAGGGAGTTGGAGGTACACATGTAAGTCATCTCACAACAGAAAAAGAAGGACATTTTAAGTAGGAGGAAATAATCAGCAATTAATATTCATAGGCTGTTTCTAACTCCTTCTAACAACTTGTTCTCTTTAAATGCTGACTACAGGGTTTGCTCTATGACATGGACCTTAAATGAGACTGCAAACTTTTATACTATGTAACACTATTACCAACCTGATGGTCAACACTATGTAACACTTAGCCTTGTTCTCTAAATTCCAACTTTGATTGCCTTAAATAAAACATTGTACAATAGTATTTTTAAATCATCAAAACGTCTAGCATATCTATATTTCTTGCTTACTATTACAAGTCAAAAGTAGATCTGTAACTAAAGGCTTTATTTTACATTTTGAACTCTGGATCTATGTCTTATACAACTGTGTGACCTCAACCTCCAAGCAATGGCTCAAACACAGTAAATAGCCAATAAATGTCTGTTGCTAGCTGGGCGCGGTGGCTCACGCCTGTAATCCCAACACTTTGAAAGGCCAAGGTGGGTGAATCATGAGGTCAGGAGTTCCAGACCAGCCTGACCAATATGGTGAAACCCTGTCTCTACAAAAAATACAAAAATTAGCCAGGCGTAGTGGCTCATGCCTGTAATCCCAGCTACTCAGGAGGTTGAGGCAGGAGAATCACTTGAACCCAGGAGGTGGAGGTTTCAGTGAGCTGAGATCACATCACTGCACTCCAGTCTGGGCAATAGAGCAAGACTCCATCATAAATAAATAAATGTATGTATGTATGTATGTATGTATGTTGCTGTAAGATGACAAAAAGCCCAATGACATTTTTAAAGTACAATAATAAGTATCTGCTATCAGCTCAATAAATAATTATTAAATAAGTGAAAAAATGCTCAAAAAGAACTTCTGTTAATCAAACTAAGTTACTCACCAGATAATACTGCCTTATAAAAATATTTCAAAGAACTGGACTTTAGTTATGTATCTATTTCCTTGTTCACTAATCTATAATTTTAAAACAGAAAAGAGAATTCAAAATCTGGATTAATGTACCTGATCTCTTAGCTTCAGATTAAGCAAGCTCCCAAATAAATCTAAGAACAATAACTGGACTATATTATATAGAAAGTGTACCTCATGTTGGCCGGGCGTGACGGCTCACATCTGTGAGGCCAAGGTGGGTGGATCACAAGGTCAGGAGATTGAGACCATCCTGGCTAACACAGTGAAACCCTGTCTCTACTAAAAACACAAAAAATTAGCCAGGCATGGTGGCAGGAGTCTGTAATCCCAGCTACTGGGGAGGCTGAGGCAGGAGAACAGTGTGAACCCAGGAGGCAGAGCTTGCAGTGAGCTGACATGTGCCACTGCACTCCAGCCTGGGCAACAGAGCGAGACTCTCAAAAAAACAAAAAGAAAGTCTACCTCATGCTTAAAGGTTTTTTGTTGTTGTTGTTGTTGTTGTTTTTAAATTATGTCTTAGGTGCCTAAAAGGCTACCGCCCTGTCCAACTGAATTAATTGATGTTCCTCATTCCTTAATGTTTAAAGCATTTTAAAAATATGAGGCCTGCTAGAGTACCTGATGATGCAAAAATCATAAAAAGAAATTAATAAGGTCACATGCCCCAAACTGACAATAACGATATTCAATGGCTTCACCTGTAGTTAATGCATAGTCTATGAATCTTTTCCATGCAAAGTAATAAATTTCTTTGGTATATTTAGATATAGCTAACTTAATTATCTTAAGAACATCATTTAATATTTTATCTCTCTAACACTTAGGCATACCTTAATATATCATCCCATAAATCTGGATAAGGTGGATGAGGATGGTAACTTACATTAGTTTTATAATGTCAAAGGAAGAAAGACAGATCATTTCCTTAGAAACTATTTAAACTATGAATGACTACAAAGAAGGTCGTCTGAAGTATTTTTCTCATGCCTCCATATATCTTAACAGCCTGAATATATCCAGATCTATTACTACCGTAAAATTAGAAGGATTTAGATATGATTCAGTTAATTACAGACACCTTATAACTACTAATATTTAAACAAATTGTTTCACAATTTACCTTAAAGTGAACTATTTTTAGAGCCTTTAAAATCATTGGGTATAAAAATAATTTCTGATATAGAATACTGTTTGAAATCAAATGGGTTATAGATTTTAAAATGTTTTCATTATACTGACTTTACATCAAAATGGCACCTGTAATAAAAACTTACACTATTTATTTCCACAATACATTGGCCATTACCTAAGAAACCTCTACTG
>NC_045439.1:114633689-114670755 GCF_002776525.5 Piliocolobus tephrosceles
TATTTATTTCCACAATACATTGGCCATTACCTAAGAAACCTCTACTGCTGCAAATAATAAGCAGGGGGAAAAAAAAGGACGTGGTCATTAATTATTCTGTTAAACACTGAGAAAATACACCTATTACAGCTTCTTGTATAATCACTTGCCATTTAACAAACTATGTATCAAACTCCTTTGGCTCTTCCCATGAGAGGTACTTAAGGGGCTCAATTTTTTTTTTTTTTTTTTTCATTTTATACAGGATTAAGCAGAGCTTAGCCCAACTCAGAATCAAAATTCTTTAGGAAATCAAAAGCTGAGAATATTCCTTATTCAAAAGTGAAATTCCATTGTCAGGGAAATCACTAATACCAACTATCAAGGGAAAATGTCTCATTTCTATTGCAGGATCAGCTAAAGTGAAACTGCTTCTTTAGTTGCTAGGAAACAACCAACTCATTATATGCCATTATCAGAACCCTGGAGAAGAAAACTGGCATCTGCTTCACATTTGGGGATACTGAAGATTGAACTAAAAGCACTGAAACTGCTGCCAAAATCCCTGGTCTCCAGGGTTTACACTATGACCACAGCAGGTGCTGACATCAGACTAGCCTTTGAAGTTTTTCTTTCTGTGGCTCTTTTTCTAATAATTAAAATTGTTTTCTTCAATATCACATATTTTAAAACACAAAGATTCTAAGAAAACACTTTTCTCATTTGCGTTAAACTAATTATACCTATATTCAGGAGCACAATTCAGGAGGAAAAAAATACTAATCAGGAATCTTAACAAATAACAGAAAAATTTAAAATTATCAGTCATTGAGTGAAATGTATTAGATGTTTCTGCCGATAATTATTAAAGTCAAAATAGAAAAAAAAGGAAATTGTTTCAAATATCAGGAGAATAAAAAGGAATACATACTGATAAATCTAATGCTCAAAATAACATCCTAGCATATATCTGCCTATTTTTTCCTAATACATCCTAAAGTTTAACTTTAAAAAAATATATATCCTGGCATGGTTTTTTCCCAAGGCATCACAAAATGCATTCATGAACATATACCATATTTATTCATCAATCTTTTCCCTTCCTTCTAGCAGATGAGGTTAGAAGGACATATGGTGAAATTATGCAGATTACTGAACAGTGGCCAGCTGAAACCAAGAGACTCCCTACACTACTGCTTACGTATCCTGAAAAATAAGTTATCCTTCAGAAGAAGCTGCAGAGATTGGTAAAGGCATTGACAAACCATCTTCCTTCATGAAATTACAAGGAACAATCCTGGCAAGACTGCCCCGTCCTGGTATAATTCTTCACCCCACCTCCTACTCTAATGTTCACCTCATTTCCATTACTCACGAGCCTGCCACTCTGGACTAAATATATTCCCTTAATAGTACCTCAAACTCTTATCTTCAAGCAATTCAGCTCCACTGCATCATTATGTCTGCCTTCTATCAACCTGACTCTTCCCTACCTTCCTGTGTCTTTTACAAAACATCACTTCCATCTAGGGTTACCAGATTCAGCAAATAATAGTACAATTGACCCTTGAACAACACAGAGCTTAGAAATACTGATCCCCTCACAGTCAAAAATCTGCATATAACTTTTGACTCCCAAAAAACTTTACTAATATCCTGCTGTTGATCAGAAGCCTTACCAATAGCATAGTCAGTCATTACCACATATTTTGTCTTATATTATATTCTGTATTCTTACAATTAACCAAGAGAAAAGAAAAGATTATTAAGGAAGAGAAGATATATTTACTCTTCATTAAGTGGCAGTGGATCACCAGAAAAGTCTTTATCCTCGTGATCTTCACATTAAGTAGACTGAGGAAAAGGAGGAAGAGGTGGGACTGGTCTTGCTGTCTTAGGGGTGGCAGTGGCAAACTTCTTTGGCTCTTCCCATGAGAAGTACTTAGGGGGGTTCAGTATTAGTGTATGGAAACACATCGTAATTTCTGTCTGACCTTTTTTTCCTCTAAAAATGTTTCTATATGGTACCAATCCTTCTTCCTCTGTTTGCTTTAGTTTCAGTGCCCGCATCATAGAAGTGTCCATGTCATAAAAGCCAAAAGCAGCCTTGAATAATCAAAACCTTTATGCCATGTTGTCTAATGTCAATTTGTTTTCTGGCACAGTTTCTTCTACTAATTCTTCCTCATCATCTGGCACTGGTTCAGAAGCAGTCATCTCCAACAAGTTGTCTTCTGTTAATTCCTCTGGTGTGGTGTCTACGAGGTCTTGAATTTCTCTGAGGTTTCTATCTTGAAACTCTTCATCCCTCATCTTTTTTGCCATATCCACAATCTCTTTCATGATTTTCCTGATTGACACTGTCATAAATTCTGTGAAGTCATGAACAACATTTGGACACGGTTTTTCTCCAGCAGGAATTTCTTTTGGGCTTGAAGGCTTTAACAGCTTTTTCATGATTTTTTCTCTACCAGGGTTCTCTTCCATAGCACTGACAATCCTTTCCATAGAATATCCTGCATGATGAGCCTTAAAGGTCCTCATGAACCCCTGATCTAGGGGATAAATTAAAGATGTTGTGTTTGAGGGCAAGAAGACCACTTCAGCACCTTTCTTTTGAACTCATGAGGTTCTGGGTGGCCAGGGACATTGTCCAATATCGAAAGAATTTTGAAAGGCAGTCCCTTATTGGTAAGGTACTTACTGACTTCAAGGAAAACATATCTGTGGACCCAGTCCACAAAAGGGGTTATCACTAAATTTTATCGTTGTACAACCCAAAGACTGGCAGCTGATGTTTATCTTTTCCCTTTGAGGCTCACAGGTTAGCAGTTTTATAGATAAGAGCAGCCCTGATCATAAACCTAACTGCACTGGCACAAAATAGTGGGGTTAGCCTATCCCTTCCTGTCTTAAATCCTGGTGCTCACTTCTCTTCCTTACTAATAAATGTCCTCTGTGGCATCTTTTTTTTCCAGAATGAGTCAATTCCACCTTCATTAAAAACCTGTTCAAAGCATGGCACTGGTACAAAAATAGATACATAAACCAATGAAACAGAATAGAGAGCCCAGAAATAAGGCCGCACACCTACAATCATCTGATTTTTAACAATGCTGACAAAAAAAGACAATGGGGAAAGGACTCCCTATTCAATTAGTGGTGCTAGGATAACTGGCTAGCCATATGCAGAAGATTCAGACTGGACCCCTTCCTTATACGATATATAAAAATCAACTCAAGATGGATTAAAGACTTAAACGTAAAACCCAAAACTATCAAAACCCTGGAAGACAACCTAGGCAATATCATCCTGGACATATGAATGGCAAAAATTTCATGATGAAGATGTCAACAGCATTTGCAACAAAAGCAAAAACTGACAGGTGGATCTAATTAAACTTAAAAGCTTCTGCACAGCAAAAGAAGCTATCAACAGAGTAGACAGACAACCTACAGAATGACAGAAAATATTCACAAACTATGCATCTGACAAAGGTCTAATATCCAGCATCTGTAAGGAACTTAAACAAATTTACAAGAAAAAAACAACTCCATTAAAAAGTGGGCAAAGGACATGAACAGACATTTTTCAAAAGAAGACATATGCGTAGCCCACAAGCATATGAATAAAAGCTCAACATCACTGATCATTAGAGAAACGAAAATCAAAACCACAATGAGACACTAACTCACACCAGTCAGAATGGCTATTATTAAAATGTCAAAAAATAACTGATGCTAGCAAGGTTGGGGAGAAAAGGGAACACTTATACACTGTTGATGGGAGTGTAAATTAGCTCAACCATTGTGGAAAGCAGTGTGATGATTCCTCAAAGAGCTAAACAGAACTACCATTCAACCCAACAATCCCATTACCGGGTATATACCCAAAGGAATATAAATCATTCTACCACAAAAACATATGAACATGTATGTTCCCTGCAGCACGACTCACAATAGCAAAGGCATGGAATCTACCTAAATGCTTATCAATGGTAGACTGAATAAGGAAAACATGGTATATATACACCACAGAATACAATGCAGCCATTAAAAAAATGAGATCAGGTCTCTTGCAGGAACATGGATCGAGCTGTAGGCCACAGATTAGAAGACTCAATGTTGTCAGGATCTCAATTCATCCAAAGTTGTTCTATATATTGAATACCATCCTAATAAAAGTATCAACATGCTTTTCTGTACAAACTGAATCTAAAATATACAGAAACGTAAAAGAAACTAGAGCAGCCAAAACAATCTTGAAAAAATGCAGATGGAAAATGCACATTTCCTAATTTTAAGCCTTCTATAAAGCTATAATAATCAAGACAATGTGGTTTTAGAGTAAGGATTAAACAAACAAATCAATGGAGCACAAATGAGTATCCAGAACAGATGATACACATACGGTTAATTGATTTTTATCTAATATATAAATCAATTCAGGGAAAGGGAAGTCTTTCAAACAAATGATGCTAACATAACTGTATAAACTATAAAAAATTATAAACATTGACCCTTATTTCATTTCACACATAAAAATTAATTCAAGATGTACAAGACAACTATAAAGCTTTGAGATTAAAATACATGAGAGAGAGAGAGAGCAAAGCAAGATGGTGGAATAGAAAGCTGCAAAAAGTGCCCCCCTCCACGCAGGAACACCAAATTTAACAACTCTCTACACACATACACAAAACTTATCTAAGAACCAAAAATCAGCTGAGCACTCAAAAGTACCTGGTTTCAATTTTATATTACTGAAAGACACAATGAAAATGGCAGGAAAGACAGTCTTGAATTGTGATCTCCACCCTTCCCCCATTGCCCAAGAGCTGTGTGGCACAGAGAATCTGTGTGCTTGGGGAGAGGGAATGCAGCAACTGTGAGACTTTGCACTGAACTTTGTGCTGCCCCATCACAGCAAAAAGCAGAACTGGACTGCACCTACCTGACACGTGCCCATAGAGGAAGCATTTGGACTGGCCCTCAACAGAAGGGAATCACCCATCCCAGCAGTCGGAACCTGAGTTCCAGCAAGCCTCATCACGAGCTGGAGTGCTCTGGGATTCTAAATAAACTTCAAAGGGAGTCTAGGCTACAAGGAATGCAGCTCCTAGGTGAGTCCTTCAGCTGAGCTGTGCTCAGAGCCAGTGGACCAGGGGAGCACACAACCTACTAAGATACCAGCCAGGGGCCAGGCGCAGTGGCTCACGCCTGTAATCCCAACACTTTGGGAGGCTGAGGCAGGTGAATCACGAGGTCAGAAGATCAAGACCATCCTGGATAACACGGTGAAACCCCATCTCTACCAAAAAAAAACATACAAAAAATTAGCCAGGCATGGTGGCAGGCACCTGTAGTCCAAGCTACTTGGGAGGCTGAGGCAGGAGAATGGCGTGAACCCGGGCAGCAGAGCTAGCAGTGAGCTGAGAGCGTGCCACTGCACTCCAGTCTGGGCAACAGAGCGAGACTCCGTCTCAAAAAAAAAAAAAAAAGTCAGACACCAGCCAGGGCGGCCAATGGAGTACATGCACCAGCACTCCCCCAACCCCAGGCTATACAGGTCGTGGCTTCACAAGAGACCCTTTCTTCACTTCAGGACAGGAGAGGGGAGAACAAAGAGAACTTTGTCTTGCATCCTGGATACCAGCTTAGCCACAGGGCAGGGCATAGCACAGATCTGTGAGGACCCCATTCCAGGCTCCTGGATGACATTTCTAGACACACCCTGGGCCAGAAAGTAACCTGATACCTTGAAGAGAAGGACCCAGTCATGACAGGACCAACACCTGCTGAATAAAGGCCCGCTGGGCCATGAATAACCAGCAGCAATACCCAGAAACTATGCCATGGGCCTCTGGGTGAGACTCTGAGATGTGCTGGCTTAAGGTAAGATGCAGCACATTCCCCACTGTGGTAGCTACAATGACAGACTTCATCTACTTGATAAAAGCAAAGGGAAAAGTAAAGGAGATTTTGCCTGGCACCTTAGGTACCAGCTCAGCCACAGGGGGTAGAGCACCATGCGGGGCCCTAGGTCCCTTGGCTCTTGGATGGCATTTTCGGACCTGCTCTGGGACTGCCCTGAAGAGTGAGTCTCAGGCCTGGCAACCTTCACCATGAGCTGACTGAAGAGCCCTGGGGTCTTAAGTGAAGATCAGTGGAAACCTAGAAGTATGTCCTGTGGGTCTGTAGTGCTGGTGGCCACAGATTGAGGCTCCTCTGCCTGTGGAAAGTGGAGGAAAGAATGGGAAGAACTGCACCTCATGCTTTCACTGCCAACTCAGCAGCTGTATAACAGAACACCATGTAGACTTCTAAGGTTTCTCACTCCAGTCTGCGGCTCCTAGATGGCATCTCTGGACCCATCTGGGGTCTGGAGAACTCGCTGCCCTGAGGAAAAGACACAAGCCTATCTTGCTTTGCTACCTGCTGATCGTACAGCTACAGGGCCTTGGGCAAACAGTCAGTAGCCAGAGAGTGGTAACAGCAGGACAAGACCTAGTGCTGTGCAGGCTTCAGGTCTGACTAGCGCAGTCACAGTGGTAGAGGACACAGGGGTGCTTGTGTCACTCTATTCCCAGCTTTAGGTAGCTCAGAACAGACAGAGAGAGATTCTATTTGTTTGGGAGAAAGTAAGGGAAGAGAACAAGAGCCTCTGTATGGTAATCCAGAGAATTCACCCACATCTTATCCAAGACCATCAAGGCAGTACCTCTGCAGGTCTGCAAGAACCAAGCATTACTAGGTTTAGGGTGCCCCCTAAAGCAGATATAGCTTAGATTGCAACACTCAAGTCCTTTCAAATATCTGAAATAAGCCAAGCATAGAAAGATAAACATCACATGTTCTCACGTATCAGTGGTACCTAAAAATTAAAAGAATTTAACTCATGGAGATAGAGCGTAGAAAGATGGTTACCTGAGGGTGTGAAGGGTGGTGGGGGTGGAAGGAATGGGGATGGTTGATGGGTACAAACAAACCAAAAGAATGAATAAAACCCAATATTTGCCAGCACAACACGGTGACTGTAGTTACAGTAAAAAATAATTTGATGGTACATTTTAAAATAGCTAAAAGAGTATAACTGAATTGTTTGAAACGCAAAGGATAAATGCTTGAGGGGATGAATACCCCATTTACCTTGATGCGACTATTACTCAATGCCTGTTGGTATCAAAATATCTCATGTACCCTATAAATATACTAACCTACAACATACCCATAAAATTTTTAAATTAAGAATTTTAAAAAATAATACAAATAATAAAAAATAAATACATTGTTATCATTACAACCTTGGGGTAGGCAGGCAAAGATTACTTAAAGAGGATACAAAAGGCACTAAGCATAAAAAAACAGGAAATTGGAATTCATTAAAATTTCAAACATCAGCATAAAAAGACAAGTCACAGACAAGGATAAATACTCCCAATATCTATTATCTGACAATGGACTCACAGCCAAAATACGCACAAATTCCTACAACTCAATTACTAAAAAAAAAAAAATTAAAAAATGAGTAGAAGACTTGAACAGACATGTCACGAAAGAAAATATGAGATCTAATACACATGTGGAAAAGGGCTCAATATTATTGATCATCAGGGAAATACAAATTAAAATCATAACAAGACATCATTTTATATTTATTAGAATGGTTCAAAGTAATGAGACTGACAATACCAAATGTTAACAAAAATGTGAAGCAACTGGAAAACTTATGAACAACTGTAAAAGTATTATAGAGGTATTATTTACAATAGCCCAAAACTAGAGACCACCCAAATATTCATCAACAGAAAAAAAAAAACATTTTATTATATTCATACAATGGAATCCTACTCAGCAATAAAGAAGACCCAACTACTGTTATATGCAACAATAAACATGGATTTCAAAAATCTTAGGCGAAGCAAAACCATATACAAAAAAGCTACATCCTGGCCAGTTGCGGTGGCTCACGCCTGTAATCTCAGCACTTTGGGAGGCCGAGACGGGCAGATCACCTGAGGTTGGGAGTTCAAGACCAGCCTGGACAACCTGGAGAAATCCCATCTCTACTAAAAATACAAAATCAGCCAGGCGTGGTGGCACATGCCTGTAATCCCAGCTACTCAGGAGGCTGAGGCAGAAGAATCGCTTGAACCTGGGAGGCCGAGAGTCCAGTAAGCTGAGATCTCGCTATTGCACTCCAGCCTGGGCAACAAGAGCGAAACTCTGTCTCAAAAAAAAAAAAAAAAAAAAAAAAAAAGCTACATCCTGTATAATCTTATTCATTTGAAATTTAAAAACATGTAAAACTCATTATGGTGACAGAAATTACAACGATTGTCTATAGGTATGGGATGAATCAGAAGGGGGCCCGAGGAAACTCTCTTGGAGGATGGAAATGCTATTTAGTTTGATTGGGTTACGATCACATAGGTATATATATTTATCAAAAATCACTAAATTATATACTGAAAATCTATGCATCTCATTGTATGCATAATTTTAGCTCAACAAAGTATTGTCAGGGAGAAAAAGAAAAAACAAAACAACTTAACCAGACTTTTAATTCACGATGTCAGAATGACCACAGTATTTTTCTTCTCCCCATAAATGGGTACTAGGAGGGAAAATGAGAGGATGTTCTGGATCACTGGTATTGTTCTAGTTATCTTGTCCCGAATGATGATGATATAGGTGTTTCAACTTTGGGATAATTTATCTATTTATACTCATGATTTGTACATTCTTCTATATATATGTTATATTCAATTGTTTAAAAAGAGCCAATGAATCTGCACCTGGCCAATAAACTGTAACTTCTATATAATTTATGTGTCAGAGAGCTTGTTTTTGCCAAACCTTCATTTGGACCTCTGCTAGACTACCAAATTCCCTGAATATTTTTTGAGAATAACAACATGTAAAATCTGATGCTGAAGTGTTGTGGAGGTAGCTAAATTCAAACATCAAATATATATAATGCAGGCAATTAACACAACTATTTTATATTATCTGATAGTAATTAGCATTAGAGAAAACAGGTGGGTTAATCAAGACAAATAAAGGTCAAGGTCACAAAGGAATTGGTGGGGATGGGGTGGTTTGGTGAGTTTAAGTGAAATGACTAACTATGGGATCTGAGAGTAAGAGAGGAGAAAATGAAACCAAGAGACTTAAATTACTAGGACCAAAAATCAAACAGCACATTTATCACAATTCAAGCAGCAAAAGTGGTAGAAAGGCAAGATGTTACAGTGAAAAAAGAAGAGTTTCAGAGTTCAAGACATATTTCATCTAAATTGTATACCTGAAAATGAATATAGAAGTATCTACCATTAGAATTATCAACCTATTGTATGGTTCCTGACCCAAAGTAGAATCTGAATAAATAAAAGGTAACTGTTATAAGTTGATGAAATAAATGCAAATTACTTTTAACTTTTACCTAGAAGACAATTACAAACTCACATCTACTGAGAAAAAAAAATAAAACTTATTCCAAGCCAACTATAAATAACATATAGCCCAATTGATATTTTTAGATTATCCAATCAAATGTTCTCTTCTTTTCTTAAGACGAAATTAAAGTTGATTGGACAGATATTACACATGCAAATATATAACTATATATACTCAAAACAAAATTTCACTTGTTTCTGGAGCAATTTTAAATCACAAGTGCCATGGTTTATATAATTTTTTTCTACATCTGACGATTTCTACACTGCCCTTATAACTCAATATTGACTACAATGAGATTAACTACAAATCTAAAGGCGGCATATTACTTATAAAAATAGATTTGCGGCCGGGCGCGGTGGCTCAAGCCTGTAATCCCAGCACTTTGGGAGGCCGAGACGGGCGGATCACGAGGTCAGGAGATCGAGACCATCCTGGCTAACACGGTGAAACCCCATCTCTACTAAAAAATACAAAAAACTAGCCGGGCGAGGTGGCGGGCGCCTGTAGTCCCAGCTACTCCGGAGGCTGAGGCAGGAGAATGGCGTAAACCCGGGAGGCGGAGCTTGCAGTGAGCTGAGATCCGGCCACTGCACTCCAGTCCGGGCGACAGAGCGAGACTCCGCCTCAAAAAAAAAAAAAAAAAAAAAAAAATAGATTTGCTCTTCTTACTGCAGACACAGCCAAAGCAAGAAAACAATATTCAGTAAGACAATAGAATTTTTAGTACTCACAAACAATGGGAAAGATTAAATCATGTTAACAGTGAAGTTTGGTCTTGGCACCACATTAACTCATTAGGTGCCATATTACACATTGTACATTCATAGCATCAACTGATTCCTGAATGCAAATTTTAACAATTCTCCAATCAGCAAATGTATTAACTGCAGCTTTGCCAATGATAAAATGATATTTAAGGCAATATTCTTACCTGCCTCAACAGTTTCTCAATGGCCGACATTACCATAAGGCCTCTCCAAACTACTGGTTCATTTTCTTCAACCAGAAAGCCCATAGACATACTGCAACAGTAATACAAAAATACAACTAATTTGCATAAATTAATCAATATTATTCAGAAAAGAAACATTAAAAAAAATATATGCTCACCAAGCAATACCATAATTCAAGAGAGGCCTCATTAGGTTGCCTGGAAAAAGAAAAACAAAATCCTCTCTTTTAGAAGAATAAAACACAATACATAATCATTCTGAATTGGATTTTTTTTTCATCTTTTTAGAAATATTTATTTTTTCAATTAACAGAAATTGCATGTTTATGGGGTACAATGTAATGTTATGATACATGTCTACATTGTGGTAGAATAATAAAAATAAATAATAAAACCATGCCAATTAGCATTCCACATCACCTCACTTACTTCTTTCTTTGCAGTAAAAACATTTAAAGTCTACTCTTTTAACAATGCTGAAATATACAAAAAATGATTGTTAACAATAGTCACCATGCTGTGCAACAGATCACTGGAACTTATTCCCCGTCTAACTGAAACTTCACACCACTTGACTAACATCTCCCCTTTGCCCATCCATCCTTCCAGGATCAAAGAATACCAAAGTGGAAATACAAATAGGCTGCTCATATTGTGCAATTTAACTTTCAACTAAACATACCTCAATTTGCAACAGTTTAAACATTATACCAAGCATACTACTAATATTCCCAATAGACACAACATTGATAAATAGTTGAGACATAATTTTACTAAGAAATAATTCAAATAAAATTTTAAATATATTTCTAAAAAACAGCCTCAATATCAGGCACAATGGCTCACACCTGTAATCCCAGCACTTTGGAAGGCCGAGGTGGGTGAATCACTTGAGGTCAGGAGTTCGAGACCAGCCTAGCCAACATGGTGAAATCCTATCTCTACTAAAAATACAAAAATTAGCTGGACATGGTGGTGCACGCCTATAGTCCCAGCTATTCAGGAGGCTAACATGAAAGAACTGCTTGGACCTGGGAGGCAGAGGTTGCAGTGAGCCCACATTGTGCCACTGCACTCCAGCTGGGTGACAGAGCAAGGCTCTGTCTCAAAAAAAAAAAAAAAAAAATAGCCTCAATAAAATAACTCAACTACAATTTTAAAATTTTTCTAAAAAATAGCCTCAGTAACTAATTTTGCCCACCAATTTTATTCATATACAAAGATACATAAATATAAAAATTTTATATATATGCTAATCTAATATGTACATACATATATGTGTATATTTGCATGCACACACACACATCTAATCAGTCCTTCCTACACTAGAGTGCTACTAGTTATTTGTTCCTTTACTTAGCTTAAAAAGTATAAAAATCCACAAAAGTAGACAAACTCAGTTTTGAAATCTGAGATGAAAAATTGGATTAATCTGTAGAGAAAAGCAATCTACTGCTTATGGTGAAATAAAAAAAAATTCTTTACATAGGCAACAAACGGTTACAATAAAATACAATTTGTTTTATCAAACTATGCAATCACCTTCCCACCCACTCTTGCTTTCATATCCTACTTCTCTACCATAACAAACTACCACAGAAGCCATCTTAATTAATATGATTTGGACAAGTACTGAGCAAAAAGTTTAGAACAAAGTCATAAAACCTAGTAGTATCCTGTTTTCAGATTTCAAGATACATTCTTCAGGGTTTTTCCCCTCTGTAAAGAGACTGAGACTGAAAACTGTATAAAGCATATATGCATGGATTATATAAGAAATCCTCAGCCGGGCACGTTGGCTGATGCCTGTAATCCCAGCGCTTTGGGAGGCCGAGGACAGCAGATCACGAGGTCAGGAGATTGGGACCATCCTAGCTAACATGGTGAAACCCCGTCTCTACTAAAAACACAAAAACTTAGCCAGGCGTGGTGGCAGGCACCTATAGTCCCAGCTACTCAGGAGGCTGAGGCAGGAGAATGGCGTGAACCTAGAACCTGGAAGGCAGATATTACAGTGAGCCAAGATCGTGCCACTGCACTCCAGCCTGGGCAACAGAGCAAGACTCCGACTCAAAAAAAAAAAAAAAAAAAAAAAAGAAAGAAATTATCTGCCATACTTCATTCATTGAATCCCTACTCATAGAAAAAGCCATGGTCCTTCATTAAAGGAATACGCAAAGAGTGTATGTTTATCGTTTCCTTCTTTAATTTCTGACTAAACTAACTAGCTCAATCTCCCCATACCTAATTTGAAAGCAATATTTTTCTTCTATGTAACTTTCTCAATTCTTTCCAAAGCATCCAATTATAACCTTTCACTATCAGGGCTGGCAATATTTTCTGCCATTTTCTTCAATTACCATGTGAATACAGATTAAAGAATCTGAATTATCACATGCTTTTTCACTTTTGATCTGCTAAAACGGTGAGTTACACTAAGAGATTTTTTCCTAATTTGGAACCAAACTTGCTTTCCTGGATTAAACCCAATTTAATTTTAACGTAGTTAGTTTATACAATGCTGAATTTGGTCTGCTAATATTTGCTTAACATGATATCAGTATGTCAAAGAGATATCTGCACTCCTATGTTTACTGCAGCACTATTCACAACAGTCAAGATATGAAATCAACCTAAATGTCCAACAATAGATGAATGGATAAAGAAAAGTTGGTATATAGACACAACAGAATACTATTCATCCACTAAAAAGAATGAAATCCAACTAACTAGGGAGGTGAAAAATCTCTACAATGAGAATTACAAAACACTGCTCAAAGAACACAGAGATGAGACAAATAAATGGAGAAGCATCCCATGCTCATGGATAGGAAGAATCAATAACATTAAAATGGCTATACTTCCCAAGGCAATTTACAGATTCAATGCTATTCCTATCAATCTACCAATGACATTCTTCGCAGAACTAGAAAAAACTATTTTAAAATTCACAGGCAACCAAACAATAGCCCAAATAGCCAAGGCAATCCTAAGCAAGAAAACAAAGCTGGAGGAATCATGCTACCCAGCTTCAAATTATACTACAGGGCTACCGTAACCAAAACAGCATGCTATTGGTACAAAAGCAGGCACATGGACCAATGGAACAGAACAAAGAGCCCAGAAATAAGGCCACACAACTACAACCATCTGATTTTCAATAAAGCTGACAAAAATAAGCAATGGGGAAAAGATTCTCTATTCCATAAAAGGTGCTGGGATAAGTGGCTAGTCATAAGTAGAAGATTGAAGCTGGAACCCTTTCTTACACCACATATAAAAATCAACTCAAGATGGATTAAAGACTTAAATATAAAAGCCAAAACTATAAAAATCCTGGAAGACAACCTAGGTATTACCATCCTGGACATAGGAATGGGCAAAAATTTCATGACAAAGAAAGCAAAAGCAATCACAACAAAAGCAAAAATTGAAAAGTGGGATCTAATTAAACTTAAGAGATTCTGCACAGCAAAAGGAACTATCAACAGAGTAAACAGACAACCTATAAAATGGTAGAAAACCTTTGTAAATTATACATCTGACAAAGGTCTAATATCAAGCCTCTACAAGGAAGTTAAATTTACAGGAGAAAAACAAACAACCCCATTAAAAGTGGGCAAAGGACATGAACAGACATTTCTCAAAAGAAGACATACATGCAGCCAACACACATATGAAAAAATCAGTATCACTGATCATGAGAGAAATGTAAAGACCACAATGAGATACCAACTCACACCAGTCAGAATGGCTATTATTAAAATACCAAAAAATTACAGATGTTGGCAAGGTTACAGGGAAAAGTCAACACCTACGCACTGGTGATGGAAGTGTAAATTAAATTAGCTCAAACATTCTGGAAAGCATATGGTGATTCCTCAAAGAGCTAAACACAGAATTACCATTCAACCCAGCAATTCCATTACTGGGCATATACCCAGAGAAATATAAATCATTCTACCATAAAGACACATGCACACGAATGTTCACTGCAGCACTATTCATGATACCAAAGACATTAAATCAACCTAAATACCCATCAATGACAGACTGGATAAAGAAAATGTGGTACATATATACCATGAAATACTCGGCAGTCACAAAAAAAAAAAAAGATCATGTCTTTTGCAGGAAGATGGATGGAGCTGGAGGCCATCATCCTTAGCAAACTAATGCAGGAACAGAAACCCAAATACCACGTGTTCTCACTTACAAGTGGAAGCTAAATGATAAGAACTTACAGACACAACGAAGGAAACAACAGACAGTGGGGTCTACCTGACACGGGAAAATGGGAGGAGGAAGAGAGCAAAAAATATAACTATTGAGTACTAGGTTTAATATCTGGGAAATGAAATAATAT
Source organism: Piliocolobus tephrosceles (assembly GCF_002776525.5). Lineage (NCBI taxonomy): Eukaryota > Metazoa > Chordata > Mammalia > Primates > Cercopithecidae > Piliocolobus > Piliocolobus tephrosceles. Next base: position 114,648,449 of record NC_045439.1, read on the forward strand.
GTAAAACAAACCCCTGTGACATATTTAGCTAAGTAACAAACCTTCATACGAACTTGCAAACATAAAATAAAAGTTTAAAAAAAAAAAGAAAAAAAAGGAATGAAATTCTGTCATTTTCACAAACATGAATAAGCCTGGAGGACATTAAGTGAAATAAGCCAGACAAAGAAATTCAAATCCTACATGCATTAACAATAATGTATTATATATCTCAAAATAGCTTATAATATTTTAAATGTTCCCACAAGGAAATAATGTTTGAAGTGATTAATCTCATTACCTTGATTTAATTATGATACAATGCAATATATACACTGACACACAAAATTGTGCACCATAAATATATACAATTATGTGTCAATTAAAAATAAAAATAAAGCCAGGCACAGTGGTACATGCCTGTAGTCTTGGCTACTCAGGAGGCTGAGGTGCGAGAGTCAGTTGAGCCCAGGAGTTTGAGTCCAGCCTGAGTAACACAGTGAGACCCCATCTCTAAAAATAAAATAAATAAAAATCATTTTAAAATTTAATAAATAAGGAACAGGGCAAGATGGTGAAATAGGAACAGTTCTGGTCTGCAGCTCCCAGCGAGACCAATGCAGAAGGCAGATGATTTCTGCATTTCCAACTGAGGTACCCAGTTCATCTCATTGGCACTGGTTAGACAGTGAGGGCAGCCCACTGAGGGTAGGCAGAAGCAGGGTGGGGCATCGCCTCACCTGGGAAGTGCAAGGGGCTGGGGACCTCCCTCCCCTAGCCAAAAGAAGCCCTGAGGGACTGTGCTATCCAGCTCAGCTACTAGGCTTTTCCCATGGTTTTTGTAACCTGTAGACCAGGAAATTCCTCGAGTGCCTACACCACCAGGGCCCTGGGTTTCAAGCACAAAACTGGGCAGCTGCTTGGGCAGCACAGAGCTAGTTGCAGGAGTGTTTCTTCATACCCCAGTGGCACCTGGAATCCCAGTGAGACAGAACCGTTCACTCCCCTGGAAAGGGGCTGAAGCCAGGAGCCAAGTGGTCTTAGTGAGTCCCACCCCCATACAGCCCCACAAGCTAAGATCCACTGGCTTGAACTTCTCTCTGGCAGCACGGCAGTCTGAAGTTGACCTGGGACAACAGAGCTTAGTGCAGAGAGGGGCGACAAGCAATACTGAGGCTAGAGTAGGTGGTTTTCCACTCACCATATTAAGGAAGCCGCCAGGAAGTTCAGACTGATTACTACTCACTGGGCAGGGGATCTCTGAAAGAAAGGCAGCAGCCCCATTCAGGGGCTTATAGATAAAATCCCCATCTCTCTGGGACAGAGCACCTGGGGAAAGGGGTGGCTGTGGGCACTGCTTCAACAGACTTAAACATTCCTGCCTCCTGGCTCTGAGGAAAGCAGGGGATCTCTTAGCACAGCATTCGAGCTCTGCTAAGGGACAGACTACCTCCTCAGGTGGGTCCCTGACACCTGTGTCTCCTGACTGGAAGATACCTCCCAGCGGGAGTTGATAGACACCTCATACAGGAGAGCTCCAGCTGGCATCTGGCAGGTGCCCCTCTGGGACAAAGCTTCCAGAGGAAGCAGCAGGCAGCAATCTTTGCTGTTCTGCAGCCTCCGCTGGTGATACCCAGGCAAACAGGGTCTGGAGTGGACCTCCAGCAAACTCCAGCAGACCTGGAGAAGAGGGGCCTGTTAGAAGGAAGACTAACAAACAGAAAGCAATAACATCAACATTAACAAAAAGCACGCCCATGCAAAAAACCTATCCTAAGGTCATCAGCATCAAAGATCAAAGATAGATAAATCCACAAAGATGAGGAAAACCCAGTGCAAAAATGCAGAAAATTCCAAAACCAGAATGCCTCTTCTCCTCCAAATGATCACAACTCCTCTCCAGAAAGTGCACAAAACTGAATGGAGAAAAGAGCATGACGAATTGACAGAAGTAGGCAGAAGGTGGGTAATAATAACAAATTCCTGCGCACTAAAGGAGCATATTCTAACTCAATGGAAGGAAGCTAAGAACCTGATAAAAGGTTACAGGAAATGCTAACAAGAATAACCAGTTTAGAGAAGAAGATAAATGACCTGATGGTGCTGAAAAACAAAGCACGAGAACTTCATGAAGCATACATAAATATTAATACCTGCATCGATCAAGTGGAAGAAAGGATATCAGAGATTGAAGATCAACTTAATGAAATAAAGCATGAAGACAAGATTACAGAAAAAAGAATGAAAAGGAAAGGACAAAGCCTTCAAGAAATACGGGACTATGTGTAAAGACTAAACCTATGACTGATTGGTGTACATGAAAGTGATGGGGAGAATGGAACCAAGTTGGAAAACACTCTTCGGGATATTATCCAGGAGAACTTCCCCAACCCAGCAAGAAAGGCAAACATTCAAATTCAGGAAATATAAACACCACTAACATAACCCTCGATAAGAGTAACCCCAAGACACAGAATCGTCAGATTCACCAAGGTTGAAATGAAGGATAAAATGTTAAGGGAAGCCAGAGAGAAAAGTCAGATTACCTACAAAAGGAAGCCCATCAGACTAATAGTAGATCTCTCTGCAGAAACCCTACAAGCCAGAAGAGAGTGGGGGCCAACATTGAACAGTCCTAAAGAAAAGAATTTTCAACCCAGAATTTCATATACAGCCAAACTAAGCTTCATAAGTGAAAGAGAAATAAAATCCTTTAGAGACAAGCAAATGCTGAGGGATTTTGTCACCACCAGGCCTCTGTACAAGAGCTCCTGAAGGAAGCACTAAATATGGAAAGGAAAAACCAGTACCAGCTACTGCAAAAACATACCGAAATATAAAGACCAATGACACTATAAAGAAACCACATCAACTAATATGCAAAATAACCAGCTAGCATCATGATCAAATTCACACATAACAATATTAACCTTGGCCGGGAGCAGTGGCTTACGCCTGTAATCCCAGCACTTTGGGAGGCCAAGGCAGGCAGATCACAAGGTCAGGAGTTCAAGACCAGCCTGACCAATATGGAGAAACCACACCTCTACTAAGAATACAAAACTTAGCTGAGTGTGGTGGTGCACACCTGTAGTCCCAGCTTCTAAGGAGGCTGAGGCAGAAGAATTATTTGAATCCAGGAGGCGGAGGTTGCAGTGAGCCAAGATTGCACTACTGCACTCCAGCCTGGGCTGGAGTTTTGTCTCGAAAAACAGAACAAAACAAATATATATATATATATATATATATATATATATATATATTTACCTTAAATATAAATGGGTTAAATGCCCCAATTAAAAGACAGAGACTGGCAAATTGGATAAAGAGTCAAGACCCATCAGTGTACTGTATTCAGGAGACCCATCTCATGCAAAGACACACATAGGCTCAAAATAAACAGATAAAGGAATATTTACCAGGCAAATGGAAAGCAAAAAAAAAAAGCAGGGGTACAATCCTAGTCTCTGATAAAACAGACTTTAAACCAACAAAGATCAAAAAAGACAAAGAAGGGCATGACATAATGGTAAATGGATCAATACAACAAAAAGCATTATCTTAAATAAATATATACCCAATACACAAGCACCCAGATTCATAAAGCAAGTTCTTAGAGACCTACAAAGAGACTTAGACTCCCACACAGTAATAGTGGGAGACATTAACACTGCACTGTCCATATTAGACACATCAACAAGACAGAAAATTAACAAGGAGATTCAGGACTTGTACTCAGCTCTGGACCAAGCAGACCTAATAGACATCTACAGAACTCTCCACCCCAACTCAACAGAATATACATTCTTCTCAGAACAACATCGCACTGATTCTAAAACTGACCGTATACTTTGAAGTAAAACACTCCTCAGCAAATGCAAAAGAACAGAAATCATAACAAACGGTCTCTGCAACCATGGTGCAATCAAATTAGAACTCAGGATTAAGAAACTCTCTGTTTTCAGATGACATGATTGTATATTAAAAAAGAAAAAAACCCATCGTCTGAGTACAAAAACTCCTTAAGCTGATAAGCAACTTCAGCAAAGTCTCAGGATATAAAATTAATGTGCAAAAATCACAAGCATTCCTATACATCAATAACAAACAAACAGAGAACCAAATCATGAGTGAACTCCCATTCACAACTGCTTCAAAGAGAATAAGATACCTAGGAATCCAACATACAAGGGATGTGAAAGACCTTTTCAAGGAGAACTACAAACCACTGCTCAAGGAAATAAGAGAAGACACAAACAAATGGAAAAATAGTCCATGTTCATGGATATGAAGACTTAATATTGTGAAAATGGCCATACTGCCCTAAGTAATTTATAGATTGAATGCTATTCCCATCAAGCTACCATTGACTTTCTTCACAAAATTAGAAAAAGGTACTTTATATTTCATATGGAACCAAAAAAGAACCCACACAGACAAGACAATCCTAAGCAAAAAGAACAAAGCTGGAGGCATCATGCTACCTGACTTCAAACTATACTACAAGGCTACAGTAACCAACACAGCATGGTACTGGTACCAAAACAGATATATGGAACAATGGAACAGAACAGAGGCCTCAGAAATAACACCACGCATCTACGACCATCTGACCCTTGACAAACCTGACACAAGCAATGGGAAAAGGATTCCCTATTTAATAAACAGTGTTGGGAAAACTGGCTAGCCGTATGCAGAAAACCGAAACTGGACCCCTTCCTTACATCTTATACAAAAATTAACTCAAGATGGACTAAAGACTTAAATATAAGTCCTAAGACCATAAAAACCCCAGAAAAAAACCTAGGCAATACCATTCAGGACATAGGCATGGGCAAAGACTTCCTGACTAAAACACCAAAAGCAATGACAACAAAAGCCAAAATTGACAAATGAGATCTAATTAAACTAAAGAGCTTCTACACAGCAAAAGAAAACTATCATCAGAGTGAACAGGCAACCTACAGAATGGGAGAAAATGTTTGCAATCTATCCATCTGACAAAGGTCTAATAAACAGAATCTACAAGGAACTTAAACAAATTTACAAGAAAAAAACAACCTATCAAAAAGTGGGTGAAGGATATGAACAGACACTTCTCAAAAGAAGACATTAATGTAGCCAACGAACATATGAAAAAATACTCAGCATCACTGGTCATTAGATAAATGCAAATCAAAACCACAATGAGATAGCATCTCAAGCCAGTTAAAATGGTGATCATTAAAAAGTCAAGAAACAACAGATGCTGGAGAGGATGTGGAGGAATAGGAACATTTATACACTGTTGGTGTACCATTTGACCCAGCAATCCCATTACTGGGTATATACCCAAAGGATTATAAATCATTCTACTATAAAGACACATGGACATGTATGTTTATTGCAGCACTATCTACAATAGCAAAGACTTGGAACCAACCCAAATGCTCATCAATGATGGACTGGATAAAGAAAATGTGGCACATATACACCACGGAATACTATGCAGCCATAAAAAATGATGAGTTCATGTCCTTTGCAGGGACATGGATGAAGCTGGAAACCATCATTCTCAGCAAACAAACACAGGAACAAAAAAACCAAACACTGCATGTTCTCAATTATAAATGGTAGTTGAACAATGAGAACAGATGGACACAGGGAGGGAAACATCACAATCCAGGGCCTGTCGGCGGGTGGGGGGCAAGGAGAGGGATAACATTAGAACACATAACCTAATGCATGCGGGGCTTAAAACCTAGATGACAGGTTGACAGATGCAGCAAACCACCATGGCACACGTATATGTATGTAACAAACCTGCACATTCTGCACGTGTATCTCAGAACTTAAAGTATAATAAAATAAAATAAATATAAATATTTTAAAATTAATAATTTTAATGCATATTTTAATTCTTGTAGTTAATAAATGATAAATTATAAATTGAAAGCTCAGATATGTGAGCAGATTCATCACCGTATTAAATGTGTTTCTTTAAAATTTAACAGGTACTCACTTTGGCAGTACATAAACTGAAACTGGAATAATACAGAAGATTAGCATGGCCCCTGCAGAAGGATGATATGGAAAATTTAACAAAGAAAAAGCACACTGAACTAAAAATGTACAGCATATACATTAAAGAGAAAGTCATAAGCAAAGATATTAGAAAAGATAGAACTTTGTTGTAATAGAGTGAGAAGGATGCAGCATTGTGGCAACTGAAATAATTATCTTTTCTTATGTATCAGTAAATAGAATTAACATTGCCTAAAAGCATTTTGCTTTAGTTATAAAAATTACCAGAAATGGGCCAGATGCAGTGGCTCACACCTGTAATCCCAGAACTTTGGGAGGCCGAGGCGGGTGGATCATGAGGTCAGGAGATCGAGACCATCTTGGCTAACACTGCGAAACCCCGTCTCTACTGAAAATACAAAAAATTAGCCGGGCGTGGTGGCAAGCACCTGTCATCCCAGCTGCCTGGGAAGCTGAGGCAGGAGAGTGGTGTGAACCTGGGAGGCAAAGGCTGCAGTGAGCCAAGATTGCGCCACTGCACTCCAGCCTGGGCGACAGAACGAGACTCCATCTCAGAGGAAAAGAAAAAAAAATTACCAGAAATGAAATGTTGGCATAGTCTGAAGCCATATTTTTTAGTTAAATAAGAAAGACTCTAAGCAACAACTCATGATTACAGGTACAAATAAGTTTCTTTGCCTTAGAATTTTATTTTTTAAAAATGTGTACAGCAACTCCTCCACATAAACTTAATAGAAAAACATACAACGTAGTAACGAGTGAAAGTTAACAAAGAAACTTTGGAATCCACTGCCCTGTGAATAACAGCTTTTTGAAGAGGCCATTCATTATTAGCTGAACTTATGATACAGATCATTATTTCCTATCTCCTCATATTTTCATGAGAGCTCATGCACTGAAGCATAAAAGATTCTTAATGTAAGTCAAACTATTTCAGTTATCACAATGCTGCATCCTTCTCACTCTATTACAACAAAGTTCTATCTTTTCTAATAGGTGTGAATTTAATTAATCTTTTGTATATAACCAGTTGGTTTCAAACAAATCTACGGACAGCTTTTGTATCATAAGTTAATTGTTAAGCTAGAATAAATGCCACTGTGACCACATCAAACTAAAGAGCTAGGAGATAGGCATAACAACAGCTGCTTTACATCTTACTACTAAAGTTGACATATTTACATGTTCCAGGGATAACTCTGATCTAGAATCAGATCTTCTTTTTATAGGAATCCCATTGTTCGTGAATCAACTATGTAGTAGATGTTACCATGTACTTGGTATTAGCAATAAGCCTTAGAAACCTTTGTACTTTCTACTCTGTTCCCTGGCTCCAAAAATAGTTTTAAATGTAGCTGAACACCATGGTTCAGGAATATATGTCTAAAACAACATTATAACTTGAAATCATTTAACTAGAGGCATTAAATCCATTTTTTAAAATGGTGACAGAGAGTATAATCAAGATTATACAACTTCATGTTATAAATTTTAAATAATATTCAAACACAGGGCAAAGTAAAAGAAAAATATTTATTTTTAAAGTTTTATAAAAAATAAGCCTTTATTCGTATCTTAAAGAAAAGACATGCAAAGGTACAAGAATGTTCAGAAAGGAAAGGGCAACCAGTACAAATTTACAATTTCACTTCTCACCAGCTACTTCTCTAGTCCTTCCTTTCTGAAACCAAGGTCCTTTCTAATGAGAAATCAGATGCAAGAAAAGGAGTCAGACGCATAATTGTTCTCGCAGAAGAACTTTATGTGTCTGTGTGAGACAAAGTGATTCCACCAAAAAATACTAGTACCAGAAGAGGCTTACAATGCTCTACCTATTTACCTAGAAGAAAAGAAGGATTTAAAGAGAGAAGGTAAGTAAAGACTAGAAAGTGGAATGGGTCAAAACTCAAAACTGGAACCATCAACCTGTTTAGCCAAAAGGCAATAAAATAATGCTGCATCTAAAAGTGGAAATGAAGGAGGATGTAGAAAATTTGAGAAAGGAGCAGAAAATAAGACTATGAAGAAAATCATGTTTTTGTAATGTTATGGCTTCTGTTACTCTTAATATTAAAATTCCATTTATCTTCAGCATACTTTCCCCTTTTGTACCATCTTGGAACCCTACTATCTCCATCTCAGGCATCCTACCATCTAAAAGCTGAAAGCCACCAGGCCTATCTTTCTTTTAATCCAACCTATTTTTCAGTTTTAAAAAAATGTCCCTCTTTTCCAATTCATCCTTTCCACAATCAAAAGTCTCATTTTCTCACGTGGATAGACTTCATTAGGAAAATAATCTGGCTCAAGTAGATCACACGGAGAACTTCAGTTTTTCAGAGGATCTAAGTATTTTTTAAATAGAAACTGTTAGCTCACTAGAATATAAATGGGAAAGAATGCATAAGGGATATTTTGGAGCAGGGGTGATACATCAGATTCTTTTCTAGTCTAGGGCTAATTCACTGAGTACAGATATAAACTTGGTATCTCACTTCTAAAACTTGCCATCTTATATTAGAAAGCTTAACAGGATGAAGTAAAAGGAAGGCTAGAAACAAGTAAGACATACTAGGACTTAAAGCTAAGATAATAAACACAGTTTACATACTGTTACTCCAACAACCCATACACAACCATTTCCTGCCTCCAGCCTATTTTATATGTGCCTTGTCACTAGTAATTGATCACAGCATTCTTCCCTACTAAAACCAGGTATATTCTGAGAATCTTTTCAACATTATGTTCCAGGTAGTCAGTTGGTATTTAAGATGAAAACTATACGTCATCTCCAAGTTGTCAGGCATCTGGGAGAGAAAAATTTTAAAGATGACAGAAAGAACCACTTATATTAAGTCCAGAAAAAAAAAAAAAAAAAAAAACAATAGTAGCAGTTACATTACATAGTCACAAAGCACTACATTTATTTTAGATACTTTAGACATTTTATTTCATTGAATCCTTACAACAGCCTTATGGGGCAAGTAATATCTCCATTTTACAGTTGGGGAAAGTCAAGGTTATCCTCAGCCTTCTCTCTGCTTATCTAATCCCTTTCTTCCATGGCAGCCTCCAAAACAGCTCTCCATAACTATTCCCTCTTCTAAGCTCCTATAGCATCTGACACTTAATAAATGTTATCCTCTATGATTATTTATCTTTTTATGCCTTTATCCTGCCTCACCATCTAAATACTATATTCCCCTTCATTAGTATAGCAAGCGCTCATAAACTTGCTCATATAATGTCCAAAACAATTCTGTAAATAGCTAAAGAGTCCACAATAAATAGCTATTCAAGGAGGCACGGTGGCTCATGCCTGTAATCCCAGCACTTTGGGAGGCCAAGGCAAGTAGATCACTTGAGGTCAGCAGTTTAAGATCAGCCTGGTCAACATGGCGAAACCCCGTCCCTACTAAAAATACCAAGATTAGCTGGGCATGGTAGCACTTGCCTGCAGTCCCAGCTACTCAGGAATCTGAGGCTAGAGGATCACTTAAACCCAGAAGGTGGAGGTTGCAGTGAGCTGAGATCGTGCCACAGAACTCCAGCCTGGGTGACAGAGCAAACCACAAAAAAAAAAAAAAAAAAAAAAAAAGCTATTAAAGAAAACTTCCACAACCTATATTTGATCATCAGGCATTTTTAGTGCAGTGAACTATTATTTATTATCATAAATTAGTCATTATCTGAGACCTTGGACAAACTGTCTTCATATGGCAAATGAAGACTTTGTATGACATACTTCATATGGAATAGCTGAAGATCAGAGAATAAAACTAACCTGCCCAAAGTTAAAAAGCTAGCAACAGAAACATTAAGTATTTCAGGTAAGGCCTGTTTCTTCATAAGTGCCATATACTTTTCACACACATATCCAAGAAGCGGGAGGTTTACAGTTATTCCAACATATATAACATTAATAGATAACACACACTTAAAAGGTTGGCTAATATGAAAACAGTTTCTTTCTATTGCTTGATGATGCCCAATTTCCCTGAAATGATTTAACATGGCTCTGATATATCAAGTTACTCTGTAATTAATATGAATCATCTTTTAAACAGTAATTGAATTTTTTGTTTGTTCTGACATATCTTTTAGGTAGATTTCTGTTATTCTCAATCTTTCTGTTTATAGGGGACATTTCCAACTTTATCAAATTCATATGATGTATAAGACTCTTTTTCTTCTATTAGTTCTGACTTCTAAAGTTCTCAAGTTTTTGGAGTAGCAAATTCTCAAGTTTTTGAAGTAGCATTTTTAAGTAGCAATAGTAAGCTATAAGTACAAGGAACTCAGGAGCTGGAATTTAAAACTCACTAGCAATACATACCCATGGGAAGTAACAAAAGAAGAGTTAGAAAAATAGGAGTGACATACTAAGATGAGAAAAAGATATCTATGACAAGGGCTAAACACAAAATTCCACTTGTTATAGTGACCAAAATGCCTGTTAATGTGTATATTATGAAGCAAGAAAGGCTTTAACCTGTAAAAACATTTTTAAAAGACAAAATTATGATTGCCTGCATAAAAAGACCTAATGAAGAACAAAAATAGAATACAATAGAAAATAAATACAGGTACAGCCAAAGACAAGGCACTGCCTTCAGTGTGGCCTTTATAACATTGTGGCTGTAAGAATTATATAAACCAAATTTGTTTTGAAAGATAATACTTACAGGCAAACTCTTTTCAATAAACATTGTTTAGATAATAAAAGCCTTACTATATTACCCATTTAGTTACACTAGAGATTTGAAAGCTTATATGAATGGCCCATATATCAGAGTATATAGATAAGAAATGATAGTAAAGAAGTAATAAGAAGCATAGTCATCAATGACTCCCATACCACATTAAATTGGAGGCTGCTCACACAGGTAATAAAACTTTGGAAGTTGGGGGTCTGGTGATTTTGGTTGCTGGCTACATTTGAAGCATTTCTAGAACAGTGACTACATTAAAGATTTCATTCTGTGCCATTTAATATTCAGGCAATTATCAATATACATAATAGGTGTACCGCTACAAAAGACTGCATAAAAATTACATTTCTTCAAAAAGGAATTTGATTTTAAAGGCTTACCACATAAGAGAATTCTTTCTCCTCACTCACTCATTCAATATATTTTTGAGTGCCTTCTACAGGCATACTTTGTTTTATTTTGCTTTGCCTTCTTGCACTTTGCAGTTATTGCATTTTTTACAAATCAAAGGTTTGTGGCAAGCCTGCATTCAGCAAGTCTATTGATGCCATTTTTCCAATAGTATGTGCTCACTTCATTTCTATATGTCACATTTTGGCAATTCTGATAATATTTCACACTTTATTATTATTATGTCTATCATGGTGACCTTTGATATTACTACTGTAATTGTTGTGGGCACCATAAACTGCACCCATACAAGATGCAAACCTAATCAATATATGTTGTGTGTGTTCTGACTGCTCGGCCACCCAGCCCATCCCCCATCTCTCTCTCTCTTTCTCTCTCTCTCTCCTCAGGCCTCCCTATTCCTTGAGACATAACAATATTGAAATTGGGCCAATTAATAATGCTATAATGGCTTCTAAGTGTTCAAGTGAAATAAAGAGTTATATGTCTCTCACTTTAAATGAAAAGATACATATGATTATGCTTGGTAAGGAAATTGTGTCAAAAACCAAGACAGGTCAAGAGCTAGGCTTCTTGAACCAAACAGCCAGGTTGTGAATGCAAAGGAAAAGTTTTTGTAAGAAATTAAAAGTGCTACCCTCATGAACACATAAATAAAAAGAAAGCAAAACAGTCTTATTGCTGAGACACAGAAAGTTTTATTGGTCTGGATAGAAGATCAAACCAGCCACAACTTTCTCTTAACCCAGTGTGTAATCTAGAATATGGCTCTAACTCTCCTCAATTCTATTAAAGCTGAGAGAGGTGAGGAAGATACAGAAGAAAAGTTGGAAGGTAGCAGATATTGGTTCATGAAGTTTAAGAAAAGAAGCCATCTCTATAACGTAAAAGTAAAAGGTGAAGAAGCAAGCGCTAATGTAGAAGGTGCAGCAACTTATCCAGAAGATCTAGCTAAGATAATGGAAGGAAGGAGCTAAACAACAGATCTTCAATGTAGACGAAATGGAAGAAGATATCAGGACTTTCACAGCTAGGGGAAAAAAGTCAATGCTTAGCTTCAAACAGCAGGCTTACTCTCTTAGTAGGGGCTAATGCAGCTGGTAACTTTAAGTTGAATCCAATATTCACTGACCATTTTGAAAATCGAAGGGTTCTCAAAAATTATGCTAAATCTACTCTGCCTGTGCTCTATAAATGGAACAATAAAGCCTAGCTGACAGCACAGCATGGTTTACTAACATTTTAAGCCCACTGTTGAGACCTACTACTCAGAAAGATAGATTACTTTTCTTCTTTTTTTTTTTTTTTTGAGACAGGGTCTCACTTTTGTCACCCAGGCTAGAGTGCAGTGGCACCATCTTGGCTCACTGCAGCCTCAACCTCCTGGGTTCAAGTGATCCTCCTGCCTCAGCACCCTAAGTAGCTGAGACTACAGGAGCTCTCTACCATGCCTTGCTAATTTTTGTATTTTTAGTAGAGACAGGGTTTTGCCATGTTGCCCAGGCTGGTCTCAAACTCCTGAACCCAAGTGATCCACCTGCGTCAGCGTCCCAAAGTGCTAGGATTACAGGTGTGAGCCACCATGCCCGGCCAATTCCTTTCAAAATATTACCGCTCATTGGCAATGTACCTGGACACCCAAGAGCTCTGATGGAGATGTACAAGCAGATGAATGTTGTTTTCATGCCTGCTGACACAACAGCCATCCTGCAGCCTGTGGATCAAGAAGTAATTTTGACTTTCAAGTCTTATTATTTCAGAAATACACTTCATAAGGCTAAAGCTGCCATAGATAGTGATTCCTCTAATATCTAGAGGATATTAGATATTATCCTATTGTCAATTGAAAATCTCCTGGAAAGGATTCATTATTCTAGGTGCCATTAAGAACATTCATGATTCATTGGAGGGAATCAAAATATCAAAATGAAGAGGAGTTAGGAAGAAGTTGATTCCAACCCTCATAGATGACACTGAGACTAGAATTAGAAATGGAGCCTGAAGATGGGACTTAATTGCTGCAATCTCATGGTAAAACAAACAGATAAGGAGTTGTTTTTTATGATGAGCAAAGAATGTACTTTCTTGAGATGGAATCTACTCTGTGAATATGCTGTGAACTTTGTTGAAATGACAACAAAAAGTTTAGAATATTACATAAACTTGGTTGATAAAGCAGTGACAGGGCTTGAGAGAACTGACTCCAATTTTGAAAGAAGCTCTACTGTGGGTAAATACTATCAAACAGCATTACATGCTATAGAGAAATCATTCATGAAAAGAAGAGTCAATCAATGTGGCAAACATCATTTTTGTCTTAAGAAATTGCCATAGTCAACCCAACCTTTAGCAACTACCACTCTGATCAGTCAGCAGCAATTCATGTGCAGGCAAGACGCTCCACAGGCAAAAAGATTACCATTCACTGAAGGCTACTGATCATTAGCATTTTTAAACAATAAAATATTTTTAATTAAGGTACATACATATTTTTAGACATAATGCTATTTCACACTTCATGGACTACAGTATAGTGTAGACATAACTTTTATATGCACTGGGAAACCAAAAAATTAATGTGGCCTACTTTATTGAGATACTTGCTTTATTGTGGTATCTGGAACAAGACCTGCAACATCTCTGAGATATACCTGTATATACCAAGTCTGAAGTTTGGTGTTAGTGCTATAGTAGCAAAGAAAAGCAGACACAATATCTTTCCCCATGAAATATAAAGTCCATAGGAGAGACAGATACTAACCACACAATTACAATCACTAGACAAATGTAAATTTATAACCAAAACTAGCGCTATGAAGGAAATTATAGGATTTCACCTTGCCACAGGGTCTTTGGTACAAAGGAAAACCTCTCCATAATTTAAAAATGCAATTCACAAACTTGATAGTTTTATAAATTTTGGTTTTTATATATTGATGTCTTTAAAATCAGGGCACACATATTAGAAAGGTTATTACTTTAGATAAATGCCATCATTTAAAGAAAAAGCAACTTTATTGTTTAATCATTTTAATTGACAAAATTTGTATATATTTATGATATACAAAGCAATGTTCTCATATATGTATATACTATGGAATGATTTAATCAAGCTTATTAATATATCTGCCACTTCACTTATCAATTTTTTGTGGTAAGAACATTTAAAATGTACTCTCTTAGCAATTTTCAAATGCACAATGCATTATTATGAACTATAGTCCCCATGCTGTACAATGGCACTCTCCTGAGCTTATTTCTCCTATCTAACTGAAACTTTGTGTCCTTTGGCCAATATCTTCCCATTCTCCCATTTGCAACCCCTGGTAACCACCATTCAACTCTCTGAGTTCCACTTTTTTAGATTCTACACATAAGTGAGATCACATGATATTTGTCTTTCTATGCCTGGCTATTTCATTAAGCTTAATGTCTTCCAGCTTTACTCATATAGTTGCAAATGACAGAACTTCCTTCCTTTATGAGGCTGAGTAGTATTACATTCTGTATATATACCACATTTTCTTTATCCATTCATTCAACCACATTTTCTTTATCCATTCATTCACTGATGGACCCTTAGTGATGTTGAGAATTTTTTCATGCACCTATGGGTCATTTGTATGTCTTCTTTTGAGAAATGCCTATTCAGATCCTTTGCAAATTTTTCAATACAGTTATTTGTTTCCTGCTATTAAGTTCCTTAAATATTTTGGATATTAACCTCTTATCAGATGTGTGGTTTGAAAATACCATCTCTCATTCCATAGGTTACAAGAGAAAGAAACTTTAAATTTGTATTACGCAATACCTGAGATAGCCCATCCTTTAAAAAAGTCATTCATGCTAAAATACCTAAGTTAAAATTTGAGAATTAATTTCACATTTCAAAAAATATCCAAAGATCTGGGCAGGGTGTGGTGGTTCACGCCTGTAATGCCAGCACTTTGGGAGGTCAAGAAGTGTGGATCACTAGAGGGCTGGAATTTGAGACCAGCCTGGCCCTTAATTCCAGCTACTCAGTTGGCTGAGGCACAAGAATCGCTTGAACCCAGGCAGCGGAGGTTGCAGTGAGCTGAGGTCATGCCACTGCACTCTAGCATGAGCAACATAGCAAGACTCTGTCTCAAAAAAAAAAAAAAAAAAAAAAAAAATCCAAAGATCTGGAATAGTATATGCTAGAGTTTAGATACCGGCCCCTCCAAATCTCATGTTGAAATGTGATTCCCATTGTTAGAGGTAGGGCCTAATGAGAGGTATTAGGATTATAGGACAGATCCCTCATGAATGGCTTGGTGCTATCCTCATGGTAATGAGTTAGCTCTATCTCTATTAGTTCCTATGAGTGCTGGTTGTTAAAAAGAGCCTGGCACCTTGCTGCCCTCCTTTATTCCACTCTCATGACGTGATCTCTGCATATACTAGTTTCCCTTCCTCTGCCGTGAGTAGAAGCAGCCTAAGGTTTTCAGCAGATGCCCAATCTTCCAGCCAGAAAAATCATGTGCCAAATACACTTTTCTTTATATATTACCCAGTCTCAGGAATTCCTCTATAGCAACTTAAATGAACTAAGACAGTGTCAATAATTTAAAGCCACTTTTAAACACAGGCATTTTAACAACATTTCTCCTTCAAAGAAGTAGCTAATAGACATTCAGTATGAAGACAGTATTTTTTCAATGAAACCGATTCCCAAAAGAAGCTTATTTTGTTAGGCTCTATCTTTACACACATATGCAATTACTTGAACTTACATCAATACAAACTAATTCATGTCTTATCAACTTTCTCTGTATATATGGCTAATATTTTTGACAACATGATTATCTCTGAAAAAGTAAATCTTGGGAGGCTGAGGAGGGTGGATCACCTGAGGTCGGGAGTTTGCGACCAGCCTGACCAACATAGCGAAACCCCATCTCTATTAAAAATACAAAATTAGTTGGGCACGGTGGCGCATGTCTGTAATCCCAGCTACTCGGGAGGCTGAGGCAGGAGAATCACTTGAACCCAGAAGGCCGAGGTTGCAGTGAGCCGAGATCCCACCATTGCACTCCAGCCTGGGCAACAAGAGCGAAACTCCGTCTCAAAAAAAAAAAAAGTGAATTTTTAATTTGAATCTCCTAAAAGCAAAGAGCTAAGGGTGTTAAAGTCTAATGGAAGATACTACGCAAATATTAAAAAGAGTATTTGCTCCTTCTTGACAACATAAAATGTATACTTAACATTTTTAAAAAATAACTTTAGCAGTCTCAACAGCATGTGCATAATACCTTATCTCCTCATATGTTTAATTTCTGGAATGTCAACTTAGGTGAGACTTTATTATACAAAAATGGTTACTTGTATTGAATATTTAAAGTTTATGTTTTTAAACTTTTTGCAAACCTTAAAAGGTAAAAGTTCAAAACTCTAAAAGTACAAAACTTAAAAGTTCATTTCACAAATCTTGCTGTATATATAATTTACAATTTCACTAGAAAAATAAAAACAATTACTTTTACATTTTATCTTCATTTTCAATCAATTTGTTACAGATTAAATTCTCCTAAACAATTATCTTCAATTATAATCCAGTGAAATTAAGTTGCCTAAAACATTTAAAACTAAATCTACAAATCAAATAAATCTGATTTTTCTCAAACCTTTCAAATGAGCGACAGGGTAGCCTTGCAAACCCAACAACCAAAATACATAAACAATTCTTGTAAATTTAATAAGCCAAACTAATAAATGGTATAAATCCAATTATCTTAAAGGTTCTGACACTGTTTAGAAACTTAACCAAATTATTTTACATCTTTCATATTAAAATCCTCCTAACTATGGTATAACAGTGAAGTAAAAAAAACAAAACTTGGGGCCAGGCACAGCGGCTCATGCCTGTAATCCCAGCACTTTGGGAGACCAAGGCGGGCAGATCATGAGGTCAAGAAATCGAGACCATCCTGTCCAACATAGTGAAACCCTGTCTCTGCAAAATATACAGAAATCAGCCAGGTGTGGTGGTAGGTGCCTGTAATCCCAGCTACTGGGGAGGCTGAGGCAGGAGAATCGCTTAAACTCGGGAGGCGGAGGTTGCAGTAAGCCAAGATCGCACCACTGCACTCCAGCCTGGTGAAAAAGTGAGACTCCATCTCAAAACAAAAACAAAACTTGGATCCTGAGGACTTTGTAGAATAGAACTAATATATCAGTAGTGAATAGACTGCCTCACTCATGTGAAAGAGTAATAAACTATCTTGTTTAACCTACTAAATTTCACTGGGTTTTCCTTCGCTCACAATCAGGCATGATCATAGTTAATTTATAGTCTATGTTTAACTTGAATTAAATATTTCAAGTTAAAATAACAAAGCTAAGAGGGCAGATTCTCTGATATGTCCCTCTTAAAGGTTTCAAAACACCTTTAACAACAAATACACACATGTAATATCACGATGACTATAAAACTTATTCCCAAACATAATGTTAAAAATGTTAGTACTAATGGATTTGCTTTACGTCATAAACATAGATAGTATGCTTACCAACATATGGTGTAGGGATATGGATTATCAGTCAGTGCATCAAGACACAGGACCTAGGGGCCTCTTCCAGAAGAGTTCTACCTGGCTAGTATGTGAATTTCCTTCTTATGGTATTAGGATTTTTCAAGTCCATGATTTTTCTTACAACCCAATATATCATACATACTTTTAATTTTTTTAAACAACCTCTTAATACAACTTTTAATTGCCTGGTTTGAATTGATGATATTCTGTACACCATAGTCAGATTCCACTAAATCTTCTTACTGACTGATTGGACGCCGCCTCCTTTTCTTCTCTTTTTCATCTTGTTCAATATCACAATGCTAATTCATTTTGTTGAAAGGAAAGATACAACAGAAAAATCAGTTTTTAGCCTATTGTTATTACTTTTACAAAATGACAACCAACAATTAGGTATAATATAACTTATGGCTGTAAAACAGAATGTTTCATGTCCACCTTTATTTATTACTTGGCTTTAATGGATGGCTACATGTACAACCTTATTAACCATAAGAAATTAAAAGTAGCCTTTTCCAAAAGGTGACCAGATATCTTGGTAAGGCCAAGAAAACAGTCCACATTTTCAATGAGTACAAATAAGCTAGATAGCCAAGATGGCTGAAAAAAAAGAGAGTTTGAAGTGGACAATCAGCTTCCCCACCATCTTGGTTTCCCTGGCAGAAGATCTGTCCCTGCCTCAACCCACAGGAAGCATCATGAACTTCTAAAGGGAGAAATATCCCTGAGGACAGCCAAAGACAATGCAGAGAGGTGGAACCACAATCCCAAGCCCTCAAAAAACTGCTCTGTAACTCTGTCAAAGGAGATGCCAAATGAGATTGACTGTTCAGCAGCACCACATTGTAGGAGCTGTGTTACACAGGTCCCCTGAGCACAAACCCCTAGCCAGCCTTCCAACATTGCCAGAATATTCCATTTGAGACCTCCTCCATTTGAGATGGGTAGTGCTCTGATCAAATACTGAATACCAGAGCTCAGGCAAACCTGGACTTAAGGTGCCATTTAGTGCCAAAAAGGGGGCAGCAACCTTACAAGAAAAAAAAGAAAGAAATTCAAAAATACAAACTCTAAAGAAACATAGCCAGTAAAAACCAAAGCAATCCAGAGAGAAGACTAGAATAAATAACTAATCCTTCATTCCAAATACATAGATGTACATCCACAAGAAACAACAGCAAACAGGGAACTGACCTGTTTGGACAAAGGGTCAAAGGAAGGAACCAATGACTGACCCTAACAAGATGGCTAAATGTGAGCTTTCTGACCAAGAATTCAAAATAGCAGTTTTAAAGTAACTCAGTGATCTCCAACGTAACATAGAAAAACAATTCAGAAATTTAACAAAGAGACTGAAATATTAAAAATAAATCAACCAGAAATTTTGGAACTGAGAAATATGTTTGCTGAAGTGAAAAATTCATTAGAAGTTCCTAGCAGCAGAATGAATCAAGCAAAGGAAAGAATCAGTGAGCTCAAAAACAGACTATCTGAAAACACACAAAGGAGAAAAAAAGAAAAGGAACAAAGATTGCCTACAAGATACAGAAAATTACCTCAAAAAAACAAATTTGAGAAGCGTTGGTGCTCAAGAGGGAGCTGAGCAAGAGAAAGGGATACAAAGCTGATTTAAAAAGAAAAAAAAAAAAAACACTAAAACATTCCAAATGCTAGAAAGATATAAATATCCACGTTCAGGAAGATCAGAGAACACCAAATAGACTCAACCCAAAAAAGACTACCCCAAGGCATATAATAATCAAACTCTAAAAGATAAAGGACAAAGAAAGGATTCTAAAAGCAGCAAAAGAAAAGAGATAAATAACATATAAAAGAGCTCCAATTCATTTGGCAACACACTTCTCAACAGAAACCATACAGGCCAGAAGGGAGAAGAGTAACATTTTCAAAATGCTGAAATAAAGAAAAAGAACCTGACGGCCAGGCGTGGTGGCTCACATCTGTAATCCCAGCACTTTGGAAGGCCAAGGTTGAGTGGATCACTTGAGGTCAGGAGTGTGAGACCAGCTTGGCCAAAATGGTGACTCCCCATCTCTGCTAAAAATACAAAAATTAGCCAGGCGTGGTAGCGGGTGCCTGTAATCCCAGCTACTTGGCAGGTTAAGGTACAAGAATTGTTTGAATCTACCAAAAATTTTCTACCAAAAATTTAAAGAAGAAATAATGCCAATTCTATTCAAACTCTTCAAAAAAACAAATAAAAAAATAAGAGGGAATACTTCCAAATGGATCCTATAAGGCCAGAATTACCCTGATACCAAAATAAGACAAGAACACAACAAAAAGAAAACTATAGACCCAACAACACTAATGAACATAGATGCAAAAATCCTTAACAAAATAGTGGCGAACTGAATTCAACAACACATTAAAAATATCATTCACCATGATCAAGTGGGATTCATCCCAGGGATGCAAGAATGGTTCAACATTCAGAAATCAATACATATAATACATCACATCCATAGAACCAAGAACAAATATCATATGATCATTTCAATATCTGCTGAAAAGCATTCAATAAAATTCAACATCCCTTTATGATAAAAATCCTCAACAAATTGGGTATGGAAGGCACACACTTCAAAATAATAATGGCCATATAACCCACAGCTAACATCACACTGAAACGCGAAAAAAATAAAAACCTTTCATCTAAGATCTGGAACAAGACAAGATGCCCACTTTCACCACTCATATTCAACAATATTAATGGAAGTCATGGCCAGAGCAATGGGGCAAGAGAAAGAGATAAAGGGTATCCAAATTGGAAATTTGGAAATAAAATTAGCCTTGTTCACAGATAACATGATATTATACACAGAAAAGCCTAAAAACTCCACCAAAAAACTGTTAGAACTGAAAAATGAATTGAGTAAAGTTGCACTACACAAAATCAACATATAAAAATCAGTAGCACTTATACACTCCAACAGCAAACAATCTGAAAAAGAAATCAAGAAAGCAATCCCATCTGCAAGAGCTACAAGAATATAAAATATTTAGAAATCAATTTTACCAAAGAAGTAAAAGATCTATTCAAAGAAAACTATAAAACCCTAATGAAAGAAATGGAAGAGGACATTTTTGGAAAGGGAAGATATTTCATGCTCATGGATTGGAAGAATTAATATTACAAATTCAATGCAATCCCTATTAAATACCAATGACATTCATCACAAAAATAGAAATAATAGTCCAAAAATGTATATAGAACCACAAAAAGCCCAAAATAGCCAAAACAACCCTGAGCACAAAGAACAAAGCTGGATGTGTCACACTACCTAACTTCAAAATATACCACAAAGTTATGGTAACCAAAACAATACGGTATTGGCATAAAAACAGAGACACAGACCAATGGAACAGAATAGAGAACACATAAATAAATCCATACTCATTTTACAGCCAATCATTTTCAACAAAGATGCCAAGAACATACACTGCGGAAAGGACAGCCTCTTCAATAAACAGCACTGGGAAAACTAGGTAACCACATGAGGAAGAATGAAATTAGACCCCTATTTCTCACCATGTACAAAAATCAAATTAAAATGGATTAAATATTTAAGTGTAAGACCTAAAACTATGAAACTACTAGAAGTAAACATTAAGTAAATGCTCCAGAACATTAGTCTGGGCAAAGATTTTTAAATGTAAGAACTCAAAAGTACGGGCAACCAAAGCAAAAACAGATGAATGGGATCATACCAAGCTAAAAAGCTTCTGCATAGCTAAGGAAACAATTAACAAGGAGAAAAGACCACCCACAGAATGAGAGAAAATATTTGTAAACTATCCATCTGACAAGGGATTAATAACCAGAACATATCAGGAGTTCAAACAACTCAATAGTAAAATAATAATAACCTGATTTTTAAATAGGCAAAAGATTTGAACAGACATTTCTCAAAGCAAGACATACAAAGCCCAACAAGTATATTTTTTTAAATGCTCAACATCACTAATCATCAGAGAAAGGCAAATCAAAACCACAATAAAACAGTAAAAAATGGCCAGTAAAAATGGCTTTTGTTAAAAAGACACACGATAACAGATGCTGTGAGGATGTAAAGAAAGGGAAACCTCCCTACACTGTTGGTAGGAATGTAAATTAGTACAGTCACCATGGAAAATAGTGTGGAGCTTCCTCAAAAAACTAAAAACAGAACTACCATTTGATCCAGCAATTTGACTGCTGGGCATATATCCAAAATAAAGAAAATCAATATATCAAACAGATACTGCACTCCCATGTTTATCAGGGCATCATTCACAAGAGCCAAAATATGGAATAAATCTAAGTGCTCATCAACAGACATATGGATAAACAAAATATTGTGTATATATACACACATTGGAATATTAGTCATAAAAAAGAATGAAATCCTGTCATGTTCAGTAACACGAGTGAAGCTGGATGTCATTATGTTAAGTGAAATAAGCCAGGCATAGAAAGACAAATGTCACGTTCCCATTCATATGTGGAAGTTAAAAAATATCGATCTGGATGGCCGAATAGGAACAGCTTCAGTCTCCATCTCCCAGCGCGAGCGACACAGAAGACCGGTGATTTCTGCATTTTCTTTTTTTTTTTTTTTTTTTT
>NC_045439.1:114670855-114671550 GCF_002776525.5 Piliocolobus tephrosceles
CTCCCCCCTCCCCCCTCCCCATGATAGGCCCCAGTGTGTGATGTTCCACTTCCCGAGTCCAAGTGAGCTCATTGTTCAGTTCCCACCCATGAGTGAGAACATGCGGTGTTTGGTTTTCTCTTCTTGTGATAGTTTGCTAAGAATGATGGTTTCCAGCTGCATCCATGTCCCTACAAAGGACGCAAACTCATCCTTTTTGATGGCTGCATAGTATTCCATGGTGTATATGTGCCACATTTTCTTAATCCAGTCTGGGGTCATCTCACTCGGGAGTGCCGGACAATCGGTGCTGGTCAGCTGCTGCAGCCCGACCAGCGAGAGCTGAAGCAGGGCGAGGCATCGCCTCACCTGGGAAGCGCGAGGGGGAAGGGAGTCCCTTTTCCTAGCCAGGGGAACTGAGAAACACAACACCTGGAAAATCGGGTAACTCCCACCCCAATACTGCGCAGTAACACCGGCACACTGGAGATTATATCCCACACCTGGCCGGGAGGGTCCCACGCCCACAGAGCCTCCCTCCTTGCTAACACAGCAGTCTGCAGCAATCTAACCGCAAGGCAGCAGCGAGGCTGGGGGAGGGGCGCCCGCCATCGCTGAGGCTTAAGTAGGTAAATAAAGCCTCTGGGAAGCTCGAACTGGGTGGAGCTCACAGCAGCTCAAGGAAACCTGCCTGTCTCTGTAGACTCCGCCTCTGG
>NC_045439.1:114676550-114708223 GCF_002776525.5 Piliocolobus tephrosceles
ATTTATAGATTCAATGCCATCCCCATCAAGCTACCAATGAGTTTCTTCACCGAATTGGAAAAAACTGCTTTAAAGTTCATATGGAACCAAAAAAGAGCCCGCATTGCCAAGACAATCCTAAGTCAAAAGGACAAAGCCGGAGGCGTCACGCTACCTGACTTCAAACTATACTACAAGGCTACAGTAACCAAAACAGCATGGTACTGGTACCAAAACAGAGATATAGACCAATGGAACAGAACGGAGCCTTCAGAAATAATGCCACACATCTACAACCATCTGATATTTGACAAACCTGAGAAAAACAAGAAATGGGGAAAGGATTCCCTATTTAATAAATGGTGCTGGGAAAATTGGCTAGCCATAAGTAGAAAGCTGAAACTGGATCCTTTCCTTACTCCTTATACGAAGATTAATTCAAGATGGATTAGAGACTTAAATGTTAGACCTAATACCATAAAAACCCTAGAAGAAAATCTAGGTAGTACCATTCAGGACATAGGCATGGGCAAGGACTTCATGTCTAAAACACCAAAAGCAACGGCAGCAAAAGCCAAAATTGACAAATGGGATCTCATTAAACTAAAGAGCTTCTGCACAGCAAAAGAAACTACCATCAGAGTGAACAGGCAACCTACAGAATGGGAGAAAATTTTTGCAATCTACTCATCTGACAAAGGGCTCATTTCCAGAATCTACAAAGAACTCAAACAAATATACAAGAAAAAAACAAACAACCCCATCAAAAAGTGGGCAAAGGATATGAACAGACATTTCTCAAAAGAAGACATTCATACAGCCAACAGACACATGAAAAAATGCTCATCATCACTGGCCATCAGAGAAATGCAAATCAAAACCACAATGAGATACCATCTCACACCAGTTAGAATGGCAATCATTCAAAAATCAGGAAACAATAGGTGTTGGAGAGGATGTGGAGAAATAGGAACACTTTTACACTGTTGGTGGGATTGTAAACTAGTTCAACCATTATGGAAAACAGTATGGCGATTCCTCAAGGATCTAGAACTAGATGTACCATATGACCCAGCCATCCCACTACTGGGTATATACCCAAAGGATTATAAATTATGCTACTACAAAGACACATGCACACGTATGTTTATTGCTGCACTATTCACAATAGCAAAGACTTGGAATCAACCCAAATGTCCATCAGTGACAGACTGGATTAAGAAAATGTGGCACATATACACCATGGAATACTATGCAGCCATAAAAAAGGATGAGTTTGCGTCCTTTGTAGGGACATGGATGCAGCTGGAAACCATCATTCTTAGCAAACTATCACAAGGAGAGAAAACCAAACACCGCATGTTCTCACTCATAGGTGGGAACTGAACAATGAGCTCACTTGGACTCGGGAAGGGGAACATCACACACTGGGGCCTATCATGGGGAGGGGGGAGGGGGGAGGGATTGCATTGGGGAGTTATACCTGATATAAATGATGAATTGATGGGTGCTGACGAGTTGATGGGTGCAGCACACCAACATGGCACATGTATACATATGTAACAAACCTTCACGTTATGCACATGTACCCTAGAACTTAAAGTATAATTAAAAAAAAAAAAATATGGATCTGTTCAAGACAAATAGTAGACTGGTGGTTACCAGAGGCCAGGAAGGGATGAGAAAAGGGGGTAAGGGAGTGATGAAGAGAGGTTAATTAATGGGTACAAATAAATACACAGTTATATAGAAGAAATAAGACCAACCAGGAGCAGTCACTCATGCCTGTAATCCCAACACTTTGGGAGGGGGAGGCAGGCGGATCACAAGGTCAAGAGATCAAGACTATCCACTAAAAATACAAAAATTAGCTGGGTGCATTGGCGTGCACCTGTCCCAGCTAGTCCAGCGGCTGAGGCAGAAGAATCACTTGAACCTGGGAGGCGGAGGTTGCAGTGAGCCGAGATCGTGCCACTGCACTCCAGCCTGGTGACAGAGCGAGACTCTGTCTCAAAAACAAAAACAAACAAACAAACAAAAAATAAGAGCTAGTATTCAATAGATCAGTAGGGTGACTATAGTTAACATTAATCAGTTATACAATAGCTAGAAGAGAATAATTCTAATGTTCTTAGCATAAAGAAATGTATTTAAGGTGATGGATATCCCCATTACCCTGATTTGGTCTTTACACATTACACGAGTGTATCAAATTAACACATGTACCCTGAAAATACGCACATGTATTACGTATCAATAAAAAAAATTAATAAACATAAAATTTTAAAATAAATTTTTAAAAAGATTAAGGGAATTTGATTAATCTAATTAGAGATTCTTTTTTTCTTTTTTTTTTTTTTGTGAGACAGAGTCTCACTCTGTTGCCCAAGCTGGTGTGCAGTGGTGTGATCCTGGCTCACTGCAACCTCCACCTCCCAGGTTCAAGCAATTCTCCTGCCTCAGCCTCCCAAGTAGCTGGGATTATAGGTATGCACCACCACATCCAGCTAATTTTTGTATTTTTAGCAGAGACGGGGTTTCACCATGTTGGCCAGGCTGGTTTCGAACTCCTGCCCTCAAGTGATCCGCCCACCTTGGCCTACCAAAGTGCTGGGCGCATGAGCCACCATGCCCGGCCCCAAAGTGTTTCTCAAGTCTCATAACTATGGTGGTTAGGTAAGCATAAGATTAAAGAAGTAAAGTAGCGTAAGGAACAATCAGTGTCACTTTTCTTCTTTTACTATATTGCTCACCATTTTATATTGGGTGACTAAAAGCACATTCACTATATCCCTTCAGAAAGTGCCTGGACACAACGTTCAAATCTGGGAACCCTATTTAGGTGGGATACTGACAAAGTGATCCATGGCCAGAAAGATAACCAGAATGGCAATTATACTGAAAATTTCATTATATAAGAAAAAGCTAAAGACCTAAAGTTGTTTTTCTGAGCTGATTACAGTGTGCGAATATTTCAGAGGTTATCAAAGGAGAAAGAATTAGGTGATTCTGATGAGGACAGGAGTAGGAATAACAAGTGAAAGTTATTAGGAAGCAGATTTTTGACCAAAATAAGGAAGAACCAGTTAATAAACAGAGCTGTCATGGAACAACAAAATCTCCCTCAATGTTGATGCCAGACCATTATTTATCATGCATTTGTGGATTCTGTAACTCTGAATATCTACAAGGAGCAATGGCTTTGCATAATAAAATCATTGAAGGTAATCAGAAGATCCTGGTTCTTATGTTGGCACTTCACTAATAATGCATGTGACTGAATCTCAATCATTAAATAAGCTGTGTGACTGTACCTAAATCTCATCAGTAAAATAAACTTGCAAAGATCTCTTCCAGTTCTAAAATGTTATAAAACTATGACTAACTTCTACTCAGAGTTATTAAAACGCTCAAATATGTTTCTGAAATTTTTTAAAAGTGTTTTATTTTTATAATATGTTATATGTTTGGTGATAATATGTGGTTATGTGGTAACAGCACCATTGCACCATGCAACTCACCTCGGTTGCCAGTTGCAAGAGGTGAAGGTGGTATGAAGATACTGCTGAACAGTAGTAGGTCAAAGGCCATGCACTATGCACCTAAAAACAGGACTGAGTTTACAAAAACTGAGTGGCATACACAGCCAAAGACGCAAAGCAGCAGCATCTTTCCTGAATATTCCAAATTTGTTGATAATTACCCGCTATCACCTAATAAATGTTCACCCATTCTGTTTATAGCAAAGAATGCCTCACACTGAACTTCCTCTAATGACTTACAGAAAGTCTGAATTAAACCTAAAATTATCTATCCATGTATATTAATAATTTAAAAGTAGAAGCCTGTAAAATATAGATTAACATATAAATAATTGCCACTACTATGCTTCAATGTTAAAGAAACCACTTTCAGGTACATGAACATTTTCTTCTTTCCCTACGGATACTTTTCTTAAAATATAGTGTGGATTTGATGGAGTATCTAGATCCTGGCCTACTACTACAATGGGCAAACTTAATTAATTTTTAATATTACCAGTTTTATCAATAAAATAACAGCATCAGGTGACGAGTTTAATCAACTCTAGATAATTTAACATTATTTCTTCTTGCGTTCATCAGTTCTTCAGAACATACATAGAAGACTACTTCGGGAGTATTAGAAAGGCAAGAAAATAATAATCTATAAACTATTTTTTCTCTCATTTCGAACCTTGTGTATCTTGAAACACCTGTTTCTGAAGGAAAGGAGCCAGGCAGCTACTCCAACCTAGCTGTCTTTGCCAAATATTTCCAACTGCCCCTCCAGTTCACTCTTCCCTCTGCCGCCCCAGGGGTTTCTTTACAGACTGCCTCAAAAGCAGGAGATTAGAAAGAAGGAGGAGAGGGTGGTCAAGGAATTTAATTTCCTGGCTTCCTCTCTGTAGGGTAGCCCCAGGCTGGCTAGGTCCTCCACCAAGTATCAATGTTTCCCCCAAGACAGACATTTCTACAATACTCTCTCCCAGATTTGGATACTCCTTCCCCTCAACTCTTCCGGTATGGGGACAGTAACTGTTCAAGTATTACTCATTAGTTACTAT
This sequence comes from Piliocolobus tephrosceles, assembly GCF_002776525.5. NCBI lineage: Eukaryota > Metazoa > Chordata > Mammalia > Primates > Cercopithecidae > Piliocolobus > Piliocolobus tephrosceles. The sequence continues at coordinate 114,681,115 of NC_045439.1, forward strand.
CCCATCTCTGGTTGTTTCCCTACACTTCTCCCACATCTTGTAAATAGTCTCTCTCAAATTATTCTGAATATGCTATGTGTTTTGGTTGGAAAGTGGCTGGCCCCAGGAAACAACCATGAAAATGAGATTGAGATTAATCTAGAAACTGCAGGATTATCTCCATGCTGGGAGGAAACGGGAACACAGGTACTGATTCATTATTATATAAATTAGATGAAGGGTAAGCCTAAGAGTTTGAGGAGTATGATGATTAATTTTTATGTCACCTTGACTGGGCCATGGTATACCCATAAATTTGGTTAAATATTGTTCTGGGTGTGTCTGCGAGGATGTTTCTGGATGAGATTAACATCTGAATCGGTAGACTAAGTAATTCACATTGCCCGCCTTCATGTGGGTGGGCATCATCCAATCCATTGAAGCCCTGAATAGAAAAAAAAAAAAAAAAAAGGTGGAATAAGGGAGAATGCACTCTCTGCCTATATTTGAGCTTAAATGTCAGTTTTCTGCCTTTGGACATGGACTTGGACTCAGACTGGAACGTACATCACCTAAAACTTATATCATTGGCTATACTGGTTCTCAGACCTTTGGATTCATACTGGAACTATACGATTAGCCCTTCTGAGTCTCCAGCTTGCTGAACGTAGATCTTGGGACTTAGCCTCCATAATTATGTGAGCCAATTCCTTATAATAAATCTGTGTGTGTGTGTGTGTGTGTGTGTGTGTGTGTGTGTGTGTGTGTATTATTGGTTCTATATCCCTGGAGAACCCATACTAATACAAGTGGCTATGGCACTTAATTGCTATAAAAACAAACGTGATTATACAGATGATGGACTCATCTGACTTTTTAGTGGTGTAGAGAATACACAGAGGTAAAGAAAAAAAGAAAAAAAAATAGCAGCTATAAATGGAGCTTTGCTCCTGGTCATAAAAGAGTAACAGGAATGGGACTTAACCCCTAAGCAGCCCCCTAACCCACACACACACAGACATCTGTAAAAAACTAGAAAACTGGACAAAACATAAAAACTATGTTTTTAGACATGGAATTATAGCAGGGAAGACAATAACTCCTGAAAAAATAAAAACAAGTGAGATGAGCCCTATGACTGTCCCAGTTTATTGTCCTGGAGACAGTTTCCAGGCTGAAAAACAGGGAGGGAGAATCCCAAACAGAGCCCAGTCATCTTGCTGAGTTGAGAAAAAAAAAAATGAGAGTTAAGGGAAGCCAAGGCAGCTGGAATTTATGGAGCAGAATAATGGGGAGAAAGGAGACATAGAGACAGAACTCCCCAGAACTGCAGAGGGGGCCTGTGGAGTCCTTCACATGAATGAGAAAAATTACCCACCACTGGGGAAAGAACCACTGGAGATATAAGCTGTATAATTCCCAGAGATTGCACACTGCTGAGAACAGTTTATGTTCCTATCAGTCAAAGGGGAAAGATCTCACAATACATGGAGCATTGGGTAGAGAGTCATTAGAAAGATACTGTCTTTGTAAAGGGGTAAATTAGCCCTTGACACTAAAGGCTGCTCTGGATCCACCCAAGGAAGCTCAAAACTAATCCCCAAAATAACCAAACTAATTCCAGGTAACTTAATTGCATATGACAGAAATTGGAAAACTGTTCTATAAAGGAGCAGATGATAAATATTTTAGGCTTTGAAAGAGGTATATGGATGGACTTCTAGAACTGGGCAGAGTGTGTCAAGATATTCATGATCTATAAATGTCAACAAGAACACATAACCATCTTATACCAAACACTAGGCCACTAACTAATGGCATTCACTTATTAGCCTAGCCTAATCAATATCCCCCAGGACTGAACAAAACCACATTCAAATAAAGAAGAAACAAATATGTTGGGGGATGCTATTGACTATCTTCCCAAAACCATTCCCATTTATTAGACAAATCAACTAAGGCTTTGAGAGTTTAAGTCAACTTGCCCCAAATAAACACAATGGTAATAGTACAGGTTACGATCAGGATTTTACTGCAATTCTCTCCAACTCTAATGTCCATGATAACCACAATATATTATTGTCTCTCTTTTCACAAGTCTTTTGCACTCCAAGTCTAATGGATAAATTTCATCACAGCATGCTACCATCTTAATTAACTCATTCTCTGTTGCTGTTCATTATTTGTAATAATGGAGAAAGGCAGTTAACATTTTTGGAACACTTTTAAATGTATTATTTCACTTAATTTTCAGACTGTCTATGAAATGTGCCCTCAGAATTGGAGGTTGGGTCACTCTGACTCCAAAGCCCAAGATCTTTCCAGTACACCATGCTATTCTAATATCACAAATCATGGGCCTTAGAATGGTCCAAAGAAAAAAAGTATGAGAAAAACGATGTCACAAACCGCAGAATGACAGGAACAGGGAAACTGAGAACAGGTATTTGTCTGGGCAGGGAAAAGATTAATTGAGAAGTATGACATGTTCTCTTTGTACCTCGGCATGTATCATTGCTCCATTTTTTTAAAGGTATAATTTAATTATCTGACACTCATGGAGCCATTCTCTACCTCCCCATTCCTCAGTCTTGTCATGCTCTGATCTCCTACATATTATTTAAAGCAATTATGTGATGGCATAAAATACATTATACTGCTATATCTGTGTGTTTATTAATCAGGCTACAAGTAGCTTGAGGATAACTTTTCTATCTTATAGTGTATATTCCAACATGACTGCAGTGTCTTGGTTAATTATCACTTGGTACATTTTTGTAAAAATAGAAGTTTTACAAAAATAGGTTATCAATTCTAGCCACCTTAACATCACCATAATAAATAAAATGAATGAAAAGGAAAGACCTAGTTCTAATTTCTCCAGAATGTTTTTTTACAATGTGACGTGCCTAATAAGGTATTTCCTGACATTAGACACAAACTATTTTACTTGTAAAGCACTCACTTCCACATCACTTTAATAAAAGGAGAAGAAACTAAAATGAGGTCAGTAGTTTCCTGAGATCTATAACAAGGATTACTAACCTAGAAACTAAGAATTCTGACTTTTGGTTAAAGACCTTTCCATTACACAAGCAATTCTCCAAATATGATTATTGGCCCTCTCTCTCTAGAGATCCCCAAGAATCTTTCAGATGATCCAAGACGGTAAAACTATTTTTATAATTCTACGAAGATATTATTTGGGGGAGGGAAATATATTATTTTTTTTTCATTGGGCTGACCTTTCCACTCATGGTTCAAAAGCAATGGTAGGTAAAACTGCTGGAACTTTAACACAAATCAAGGCAATGGCACCAAACTGTACTTATAGTCATCATATTCTTCACCAACATGCATCACAGTAAAAATCAATGTCAGTTTCACTGAAGAATGTCCTGGGTGATACAGTAAAAATTATTCAATTTATCAAATCTGAAATGTTGTATACAGGTCTAACATTGTGTGTGATAAAATGGGAAGTACACAGAAACCATCCCTGCTACATACTGAATTACAATGGCTACCTTGAAGAAAAGCCCTTATGCAGTTGTTTGAGTTGCAAGCTGAACTAGAGGCATTTTTCATGGAACAACATTTTTACTTGGAAGAAAAATGGATGGACAGGAAATAAAAGGGCTATTCAGACATAGGTATTTAGCATACAAAATAAAATAAACCTACTACTTCAAAGAACACAGTTGGAAATACTTGTTGTCTATGACAAAATTAAAACTTTCAAGTAAATCAGAATTTTTTAGAAAACCTTTATCTGCCTACTATGAGTTTGGCAGCTTCCCAATACTTAAAGAATTGTCTGATGAGATCAGTAATAATACAGTAACAACAAATGTGATTTTAAAATATATTTTATATAATGAAATGTATAAACACTTAGAAGACCAGCATAAATCAATGAACTAATATTTTCTAAATGAGCAATACATGATGTTATAAAATCATGCATGGCTGTAAGATCCACTTCAAAGTCTACAATATACAAGACTGAATAAACTTCACAGATATGGTCTCAAATTACACATTCTAACTCATGTTTAAGAAACCAACACTTGTCAAATTTTGGTGTAGTATAAGAGGAGAAAATACACACTTATTTAAAAGGCTATTAAAATATTCTTCCTTTTTTACAACTACATGTCTGTATAAGGCTGTATTTTCTTTATACTTCAGCCAAAACAACACCTTACAACAGAGTAAATGCAAAAATAGACAGAATCTGGCAGTCTTCTATTAAGGAAGACGTTAAAATGATTTACAAAAATGTAAACAATGCCACTCTTCTCAATCGTTTTTTCAGAAAATAGTTATTTCTCATTAAAATATTATTCACGTAAACAAGTTTATGGGCTTACTTTTAATGAATTAATGTTTTTAATTTCTCAGTTTTAATTTCTAATATGGTAAATATACATAAATATAATCTACATTAACAAATCTGTTTGGGATCCTTAATAATTTTTAAGATCATGAAAGACTCCAGAGACCAAAAAGTCTTAGAACCACTACACTATATTATGCTATAATGAAATACTCAGTACAAGTTGAAGATGAGCAGAGTAAGCTGAAATGCATTGCATTTCTACACTTTCACTTTCAAATTATCCCTGAGCAAACAAAAATCATTATACAACACTCTTGACATCTACATGCCTTCTTGTGAACTTTAATAACTTCTTGGTTGTTTTCCCCTTATGAGAAACTTTTTTTTTTTTTAAGTAAAGTGGGGAAATTAAAAACAAAAAAAAACTCATTTCAATTCCCTTTTTTCCTTCCACATTTCAGATTGTACAAAAATACTGATAAAATACTAATGCAAACAACATGCACTGGTGCTTACCATGTGCTAGATACATTTTAAAGTACTTTGGTCATAACTCTAAATTATCTGCCAATAACATAACAACTACTAATAGCTCCTATCAGACTTTTTTTGTTCCATGGGTCTAGGGTAAGCCTGGAAATCCATATATTTGACAAGCAGTGTAGATGATTCTGATGTAGTCCCTTCATGATGTTTGGGAACCAATGTCCCTGAAAGGTGGTTCCCATGGAGACACCCTTCGGGGCTTTCTATTCTGTCAATAACTATTACATGATTACAAGCAAATTACTCAACTCTGGTAATAATCATATATGAATTAATCTCTCCAAAGGACCTTTCATTTCTAATATTTAATGTTGCTATGCTCCATTTATCATCTAAATTAGGAACCTTAAGGACACAAATTTGTGAGAAGTCACACTCCTCACCTGTGGGTCAAACCTGGGATTAGATGTTAGACAGGTGTAGTATGTTTTGGCAAGAAGTGACAAGAGAAAAAGACAACTCTAGGACCATCTTACATATTCTCTAAACAACTCTCAGACTGCCACAATCCTAGGTTACTCACTGCCATTTCCAGTCTCTGCCTGGAATTACAAAGCAGCAGCAGTAGATAGAAAGCAAAGAGGAAGGTTACAGAGATTATTTGTCTGTGAGGCACATTCTAAAGGTAAACAGTAGGCCAGGCATGGTGGCTCACACCTGTAATCCCAGCACTTTGAGAGGACAAGGCGGGCAGATCACTTGAGGCCAGGAGTTCGAGACCAGCCTGACCAACATAGTGAACCCCCGTCTCTACAAAAAATACAAAAATTAGCCAGGCGCTGGGACTACTACTAGGGAAGCTGAGGCAGGAGGATCGCTTGAACCCAGGAGGCAGAGGTTGCAGTGAGCCGAGATCACACCACTGCACTCCAGTCTGGGCGACAGAGCAAAAAATAAAAAATAAATAAATAAAATAAAATAAAGGTAAATGGCTATTTCGGGGTGGAGGTAATAAAAGGTGATTTATAAATAAAATATCCCACACGAATTTTGTTCATGATAGATGGAATATATGACCCATAGTTTTGCTGTCAGCTTTTTTAATATCAAAATTAAAAAGACAAACATGATCTTTTCATTACCTTTTTAAAAATATACCCAACTCTCTTGCTTCTCTTTACATCCTTCGACTGTAAGCCTTATCAGGGTCCAGGGTTGACAGGACTATATCACAGAAAGACTGGAAGTTCCTCTGTTTTCAAGGTCTTCTTTTCATTCCCTACTATTTACTATGGTGCTTAATGTGTTGACATTTTTTCATCTCACCCACTGGACTACAAACCCCTCAGACACAGCAGACAGGCACAACGGCTCATGCCTATAATTCCAGCACTTTGGGAGGCTGAGGCTGGCAGATCACTTGAAGTCAGGAGTTTGAGACCAGCCTGGCCAATATGGTGAAACCCTGTCACTACTAAAAAGACAAAAGTGAGCCAGGTGTGGTGGCACGCACCTGTAGTCCCAGCTACTCAGGAGGCTGAGGCAGGAGAATCACGTGAGCCTGGGAAGCAGAGGTTGCAGTGAGCCGAGATCGCGCCATAGCACTCCAGCCTGGGCAACAAGAGCAAGACTCCCTCTCAAAAAAAAAAACAAAGAAAAGAAAAAAAAAAGAAATAGAATTTATATTTTACCCACTTTTTATCCCTAGAGCATAACAATGTACTAGGCTAGAAATACTCAATAAAGATTCCCAAATGACTGATTTCCCAAGGGTCAGACATAGTATGTTGCTTCAAGAAGCATATTAACTTGTGCTCAGATGTCTTCAACATAAGAGTTTCATAAACTGAAATTTTGAACATATTGTCAAATCTAAAAAGTGATTTTCAATTATTATCCTATTTAGCCATGCTAAAAATGTTAACCACTTCCTCCCAAAACTCCCTGGGAGTTTTGGCTTCTAGGGTACAGTTCTTGGCTTCTAGGGTACAGTTCTTCCCTGATCTTCTTTCTACTTTTCTGGTCACCTCTTCATAGCCTTTCCCTGATCACCTTAGGTTGATATTTCCCAAAATTCTACCCTCAATCCTATACTTGACTCCCTCTAACACTCTTTTGGGTTATGTTGTCTACTCATGGTTTCTCAACCTGAGCACAACTGCCATTTTGGACTGGATAATAATTTGGTGTGGGAGAATGCCTTGCGCATTGGAGGATATTAGCAAGATCTCTGGCCTCCAACTATAATATGTCAGTAGCATCTTTGTTTTGACAATCAATAATGTCTCCAGTTGGCCAAGTGCGGTGGCTCACGCCTGTAATCCCAGCACTTTGGGAGGCCAAGGCGGGTGGATCACTTGAGGTCAGGAGTTCAAGACTAGTCTGGCCAACATGGTGAAACCCCGTTTCTACTAAAAATACAAAAATTAGCTGGGCATGGTGGCGGGCACCTGTAATCCAAGCTACTCAGGAAGCTGAGGCAGAAGAATTGCTTAAACCCAGGAGGCAGACAGAGGTTGCAGTGAGCCGAAATTATACCACTGCACTCCAGCCTGGGTGACAGAGTGAGACTCCATCTCAAATAAATAAATAAATAAATAAATAAATAAATAAAGTCTTTAGTCATTGCTAAATGTCTTCTAAGCATCAAAATCACCTCTGGTTGAGATCCATTGATCTCAACTAATTACTACAACTATTTAATATTACCTACACTGCTAACTCACAAATGTGTATCTTTAACCCAAACCTCTCTCCTTAACTCCAAACACATACCCAAATCTCTCTCCTTAACTCCAAACATATTCAACCATCTGTTGACTAATTCTCTCTAGGCATCAATCAGATTCAACATATCATAACCTAATTCATCACTGTTTTTCTTAAATGTATTCCTTTTTCCTATCTGCTCTATCCTGATGGATAATATAATTATCTACAGAGTCATCAAACCCAGAAAACCAAGGGCCACTCAGAGACCTTTTTCTCAGTCATAGTCAATAAATCACCAAGGCCTATTCATTCAGTCTCTTTAACATCTCACAATTAGGTCTCCTCCTCTCCATTTCTATCACCACAGACTTAAATCAGGCCTTATTACATCTCACCTGGATCACTGCAATAACATCCCAACTGGCCCCTACTTCCCACCTGGTCCTATTACGTTTCCTCCACAATGCTGTCAAAATGATCCTCCTAGAATGCAAAACCGAGTGTCACTCCCTTACCTAAAATCCGTGATAGCATCTCATAGTCTCTGAATCACAAACTTCAACTCTTCAAAGAAGCACAAGAAGGCATTTATGACAGGACTCTCAATTACCTTTCTGGCCCTGCTCTCACTCTTGCAACTCAACCTCAAAGACTTTACTTTAACCATGCAAAAAGCTTACATTCTGCAACTTTTAACACCTGCTATTCCCACTCCCTTGATTGCCATATGTATTAGTCTGTTTTCATATTGCTATAAAGAACTACCTAAGACTGGGTAATAAAGAAAAGAGGTTTAATTGACTCACAGTTCTGCATGGTTGGACAGGCCTCAGGAAACTTACAATCATAGCAGAAGTCTAAGTGGAAGCAAGGCACGTCTTATATGGCAGCAAAAAAAGAAAGAAAAAGAGGGGGACTCACTCACTATCATGAGATCTTGATAGTGATCATGGGGGAATCTGCCCCCATGATCCAATCACCTTCCATCAGGTCCTGCCCTCGACACATGGGGATTACAATTCAACATGAAATTTTGGTGGGGACACTGAGCCAAACAATATCATTCCCCCTGGCCTCTCCCAAATCTCATATCCTTCTCATATTTCAAAACCAATCATGCCTTCCCAACAGTCCCCCAAAGTCTTAACTCATTCCAGCATTAACTCAAAAGTTCAAATTCAAAGTCTCATCTGAGCAAAGGCAAGTCCCTTCCATATATGAGTCTGTAAAATCAAAAGCAAGTTAACTACTTGCAAGATACAATGGGGGTACTGGCATTGCATAAATGATCCAATTCTAAATGGGAGAAATTGGCCAAAACAAAGGGGCTACAGGCCCCACGCAAGTCCAAAATCCAGTAGGACAGTCATTACATTTTAGAGCTCCAGAATAAACTCCTTTGACTCCATGGCTCACATGCAGGACATGCTGATGCAAGGGGTGGGCTCCCAAGGCCTTGGGCAGCTCCACCCCTGTGACTCTGCAGAGTACAGCCCCTGTGGCTGCTTTCACGAACTGGCATTGAGTGACTATGGCTTTTCCAGGCACATGGTGCAAGCTGTTGGTAGATCTACCATTCTGGGGTCTGGAGGACAGTAGCCCACTTCTCATAGCTCCTATAGGAAGTGCCCCAATGGGGATACTGTGGGGGCTCCAATCCAACATTTCCCCCTCTGCATTGCCCTAATAGAAGTTCTCCATGGGGGCCCTGCCCCTGCAGCAGACTTCTGCCTGGACATCCAGGCATTTCCATACATCCTCTGAAATCAAGGCAGAGCTTCCTAGAGTTAAACTCTTGTCTTCTGAGCACCCACAGGCCCAACAGCACGTGGAAGCTACCAAGACTTGGAGTGTGCACCCTCTGAAGCAATGGCCTGAGCTATACCTTGGCCTCTTTTAGCCACAGCTGGAGCCAGAGTGGCTGGGATGTAGGGTGCCATTTCCCAAGGTTGCAAAGAGCAGTGGAGTCCTGGGCCTGGATCATGAAACCATTTTTCCCTCATAAGCCTGTGATGAGAGGGGCTGCTATGAAGATCCCTGAAATTCTCTGGAGACATCCTCCCCATTGTCTTGGTGATAAATGTTTCGCTCCTCATTAGTTGCACAAATTTGTGCAGCCTGCTTGAATTTCTCCCCAAAAAAATGAGTTTTACTCTTCTGCCACAAGGTCAGGCTGCAATATTTCCAAACTTTTATGTTCTGCTTCTCTTTAAAAGTAAGTTCCAATTTCAGACCATCTCTGTAAATGCATATGACTGTATGCTTTCAGAAAAAGCCAGGTCACATCTTGAATGCTTTCCTGCTTAAAAATTTCTTCTGCCAGATATCCTAAATCATCACTCTCAAGTTCAAAGTTCCACAGTTCCCTAGGGCAGGGGCAAAATGCCACCAGTCTCTTTGCTAAAGCATAGCAAGAGTGACCTTTACTCCAGTTCCCAAGAAGTTCCTCATCTCCATCTGAGACCACCTCAGCCTAAACTTCATTGTGCATATCACTATCAGCATCTTGGTCAAAACCATTCAACCAGACTATAGGAAGTTCTAAACTTTTCCATATCTTCCTATCTTCTTCTGAGCCCTCCCAACTATTCCAACCTCTGCCTATGACCCAGTTCCAACCTCACCTCCACATTTTAAGGTTATCTTTAGAGGAGTACCCCACTCTGCCAGCACCAATATTTTGTATTAGTCCATTTTCACACTTCTATAAAGAACTACCTAAGACTGGGTACTTTATTTAAAAAAAAAAAAAAGTTTAAGATTTGCTGGCAAGATGGCCACATAAGAACAGCTCCATTCTGCAGCTCCCAGCAAGACTGACAAAGAATGTGGGTGATTTCTGCATTTCCAACTAAGGTACCCAGTTCATTTCACTGGGACTGGCTGGACAGTGGGTATAGCCCACAGAGGGTGAGCCAAGGCAGGGTGGGGTATCACCTCACCTCACCCGGGAAGCACAAAGGGTCAAGGGATTTCCCTCCCCCAGCAAAGGGAAGTGGTGAGAGACTGTACTGGGAGGAACTGTTCACTCCAGCCCAAATACTGTGCTTTTTCCCACAGTCTTCGCAGACTAGGAGACTCCCTTGGTGCCTACACCACCAGGGCCCTGGGTTTCAAGCACAAAACTGGGAGGCCATTTGGGCAGACACCAAGATAGCTGCAGCAGTTTATTTTTCATACCTCAGTGGCACCTGGAACACCAGCGAGACAAAACCGTTCACTCCTCCGGAAAGGGGGCTGAAGCCAGGAAGCCAAGTGGTCTATGCCAAGTCCCACCCCGACAGAGCCCAGCAAGCTAAGATCCACTGGCTTGAAATTCTCATGCCAGCACAGTAGTCTGAGGTCAACCTGGGACGATCGACCTTAGTAGGGGGAAAAGCATCTGCCACTGCTGAGCCTTAAGTAGGCAGTTTTACCCTCACAGTGTAAACAAAGCCACCAGGAAGTTCGAAGTGGGCAGAGCCCACTGCAGCTCAGCAACACTGGTGTGGCCATACTGCACCTCTAGATTCCTCCTCCCTGGGCAGGGCATCTCTGAAAGAAAGGCAGCAGCCCCAGTCAGGGACTTATAGATAAAACCCCCATCTCCCTGGGACAGAGCACCTCAGGGAAGGCACAACTGTGGGCACAGCTTCACCAGACTTAAATGTCCCTGCCTAACAACTCTGAAGAGAGCAGCAGATCTCCCAGCACAGCATTCGAGCTCTGATAAGAGACAGACTGCCTCCTCAAGGGGGTCCCTGACCCCCGTGTATCCTGACTGGGAGACACCTCCCAGTAGGCGCAGCTCATACAGGACAGCTCTGGCTGGCATCTGGTGGGTACCTCTCTGGGATGAAGCTTCCACAGGAAGAAACACGCAAGAATCTTTGCTGCTCTGCAGCCTCTGCTGGTGATACCCAGGCAAACAGGATCTGGAGTGGACCTCCAGCAAACTCCAACAGACCTGCAGCAGAGGGGACTGACTGTTAGAAGATAAAGTAACAAACAGAAAGGATTAGTATTAACATCAACAAAAAGGATGTCTACTCAGAGAACCCATGTGAAGGATACCAACATAAAAGACCAAAGGTAGATAAATCCACAAAGATGGGGAGAAATTAGCACAAAAAGGCTGAAAATTCCAAAAACCAGAATGCCTCTTCTCCTCCAAAGGATCACAACTCCTTGCAAGCATGGGAACAAAACTGGATGGAGAACAAGTTTGACAAATTGACAGAAGTAGGCTTCAGAAGGTGGATAATAACAAACTCCTCTGAGCTAAAGGAGTATGTTCTAACCCAATGGAAGGAAGCTAAGAACCTTGAAAAAAAGGTTAGATGAATTGCTAACTAGAATAACCAGAACATAATGACATGATGGAGCTGAAAAACACAGCACAAGAACTTCATGAAGCATATACAAGTATCAATACCTGAATCGATCAAGTGGAAGAAAAGATATCACACATTGGAGATCAACTCAATGAAATAAAGCAAGAAGAGAAGATTAGTGAAACAAGAGTTAAAAGAAATGAACAAAGCCTCCAAGAAATATGAGACTATGTGAAAAGGCCAAATCTATATACGACTGGCATACTTGAATGTGACAGGGAAAACTGAACCAAGTTGGAAAACACTCTTCAGGATATCATCCAGGAGAACTTCCCCAATTGAGCAAGGCAGGCCAACATTCAAATTCAGGAAATACAAAAAACACCAAAAATGTACTCCTCGAGAAGAGCAACCCTAAGGCACATAATTGTAAGATTCGCCAAGGTTGAAATAAAGGAAAAAATACTAAGGGCAGCCAGAGAGAAAGACCAGGTTACCCACAAAGAGAAGCCCATCAGACTAACAGCAGATCTCTCGGCAGAAATTCTACAAGCCAGAATAGAGTGGAGGCCAATATTCAACACTCATAAAGAAAAGAATTTTCAACCCAGAATTTCATATCCAGCCAAACTAAGCTTCATAAGTGAAGGAGAAATAAAATCCTTTACAAATAGGCAAATGCTGAGAAATTTTGTCACCACCAGGCCTGCCTTACCAAAGCACCTGAAGGAAGCACAAAACATGGAAAGGAACCACTGGTAACAGCCACTGCAAAAACATACCAAATTGTAAAGGCCATCGACACTACAAAGAAACTGCATCAACTAATGGAGAAAGTAATCACCTAGCACCCTAATGACCGGATCAAATTCACATATAACAATATTAACCTTAAATATAAATGGGCTAAATGCCCCAATTAAAACACACAGACTGACAAACTGGATAAAGAGTCAAGTCCCATCAGTGTGCTGTATTCAGGAGACCCATCTCACATGCAAAGATACACATAGGCTCAAAATAAAGAGATGGAGGAATATTTACCAAACAAATGGAAGGCAAAAAAAAAAGCATGTGTTGCAATCCTAGTCTCTGATAAAACAGACTTTAAACCAGCAAAGATCAAAAGAGACAAAGACTGCCATTACATAATAGTAAAGGGATGAATTCAACAAGAAGAGCTAACCATCCTAAATATATATGCACCCAACACAGAAGCACCCAGATTCATAAATCAAGTTCTTAGAGACCTACAAAGAGACTTAGACTCCCACGCAATAATAGTGGGAGACTTTACCACCCCACTGTCAATATTAGACAGATCAACGAGACAGAAAATTAACAAGGATATCCAGAACTGGAACCCAGCTCTGGACCAAGCAGACCTAATAGACATCTAGAGAACTCTCCACCCCAACTCAACAGAATATACATTCTTCTCAGAACCACACTGCACTGATTCTAAACTTGACCACATAATTTGAAGTAAAACACTCCTCAGCAAATGCAAAAGAATAGAAATCATAACAAACAGTCTCTGCAACCACAGTGCAATCAAATTAGAACTCAGGATTAAAAAACTCACTCAAAACTGCACAACTACATGGAAACTGAACAACTCGCTCCTGAATGACTACTGGGTAAATAATGAAATGAACGCAGAAATAAAGATGTTCTTTGAAACCAATGAACACAAAGACACAACATACCAGGATCTCTGGAACACATTTAAAGCAGTGTGTAGAGGGAAATTTATGGCACTAAATGCCCACAGGAGAAAGCAGGAAAGATCTAAAACTGACACCCTAACATCACAATTAAAAGGACTAGAGAAGCAAGAGCAAACAAATTCAAAAGTGAGCAGAAGACAACAAATAACTAAGATCAGAGCAGAACTGAAGGAGACAGAGACACAAAACACCCTTCAAAGAAAATCAATGAATCCAGGAGCTGGTATTTTGAAAAGATCAACAAACTAGATAGACCACTAGCCAGGCTAATAAAGAAGAAAAGAGAGAAGAATCAAATAGACACAATAAAAAATGATAAAGGAAATATCACTACCAATCCCACGGAAATATGAACTACCATGAGAGAATACTATAAACACTTCTACCCAAATAAACTAAAAAATCTAGAAGAAATTGATAAATTCCTGGACATACACCTTCCCAAGACTAAATCAAGAAGAAGTCAAACCCTAAATAGACCAATAACAAGTTCTGAAATTGAGGCAGTAATTAATAGCCTACCAAAAAAAAAAATAGTCCAGACCCAGATGGATTCACAGCCGAATTCTACCAGAGCTACAAAGAGGAGCTGGTACCATCCCTTCTGAAACCAGTCCAATCAATAGAAAAAGAGGGACTCCTCCCTAATTCATTTTATGAGGCCCACATCACCCTGATACCAAAACCTAGCACAGACACAACAAAAAAGGAAAATTTCAAGCCTACAACCCTGATGAACATCAATGTGAAAATCCTCAATAAAATATTGGCAAACCGAATGCAGCAGCACATCAAAAACTTATCAACCACGGTCAAGTCGGCTTCATCCCTGGGATGCAAGGCTGGTTCAACATATGCAAATCAATAAACTTAATCCATCACATAAACAGAACCAATGACAAAAACCACAAGATTATCTCAATAGATGCAAAAAAGGTCTTTGACAAAATTCAACAGCCTTCATGCTAAAAACTCACAATAAACTGGGTATTGATGGAACATATCTCAAAATAATAAGAGCTATTTATGACAAACCCATAGCCAATATCATATTGAATGGGCAAAAGCTGGAAGCATTCCCTTTGAAAACTGACACAAGACAAGGATGTCCTATCTCACCACTCCTATTCAACATACTATTGGAAGTTCTGGTCAGGGCAATCAGGCAAGAGAAAGAAAGAAAGGGTATTCAATTAGGAAAAGAGGAAGTCAAACTGTCTCTGTTTGCAGATGACACGATTATGTATTTAGAAAACCCCATCGTCTCAGCCCAAAATCTCTTTAAGCTGGTAAGCAACTTCAGCAAAGTCTCAGGATAAAAAATCAATGTACAAAAATCACAAGCATTCCTATACACCAATAACAGACAAACAGAGAGCCAAATCATGAGTGAACTCCCATTCACAATTGCTACAAAGAACATAAAATACCTAGGAACACAACTTACAAGGGACGTGAAGGACCTCTTCACAGAGAACTACAAACTGCTGCTCAAGGAAGAGAGGACACAAACAAACGGAAAAAAAAAAATTCCATGCTCATGGATAGGAAGCCAATATCGTGAAAATGGCCATACTGCCCCAAGTAATTTATAAATTGAATGCTATTCCCATCAAGCTACCATTGACTTTCTTTACAGAATTAGAAAAAAACTACTTTACATTTCATATGGAACCAAAAAAGAGCCCACATAGACAAGACAATCCTAAGCAAAAAAGAACAAAGCTGGAAGCATCAGGCAAACTGACTTCAAACTATGCTACAAATCTACAGCAACCAAAACAGCTTGGTACTGGTACCAAAACAGATATATACACCAATGGAACAGAACAGAGGTCTCAGAAATAACATCACACATCTACAACCATCTAATCTTTGACAAACCTGACAAAAACAAGCAATGGGGGAAAGGATTCTCTATTTAATAAACAGTGTTTAAAAAAAAAAAAAAAAACTGGCTAGCCATACGCAGAAAGCTGAAACTGGATCCTTTCCTTACACCTTCTAACTCAAGATTGATTAAAGACTTAAACATAAGATCTAAAACCCTAAAAACCCTAGAAGAAAACCTAGGCAATACCATTCAGCACATAGGCATGGGCAAAGACTTCATGACTAAAACACCAAAAGCAATGGCAACAAAAGCCAAAATTGATAAATGGCATCTAATTAAACTAAAGAGCTTGTGCAGAGTAAAAGAAACTATCATCAGAGTGAACATGCAACCTACAGAATTGGAGAAAATGTTTGCAATGTGACAAAGGGCTAATATGCAAAATCTACAAAGAACTTAAACAAAAAGAAAAAAACAACCCCATCAAAAAGTGGGCAAAGGATATGAACAGACACTTCTCAAAAGAAGACATTTATGTGGCCAACAAACACATGAAAAAATGCTCATCATTACTGGTCATTAGAGAAAAGCAAATCAAAACCACGATGAGATACCATCTCACGCCAGTTAGAATGGTGATCATTAAAAAGTCAGGAAACAACAGATGCTGGAGAGGATGTGGAGAAATAGGAACACTTTTACACTGTTGCTGGGAGTGTAAATTAGTTCAACCATTGTGGAAGACAGTGTGATGACTCCTCAAGGAACTAGAACCAGAAATACCATTTGACCCAGCAATCCCATTACTGGGTATACAACCAAAGGATTATAAATCATTCTACTATAAAGACACATGCACACATATGTTTATTGCAGCACTGTTCACAATAGCAAAGACTTGGAACCAATCCAAATGTCCATCAATGACAAACTGGATAAAGAAAATGTGGCACATATACACCATGAAATACCATGCACCCATAAAAAAGGATGAGTTCACGTCCTTTGCAGGAACATGGATGAAACTGAAAATCATCATTCTCAGCAAACCAACTCAGGAACAGAAAACCAAACACCGCATGTTCTGACTCATAAGTGGGAGTTGAACCATGAGAACACATGCACACAGGGAGGGGAACATCACACACTGGGGCCTGTCAGGGATGAGGGGTAGGCGAGGGATAGCATTAGGAGAAATACCTAATGTAGATGACAGGTGGATGGGTGCAGCAATCCACCATGGCACGTATATACCTATGTAACAAACCTGTACATTCTGCACATGTACCCCAGAACTTAATGTATAATAATAATAAAAAAAAGGTTTCATTGACTCACAGTACTGCATGGCTGGGGACGCCTCAGAAAACTTAACAATCACAGTGGAAGCAAGGCATGTCTTACATGGTGGCAGGAGAGATAGAGAGGGGAAGTGCCATACTTTTAAAACCCTCAGATTTTATGAGAACTCACTCACTATTATGAGAACAGCATATGAGAAACCACCCCCATGATCCAGTCACCTCCCACCAGGTCCATCCCTTAATACATGAGGATTACAATTCAACATGAGATTGGGGTGGGAACACCGAGCCAAACCATATCACCATCCTCATTGTCAATCCTCAACACCTTCTTACAACAGACTCCTGGCTGATCTACTTTTCAAAGCTTAGCCCAAGAATCATCTCTTTCAAAACATCTCAAAGCTCCAGTTTCATTTAGTTACCATCTCTAGGTTCACATACACACACAAAAAACACTTATATTTATATTACAGCATATACTGATGCTTATAATTAATAGCTAGTATGTCTACTGTAAGTGCACAGAGAAGGACCAAATCTGATTTGATAACCATATAACCAAGTATTTATCATGCCTACTAACTACACAAAAGACAGTCATAAAGGTCTACTAAACAGAAATAATGTCTCCTTTAATGTATCGCTTTTGACCCAACTGCAAATGTTAGCATTAGGTTTAAAATAATCATAAATTTTTAAGAGCAACCATTTTTATTTCAAGCCAGTGCTAGTTAAGTTGCATGTAAAAAAATTAAAAATATGTTTTACTTAAACATATGCATGTATATGTGTCTGTGTATGTGTGTGTATGTGTGCATACCCTTTTCAGCCACAGAATCTGTGATAAACATTTATAAGAAAAAAGTCCTAAATGTTCCTCCAAAGGCTATGCTACTTACTAATATATCCAAACAGAGCTGTCTAAACTCTGTACTTTCTGATCATTAAAACTGGTATCCCAATTTTTGGTTGTTATTCTTGCCCAACAATAGCAGTTGCAATCTGACAATAAGAATAATCCTGCTATTGTGAGGCTTCCGTGTTAAATGTATTATACAATCATTTATTTGTCTGAAACCAAAATACTGGCTGATAGAAGAACCAAATGGTTATCAGTTAACACTTAGCCCCTTTATTAGAGTCTAATCCCCACAATACTACTGTATTTTAAACTGACCAGCATTACATATCCCCCATAATCCCCATCCATAAAAGAAGTCAACGTTTCAGTTCTGGACTTTGATACTACCAAATTTTGTATTTTAAAAATCAAAAATTATCAAATACATGGAATAAAACGAATACAAACATATACAAGCCATTTTACTTTCTATACATATATATATTTTATCGAAGACATTTTTAAAAATTTTTTTATATTCAATTTTTGTGGGTACATAGTAGGTGTATATTTATGGTGTACATGAGATGTTTTGATAATAGGCATACGATATGTAATAATCACAACATGGAGATAGGGCACCATCCCCTCAAGCATTTATCCTTTGTGTTGTAAACAATCCAATTAGGCCAGGTGCAGAGGCTCACACCTCTAATCCCAGCACTTTGGGAGGCTGAGGTGGGAGGATCACAAGGTCAGGAGTTCAAGACCATTCTGGCCAACATGGTGAAACCCCGTCTCCACTAAAAATACAAAAACTAGCTGGGCATGGTGGTGCATGCCTGTAATCCCAGCTACTCAGGAGACTGAGGCAGAAGAATTGCTTGAATGGGGACCCAAAAAGCTGAGGTTGCTGTGACCCGAGATCATGCCACTGTACTCCAGCCTGGGCGACAGAGCGAGACTCTGTCTCAAAAAAAAAAAAAATCCAATTACACTCTTTTAGTTATTTTTAAATCTACAATAAGTTATTACAGACTATAGTTACCTTGCTGTGCTATTAAATAGTAGGTCTATTCATTCTTCCTAACCATCTTTTTGTACCCATTAACCATCCCCATGTGCCCCTAACTCCCCTACTACCCTTCCCAGCCTCCGGTAATGATCCTTCTACTCTCTCTGTCCATGAGTTCAACTGTTTTGATTTTTAGATCCCACAAAGAGGTGAGAATATGCAATGTTTATCCTTCTGTGCCTGGCTTATTTCATTTAACATAATGATCTCCAGTTCCATCCATGTTGTTGCAAATAACAGGATCTCATTCCTTTTTATGGCTGACTAGTACTCCATTGTGTATATGTACCACATTTTCTGTATCCATTCACCTGTTGATGGACACTTAGGTTGCCTTCAAATTTTAGCTATTGTGAACAGTGCAGTAACAAACACGGGAGTGTAGTATCTCTTCGATATACTAATTTCCCTCCTTTTGGGTATATACCCAACAGTGGGATTGCTAGGTCATATGGTAGCTCTATTTTTTGTTTTTTGAGGAACTTCCAAACTGTTCTCCACAGTGTTACAACCACTATGTATACCAACAGTATACAAGGGTTCCCTTTTCTTCACATCCTTGCATTTGTTATTGCCTGTCTCTTGGATATAAGCCATTTTAACTAAAGGGAGATGATATCTCACTGGAGTTTTGATTTGCATTTATCTGATCAATAATGTTGAGCACCTTTATGTATTTATTTATTTAATTTTTTTTTTCCCCCCTGAGATGGAGTCTCACTCTGTCACCAGGCTGGAGTGCAGTGGCACGATCTTGGCTCACTGCAACCTCTGCCTCCTGGGTTCAAGCGATTCTCCTGCCTCAGCCTCCCGAGTAGCTGGGACTACAGGGGTGCACCACCATGCCTGGGTAACTTTTGGACTTTTAGTAGAGACGGGGTTTCACCATGTTGACCAGATGGTCTCTATCTCTTGACCTCGTGATCCGCCCGCCTTGGCCTCCCAAAGTGCTGGGATTATAGCCGTGAGCCAGTGCACCTTTTCATATGCCTGTTTGCTATTTTGCATGTCTTTTGAGAAATGCCTATTCAAATCTTTTGTCCATTTCTTATCAGATTATTAGATTGTTTTCCTACAGATTTGTCTGAGCTCCTTATATCAGGTTGATGCAAAAGTAATTTCGGTTTTTGCCATTAAAATTAACATACAAAGTAATATATTTGTTATTAACATCTTGTCAGATGTGTAGTTTGCAAATATTTTCTCTCATTTTGGGGGTTGTCTCTTTACTTTGTTGATTGTTTCCTTTGCTCTGCAGGTTTTTAACTTGATGTTATCCCATTTGCCCATTTTTGCTTTAGTTGCCTGTGCTGGTTGGGTATTGCTCAAGAAATATTTGCTGAAGCCAACATCCTGAAGATCTTTCCCAATGTTTTCTTTTAGTAGCTTCACAGTTGGAGATCTCAAAGTTTTTCATCCATTTTTATTTGATTTTTGCATATGGTGAGAGATAGGGGTCTAGTTTCATTATTTTGCATATAAATATTCAGTTTTCCCAGAACAATTTATTAAAGAGACTGTCTTTTCCCCCAATGTATGCTCTTGGAAACTTTGTCGAAAATGAATTCACTGCAGGTGTGTATATTTGTTTCTGGGTTCTTTATTCGGTTCTATTGGTCTGTGTGTCTGCTTTTATGCCAGTACCATCCTGTTTTGGTTACTACAGCTCTGTAGTATAATTTGAAGTCAGGTAATGTGATCTCTCCAGTTTTGTTCTTTTTGCTTAGAACAGCTTTGGCTATTCTGGGTCTTGTGTGGTTCCATACAAATATTAGAACTGTTTTTCTATTTCCATGAAGAATGATATTGGTATTTTGATAAGGATTGCACTGAATCTGTAGACTGCTTTGAATAGCGTGGACAATTTAACAATATTGATTCTTCCAACCCATGAATATGGAAAATCTTTCCATTTTGTGTGTGTCCATTCAGTTATTTGCATCAGTGTTTTATAGTTTTCATTATAGACATATTTTGCTTTTTGGCTTAATTCCTAAGTATTTAATTTTATGTGTGGCTATTATAAAGATCATATTTTTCTTTCTTTTTCAGATTGTTCACTATTGGCATATAAAAATGATACCAATTTCTGTATGTAGATTTTGTATCCTGCAGCTTTACTGAACTTGTTTATCAGTTCTAACAGTTTTTCTGTGGAGTCTTTAGGTTTTTCCAAATATAACATTAAAGCAACTGCAAACAAGAATAATTTGACACCTTCCCTTCCAATTTGGATGCCCCTTATTTCATTCTCTTATCTGATTGCTCTAGCTACGACTTCCAGTACTATGTTGAATAACAGCGGTGAACATGGGCATCCTTGTCATGTTCCAGATATTACAGGGAAGGCTTTCAGTTTTTCTCCATTCATTATGATGCTAGCTGAGGGTCTGTCATATATGCCTTTTATTATGTCGAGGTATGTTCCTTCTACACCTAGTTTTTTGAGGGTTTTTATCATGAAGGGATGTTGAATTTTATCAAATGCTTTTTCACCATCAAGTGAAATTGATCATATGGTTTTAGTCCTTCATTCTGTTGATATACTGCATCACATTAATTGATTTGCATGCACTGAACCATCCTCCCATCCCAGGGATAAATCCCACTTGGTCATGATGAACGGTCTAATGTATTACTGAATTTGGTTTGCTAGTATTTTGTTGAGGATTTATGCATCAGTGTTCATCAGAGAAGGTAGCCTGCAGTTTTCTTTTTTTGATGTATCTTTCTCTGGTTTTGATATCAGGGTAATACTGGCCTCACAGAATGAGTTTGGCAATATTCCCTCCTCCTCTGTTTTCCGCAACAGTTTGAGTAGGATTGGTATTGGTTCTTTAAATATCTGGTAGAATTCAGCAGTGAAGTCATTGGGTCATGGATTTTCTTTACTGGGAGACTTTTTATTACAGCATTGATCTTGTTACTTGTTGTTGGTCAGTTTAAGTTTTGGATTTCTTCCTAATTCAATCTTGGTAGGTTGTATGTGTTTATGAATTTATCCATTTCTTCTAGATTTTCCAATTTATTGGCAAAAACTTACTCATAGTAGCCACTAATGATGCTTTGAATTTCTGCAATATCAGTTGTAATATCTCCTTTTTCATTTCTGATTTTGTTTATTTTTAATCTTCTTTCTATTTTTCTTAGCCTGGCTAAAGGTTTGTCTGTCGGGGGAACCCAACCCCTGATAATTCAACGTTATTTCATGTAGGTTCTTTTCTAATTCCTTAAGTGTCAGCCGGTCTGAGAAATAAAGGGAAAGAGCACAAAAGAGCAAAACTTTAAAGCTGGGTGTCTGGGGGAGACATCATATGTCGGCAGGTTCTGTAATGCCCCTCGAGCCGCAAAACCAGCAAGTTTTTATTAGTGATTTTCAAAGGGGAGGGTGTGTATGAATAGGGTGTGGGTCACAGAGATCACATGCTTCACAAGGTAATAAAATATTAAAAGGTAAATGGAGGCAGAGCGAGATCACAGGACTGGCGTGAAATTAAAATTGCTAATGAAGTTTCCAGCACACATTGTCATTGATAACATCTTATCAGGAGACAGGGTTTGAGAGCAGACAACCAGTCTGACTAAAATTTACTAGGCGGGAATTTCCTCATCCTAATAGGCCTGGGAGTGCTAAGGGAGATCAGGGCTTATTTCATCCCTTATCTGCAACCGTAAAAGACAGACATTCCCAGAGCGGCCATTTTAGAGACCTACCCCTAGGAACACATTCTCTTTCTCAGGGCTGTTCCTTATTGAGAAAAATAATTCAACAATATTTCTCCTATTTGCTTTTGAAAGAAGAGAAATACAGTTCTATTCGGCCCACCTCTCAGGCAGCCAGACCTAATGGTTATCTCCCTTGTTCCCTGAACATTACTGTTACTCTGTTCTTTTTTTCAAGGTGCCCAGATTTCATATAGCTTAATCATACATGTTTTACAAACAATTTGTGCAGTTAATGCAATCATCACAGGGTCCTGAGGCGACACACATCCTTAGCTTACAAAGATGACGGGATTAAGAGATTAAAGACAGGCACAGGAAATCACAAGAATATTGATTGGGGAAGTGATAAATGTCCATGAAATTATCACAATTTATGTTCAGAGACTGCAGTAAAGACAGGCGTAAGAAATTATAAAAGTATTGATTTGGGTAACTAATAAATGTTCATGAAATTTTCACAATTTATGTTCTTCTGCCACAGCTTCAACCAGTCCCTCCATTCGGGGTCCCTGACTTCCTGGAACATTTGTCAACTCTGTCTATCTTTTTAAAAAGGAACTTGTTGTTTCATTGATCTTTTGTATTGTTTTCTTCATTTCAATTTCATTTACTTCTTCTCTGATCTTTATTATGTCTTTTCTTCTACTAATTTTGGGTGTAGTTTGCTCTTGCTTTTCTAATTCTTTAAGATGCATCATTAGATTGTTACAGTTTCCAAAATTCTTGTTATTGATTTCTAGTTTTATTCCATTGTGGTCAGAGAAGATGCTCGATATTATTTCCATTTTTTGAATGTTTTAAGACTTGTTTTGTGACCTAACATGTGGTATATACTTAAGAATGATCCACGTGCTGAGGAAAAGAACGTGTATTCTGCATTCATTGGATGAAATGCTCTGTAAACATCTATTAGATCCATTATGTCTATAGTGCAGATAAAGTCTGATGTTTCCTTGTTGATTTTCCATCTGGAAGATTCGTTCAGTGCTGCCAGTGGGGTACTAAGTCTCCAGATATTATTGTATTGAGCCTTATCTCTTTCTCTAGCTCTGACAATATTTGCTTTATATATCTGTGTGCTCCATTGTTGGGTGCATATATATTTAAAATTGTTATATCCTCTTGCTGAATTGACCCTTTATCATTATATAGTGACCTTGTCTCTTCTTATAGATTTTTATCTTAAAATCTATTTTGTCTGATGTAAGTATAGTAACTCCTGCTCTTTTTTGGTTTCCATTGGCATGGGATATCTTTTATATCCCTTTATTTTCAGTCTATGTGTGTTTTTATAAGTGAAATGTATTTCTTGTAGGCTACAAATCAATGGGTCTTGTTTTTTTTGTCTATTCAGCCATTCCATCTTTTGATTGGAGAGTTTAGTCCATTATCATTACTGATAAATAAGGACTTCCTCCTGCCATATTGTTACTTGTTTTCTGGTTGTTTTCTGGTCTTCTCTTCCTTCCTTCTTTCCTTCCTGTCTTAAGTGAAGCTGATTTTCTCTGGTGATATAATTTACTTTCTTGCTTTTTATTTGTTGTGTATTCATTGAATGATTTTTGGTTTGAGGTTACCATGAGGCTTGCAATTCTATCTTATTATATAACCAGTACCAGTCTGTGGCCTGTTAGAAACTGGACCACACAGCAGGAGGTGAGCAGTAGGCAAGGGAACATTACTGCCTGAGTTCTGCCTCCTGTCAGATCAGTGGCAGCATTAGATTCTAAGTCTTTCTAGTTAGGATAAGAGTAGATTACATATCACAGTTACATGTTACAATAACCTTTCTTTTTCCCTGTGTACTTACTATTACAAGTGAGTTTTGCACTTTCAGGTGATTACCTATTGCTCATTCATGTCCTTTTCTTTATTTTTCTTTTCTTTTTTTTTTTTTTTTTTGAGACAGTCTCATTCTGTCATCAGACTGGAGTGCAGTGGCATGATCTCAGCTCACTGCAACCTCCGCCTGCTGGGTTCAAGTGAGTCTCCTGCCTCAGCCTCCAAAGTAGCTAGGACTACAGGCACCAGCCACCATGCCCAGCTAATTTTTGCATGTTTAGTAGAGACAGGGTTTCACCATGTTGGCCAGGCTGGTCTCGAAATCCTGACCTCAGGTGATCCACCCGCCTTGGCCTCCCAAAGTGCTGGGATTACAGGGGTCAGCCACCATGCTCAGCCTGTGTCCTTTTCCTTCTGATGAAGTATCCCCTCTAACATCTCCTGTAGTTCAAGTCTGGTGTTAAAAATCCCTCAGCTGTTGTTTGTCTGGGAAAGTCTTTATTTCTTCTTGATGCTTGAAGGATATTTTCACCAGATATACTATGTTAGGGTAAAAGTGTTTTCCGTCAGCACTTTAAATATATCATGCCACTCTCTTTTGGCCTGTAAGGTTTCCACTGAAAAGTCTGCTGCCAGAGGTATTGGAGCTCCATTGTATGTCATTTATTTCTTTTCTCTTGCTGCTTTTAGGATTGTTTCTTTATCCTTGATCTTTGGGAGTTTGATTATTAAATGCCTTGGGGTAGTTTTCTTTGGGTTAAATCTGTTTCACGTTGTATAACCTTATTGTACTTTTGGATATTGATGTCTTTCTCCAGGTTTTAGAAGTGATCTGTTGTTATCCTTTGAATGAACTTTCTACCTCCAACTCTTTCTCTTCCCTCTTCTTTAAGGCCAATAACCCTTAGATTTACCCTTTTGAGGCTACTTCCTAGATCCTGTTGTTGTGCTTCACTGTTTTTTATAATTTTTTCTTTTGTCTCCTCTGACTGTATATTTTCAAATAGTCTGTCTTCAAGCTCACTAATTCTTTCTGCTGCTTGATCAATTCTATTAAAAGACTGATGCATTCTTCAGCATGCCAACTACATTTTTCAGCTCAAGAATTTCAGCTTGAATCTTTTTAATTATTTCAATCTCTTTCTTAAATTTATCTGATAGAATTCTGAATTCTTTCTTTTTGTTATCTTGATTTTCTTTGAGTTTCCTCACATAGCTATTTTGAATTCTTTGTCTGAAAGGTCACATACCAGGACTGGTCCCTGGTGTTTTTTTTTTTTTTTTTTTTTTTTTTTTTTGAGATGGAGTCTCACTCTGTCACCCAGGCTGGAATACAGTGGCGCAATCTCGGCTCACTGCAACCTCCACCTCCCAGGTTCAAGCAATTTTCCTGCCTCAGCCTCCCAAGTAGCTGGGACTACAGGTGCACACCGCCATGCCCAGCTAATTTTTTTTGTATTTCAGTAGAGACGGGGTTTCACCATGTTGCCCAGGCTGGTCTTGAACTCCTGAGCTCAGGCAATCTGCCCTGCTTTACCTCACAAAGTGCTAGGATTACAGGCATGAGCCACCATGCCTGGCCAGCTAGTTAAGTTTCTAAACTGAAAATTAGAGAAGGTGAATAGCCAAGTTTCCCAGGGTAATATCACTGTTCTTTTTTCTTCCATTTCTGTAATGACTGCCCCTTTAAAGAACAAGATAGAGTGATGTTAGCAAGACAGCTGACTAAGCCCTTGGCATTCATCCTCCTCACAAAGACAGCCAGAACAACAAACAAATAACTACATTTGGATACACCAACTCCACAACACTATCCTGGCAACCAGGATCAGCCGGGAATCAGGAGGAATTTTTCCCTGTAGTGAAGAGGTAAGCAAGAATATTCCAACAACCTCCATCAAAACCTTGGACACCTACAGACCTCACCACTGTAGTCTCCTGCAGTCCTCATAAGCATTAAGACCAGCTGGGGGAGCCTCCTGCAGTCCACATATCTGTGATACCCCAAAGAGCCAACAATATGCCCTGCCCTCTATGGCCCATGAGGCTACTGTACTAGTCATCTTAAAATTGGAAGTATCTGGGGAGTATTCCCAGAACCACCCTAACCTGGTGGGCTAACATCCACAAGCTGAGCAGCAAATAGCTGTGACACCCATTGGGAACTCCAGGCTTTAGATAGGAATGTGATCTTGCATGTTAACAACTTCAGCAACACCCCCAGATCTCTTCTCTGGAAGGAAACAACAGAGTGACTTCAGGAATCACAATGAGTTTACTCTCATTCTTTAAGCACTTAAGTTACCTTTAAGAAATCTCTGTTCCAGGCCAGGTCATGGTGGCTCAGCCCTGTAATCACAGCACTTTGGGTGGCCAAAGCAAGAGGACTGCTTGACTGCAGGAGCTCAAGACCAGCCTGGGCAACATAGTGAGACCCCATTTCTACAAAAAATTAAAAATTCGCCAGTATGGTGGCACACGCCTGTAGTCCCAGCTACTCGGGAGGCTGAGGTGGGATAACCACTCAAGCCCAGGAGTTTGAGGCTGCAGTGAGTTATGATGGCACCACTTTACTCCCGCCTGGGCAACAGAGTGATACTCTGTCTCAAAAAAAAGAAACAAAAGAAAAAGAAAGAAGAAGAAGGGAGGAGGAGGAGGGAGAAGAAGGAGGAAGAAGGAGAAGGGAGAAGGGAGGAGGGAAGAGAAGAGGAAGAAGGAAAAGGGAGAAGAAGAGGAGGAGGGAGAAGGGAGGAGAGGAGGAGGAGGAAGGGGGGAGGAGAGGAGGAGGGAGACGGAAGGCAAAGAAGGGGAGGGAGAAGGGAAGAGAAGAGCGGGAGGGAGAAGGGGGAGGAGAGGAGGAGGGAGGAGGGAAGCAGAGAGGGGGAGGGAGAAGGGAGGAGGAGAGGAGGAGGGAGAAGGGGAGGAGGAGGGAGAAGGGAGAAGAAGAGGAGGAGGGAGGAGGGGAGGAGGAGGGAGGAGGGG
>NC_045439.1:114708323-114708632 GCF_002776525.5 Piliocolobus tephrosceles
GGAGGAGGAGGAGGAGGAGGAGGAGGAGGAGGAGGAGGGAGGAGGGGAGGAGGAGGGAGGAGGGGAGGAGGAGGGAGAAGGGAGGAGGAGAGGATGAGGGAGGAGGGAGAAGAGAGGAGGAAGAAGGAGATGAGGAGGGAGAAGGGAGGAGGGTGAAGAGTAGATGAGGAGGAGGGGGAAGGTAGGAGACAAGGAGGGAGAAAGGAGGAGGGAGAAGGGAGGAGGAAGAGGGGGAAGGAAAAGAAGAAGAGAGGAAGGAGGAGAAGGAAGGAAGGAAGGAAGGAAGGAAGGAAGGAAGGAAGGAAGGAA